>NC_081191.1:27833702-28166202 GCF_902713425.1 Acipenser ruthenus
CCAGAATAGCCTACTTATTGCACAGAATTTAATCGGCAAGATATTTTTCATTGTAAAGAATATGCTTGTATGCATTCTGAAATGTACCACTTGCTACAAACAGATGCTTTCATGTCATTTAGTTACTTAAGCGACTTTTCATTTCATATCGTTGACATGCAAGGTCAGAAATGATTTCTACCTGTTTGCGTACTGATGTGAATTAGGATATAATTGTACCACTGTGTATAGAATGTAAGTCTGTGTGTTGCACATACAGTCTGCTTCATTTTGTACCGTTCACTGTTTACTCAAATGCTTTCCTTGCTTTTGTTTGTGCAGGATGACAGCGATGGTATTCCTTGGTCAGAGGAGAGAGTGGTGCGCAAGGTCCTTTACTTGTCTCTGAAGGAGTTTAAGAATGCACAGAAGAGGCAGCAGGGTGATGAGGAAAGAACCAAAAACGCAAATGGTGAGTAGTACAGTGTGGTGATTTATGATACCGTTTTCTGAGATTTCACTGTCTCACAGATTTCACCCTCTTACTAGCACAGACTGGAGGGATATGGCCTATTTGTTATATCCTTTTGACCATTTCAGATTCAGACTTTTGTAGTTGATCCAAATACCAAAGTCTGGCTTCTGTCCAGGTTTCAGGAGTGAGCCGGTGAAGTTCTACCAAGACACAATTATTATTTATGCATTTTTATTTTATTTATTTATTTAAGTGCAACCTCATGTGCGGTTCAATTTTTAGGTGTTTTTGTAAAAGTAAACACAAGTTTGAACTGGTGATTCACAGTGAAATAGTCAATTTGCACTTAATAACTGATTACCAATATACTCTATGTAAATAGCACCAACTGTTAAGATGATTGCTTTATCCAGTAGTAATTACATCCTGAATTTTGAGCATGAAGGTTTAAGGCCGGGTAGTACCACCGGTGCTGCTACCATGGCCGTGAACTTGACCATTTTGCATGGATTTTAATTCATACGGTATCTAGTTATTGGTCATACAAAGATACTGTAGTTTCCACAGTATAGATTCGTATTACTTTTTGTTAATAAATGAAAGCCTAGTGCTTTCTTTTTTTTTTTGTAAGAATAAAATGCATAACCTTGCTCAATTTGTTCACTACAGTATTAGTTACTGTACACATGAAATTACATCTCTTTTTAGTCCTCAGATATTTCACAAGTCCCTGCGTTTTAACCAACAACCATTATTGGGGTTTTAGTTAACTATACTAATCTATATTGTAGTACCATTTAATGCATTTTATATTGGTCTGCGTTTCACATGTTGCGCCACACAACAAAAACCTTGCCTTGAGCATGTGTCTGTCTTTTAATTCTTCCATCTCTTCAGATAATCTGATCACAGCTTGCCAGATCCCACTGATTTTCTAGATCCTGAAGTTCACATGCCACCAAGCACATTTAATAAGCAAATGGCAATGTGCCTTTTTGCCGCACTCCTATCAAAAGCTGTTTTCTAGTCTACGCAGCTTTTTTTCCTCATTTGTCTTGGTGGTTTTAATTTTGCATTGATTTGGGCACTCATTTTTCCCAGCCATGATTTTTCTCTCACTCCCTCCCTGCATATGTTTTTCAAATTGCATTACTTGCACAGCAGGAAAGGGCTGCTTCCCTTTTCAGCTCACAGGCATCGCATACACCACTTCTAATACCTTCACAATCCAGCAATACAGGAAGAGTTGTTTCACCTGGAGCCAAATTCAGAGGTGGCATGTGAGATCAGAGAAGGAGCGCTTCTCAAGGCTCTTAAACAGTGATAAGATTGGCTTAGTGTCAGGCTGGATGGTAACAATACTGCCAGATTTAATTTTATTTATTTATTTATTTATTTTTCAGCCATCCAGCCTTGTAGTTAGAATTTAAGTTAAAGTATCTTTTTATAAATATACTGTATAATGCTTACCTTTCACCCCTGTTGAGATCTCTCCTAAATTAGTTTACTCCGAGGGATTTACAGTACCTTTTTTCCCATTAGGCCTGAAAGGCTTGATCATTTTTATAGAGTACTTCTAATGGTCTTACTGCTACAGGGTCCAAGACTGTGTCTAAAACACAGAGCTGTAAATCCGGCTCTGGGAATCACAATAAGATGCATGGGACCTCCAATGCGGATGCTTCCCCACACCATAAGTAAGTCGGTCATATTGAACAGTGTTGAATTTAGCAAATCGTTCTTCTCGGACTTGAACACGTCAGTCATTCGTGATTTGTCAGTTTACAAACAAGGTGCCAAAGACAGTTCAGCTCAGTAATCACTGGTTTCTTTAGGGGTCAATTAAGCAGCCGTAGCTGGTCGTTTTTGCACTGGCAATTCCTTCGTGCCATAGTGTAGATATTAGCCATTTGCATGGTGTGGTTGACCTAAATTTGGCCTTCCCAGTTTCTGTTGGCAAAACTGGTAAGTCCGGACTAGGTAACTTAGTCAGTTTGACAAATATTTTGACAAGGTCTTTCAATGAAGACATTGATAAATAATTCTGCCTTCTTTTTTTTAATTCTATTTTTTATTTCTTTTACTCAAAGGAGAGTGATTTAGTACAATGTTTTGTGAGCCCTTGAAAAATAAAGGTTGAAAAGGACTAAACTGAACTAAACTGAACTAAGCTAAAAAAGGCTTTGCCCATTTTTAGCTGACTTTTTAATATTTATTGTCAACCTGTTTGCAGTGCAGCTAGGCTCAGCAGAAGTGTGTTGTCTCCTGTGTTGCAAGAAACCTTCACTGGCCTATTGTTGATCCTGAGTTTTTGTTTAATTGGTGGTTGGTTTTTAATATCGGGCAATTAGTCTGTGCCATGCTGTTTGTGCTGCTTAGCAACTGCTGTAGTAGCAACGAGACAGTGTTTGTTGCTCTAAAAATAGTGGAACTCATGGAAACATCTTGAATGCTGTAAATAACAAGACATTCCAAATCATATTTTAAATGGTTTTATAAATAGAATAAATTGCATACATATTTTGTAATGATAAAAAACCCCTACATACTTGAAGATGTAATGTTGCAAAGGCTTAGTTTCTATGGCATTGGCTCTTCTGATACTTAGGGCGCACACACAATTCTAGGTTTTTTTTAAATCTCTCTTAAACAGATGGGACCTTGTTTACACAGAAGTGCACACCTTATGAATAGACAAGGAACACGTTACTTAGAAGGATTCAAGTCTTCCTCATTGGGCCGCTGCAAGAAAAAATATTTTGTAAAGTCTTTATCAATGAGGGCAGTTGAAACACTTGTCAAATTGTACTAGTTTTCTTTTTGGAAATTCTGAAAGAATGTTTGTTTTTTGTATTTGTTAGAGTACTTTCACAAAAAGACTGTGTTTTAGAAGAGGCTGATACGCCACATACTGCTACACTTATTTTCTGAACCTTTTTTGACAATTGCACTTCACATATTTATCATGCCAGTATATAGTGTAGAATTGAAGAAAATGTGTCCATGTAACACTACCTTCCTT
Source organism: Acipenser ruthenus (assembly GCF_902713425.1). Taxonomy (NCBI): domain Eukaryota; kingdom Metazoa; phylum Chordata; class Actinopteri; order Acipenseriformes; family Acipenseridae; genus Acipenser; species Acipenser ruthenus. The sequence continues at coordinate 27,837,179 of NC_081191.1, forward strand.
GTGAATTACAGTACATTTTCATTTTGTATTTTATAGCAATATTTTTTTTAAACGTTAAAACTGTGAAATGTTTACCACCCCAAGGGAATCCTAATGTCTTAAAACAAATGACTGTACTCTTGTGAGCTCATTTTGCTTGTGACCCGTAAGTGATTTGAACTTCACAAATGAAAGCCAAGTGCATTAACCTACTGCACCCCATCCCCCACAACATTCTTTCTCTTTCTTTCTCTGTCTCACACACTTCCACAGTGATAAGCGTCTAATGCACTGATTCTGTAAGGCAACAGTGGCCTTGACTAAATCCATTAGTGAATATTTAGAGTACTGTTGAGAGATTATATATATATATATATATATATATATATACACACACACACACACAGTGCCTTGCAAAAGTATTCAGACCCCTGACCAATTCTCTCATATTACTGAATTACAAATGGTACATTGAAATTTCGTTCTGTTTGATATTTTATTTTAAAACACTGAAACTCAAAATCAGTTATTGTAAGGAGACATTGGTTTTATGTTGGGAAATATTTTTAAGAAAAATAAAAAACTGAAATATCTTGCTTGCTTAAGTATTCAACCCCCACACATTAATATTTGGTAGAGCCACCTTTCGCTGCAATAACAGCTTTAAGTCTTTTGGGGTAAGTATGTACCAGCTTTGCACACAGTGTCGGAGTGATTTTGGCCCATTCTTCTTGGCAGATTTGCTCCAGGTTGTTCAGGTTGGTTGGACGACGCTTGTGGACCGCAATTTTCAAATAGTGCCACAGATTCTGAATGGGATTGAGATCAGGACTTTGACTGGGCCACAGTATTTCCCTGTATTTTGCTCCATCCATTCTTCCTTCAATTTTAACAAGATGCCCAGTCCCTGCTGATGAGAAGCATCCCCACAGCATGATGCTGCCACCATCATACTTCACTGTAGGGATGGTGTGTCTTGAGGCATGGGCAGTGTTAGGTTTGCGCCACACATAGCGCTTTGAGTTTTGGCCAAAAAGCTCCATCTTGGTCTCATCTGACCACAAAACCTTTTCCCACATCGCAGCTGGGTCACTCTCATGCTTTCTGGCAAACTCCAGACGTGCTTTCAGATGGTACTTTTTGAGTAACGGCTTCTTTCTTGCCACCCTCCCAGACAGGCCAGTGTTATGCAGAGCTCTGGATATGGTTGACTGGTGCACCATTACTCCACTCCCAGCCACTGAACTCTGTAGCTCCTTCAAAGTGATTGTTGGCCTCTCTGTGGCTTCTCTCACAAGTCTCCTTCTTGTTTGAGCGCTGAGTTTTGAGGGACGGCCTTTTCTTGGCAGTGCCTGGGTGGTGTGATGCAGCTTCCACTTCCTGATTATTGATCCAACTGTGCTCACTGGGATATCCAAACACTTGGATATTATTTTGTACCCTTTCCCTAATCTATGCATTTGTATTACTTTATCTCTAACTTCTGTAGAATGCTCTTTGGTCTTCATTTTCCTTCAGATTCACAGCCTGACCAATGATCCTTCAACAGTGGGGTTTTTATCCAGAAAATGTGACAGCAACTTTAATGGTTCACAGGTGGAGGCCAATGGTAAGGTAATTGTGTCCTCGTTAGGGCAATTTCTTTCATCGGTGTAAACTGGGAGCTTCCACAGTACAGGGGTTGAATACTTATGCAAGCAAGATTTTTCAGTTTTTTTTATTTTTCTTAAAAATATTTCCCAACATAAAACCAATGTCACCTTACAATAATTGATTTTGAGTTTCAGTGTTTTAAAATAAAATATCAAACTGAATGAAATTTGAAATTGGTCAGGGGTCTGAATACTTTTGCAAGGCACTGTATGTGTGTGTGTGTGTGTGTGTGTGTGTGTATATATATATATATATATATATATATATATATATATATATATATATATATATATATATATATATATATATATATATATATATATACAGTGCCTTGCAAAAGTATTCGGCCCCCTTGAACTTTGCGACCTTTTGCCACATTTCAGGCTTCAAACATAAAGATATGAAACTGTAATTTTTTGTGAAGAATCAACAACAAGTGGGACACAATCATGAAGTGGAACGAAATTTATTGGATATTTCAAACTTTTTTAACAAATAAAAAACTGAAAAATTGGGCGTGCAAAATTATTCAGCCCCTTTACTTTCAGTGCAGCAAACTCTCTCCAGAAGTTCAGTGAGGATCTCTGAATGATCCAATGTTGACCTAAATGACTAATGATGATAAATAGAATCCACCTGTGTGTAATCAAGTCTCCGTATAAATGCACCTGCACTGTGATAGTCTCAGAGGTCCGTTTAAAGCGCAGAGAGCATCATGAAGAACAAGGAACACACCAGGCAGGTCCGAGATACTGTTTGGAGAAGTTTAAAGCCGGATTTGGATACAAAAAGATTTCCCAAGCTTTAAACATCCCAAGGAGCACTGTGCAAGCGATAATATTGAAATGGAAGGAGTATCAGACCACTGCAAATCTACCAAGACCTGGCCGTCCCTCTAAACTTTCAGCTCATACAAGGAGAAGACTGATCAGAGATGCAGCCAAGAGGCCCATGATCACTCTGGATGAACTGCAGAGATCTACAGCTGAGGTGGGAGACTCTGTCCATAGGACAACAATCAGTCGTATACTGCACAAATCTGGCCTTTATGGAAGAGTGGCAAGAAGAAAGCCATTTCTTAAAGATACCCATAAAAAGTGTCGTTTACAGTTTGCCACAAGCCACCTGGGAGACACACCAAACATGTGAAAGAAGGTGCTCTGGTCAGATGAAACCAAAATCGAACTTTTTGGCAACAATGCAAAACGTTATGTTTGGCGTAAAAGCAACACAGCTCATCACCCTGAACACACCATCCCCACTGTCAAACATGGTGGTGGCAGCATCATGGTTTGGGCCTGCTTTTCTTCAGCAGGGACAGGGAAGATGGTTAGAATTGATGGGAAGATGGATGGAGCCAAATACAGGACCATTCTGGAAGAAAACCTGATGGAGTCTGCAAAAGACCTGAGACTGGGACGGAGATTTGTCTTCCAACAAGACATTGATCCAAAACATAAAGCAAAATCTACAATGGAATGGTTCACAAATAAACATATCCAGGTGTTAGAATGGCCAAGTCAAAGTCCAGACCTGAATCCAATCGAGAATCTGTGGAAAGAACTGAAAACTGCTGTTCACAAATGCTCTCCATCCAACCTCACTGAGCTCGAGCTGTTTTGCAAGGAGGAATGGGCAAAAATTTCAGTCTCTCGATGTGCAAAACTGATAGAGACATACCCCAAGCGACTTACAGCTGTAATCGCAGCAAAAGGTGGCGCTACAAAGTATTAACTTAAGGGGGCTGAATAATTTTGCACGCCCAATTTTTCAGTTTTTTATTTGTTAAAAAAGTTTGAAATATCCAATAAATTTCGTTCCACTTCATGATTGTGTCCCACTTGTTGTTGATTCTTCACAAAAAATTACAGTTTCATATCTTTGTTTGAAGCCTGAAATGTGGCAAAAGGTCGCAAAGTTCAAGGGGGCCGAATACTTTCGCAAGGCACTGTATATATATATATATGTATATATATATATATATATATATATATGTATATATATATATATGTATATATATATATATATATATATAATATATATATATATATATATATATATATATATATATATATATATATATATATATATATATATATATATATATATATATAAAAATAAATAAATAGTCATACAGTACATTTTATTCATTGGGACAATTATTTAATTAATTATTTTCTATAATGTAACTTGGTTAGCAGCCTATACAGTAATATTTGAATAATTCAGTCAGGCTTAAATGGGTCTGTTTCACAAGATCAAAGTGGAGACTTCCTGTAGTCACTCCCATACTGTACAGATACCACTGTGGTCTCTAGTGTGTTGACATGATACAGGAGTATATCGTGTAATGGGGGGTGGTTTGTACAGCTTATTCTGCAATAACTCGATTTGTTACTCCAGGCTTGTGCTAATGGGCTATATTTGGCCTGCTGCATGTTCCCTGGAGCGCTCTAGAGAACAGACAGGAACATGACCGAGGTGATTGACTAGTTAAACATACATAAATCTGCTTCGAGGCTGAAAGGACATATTGTGTGAAGCAGTATAATTTTTACTGAATTGGTCTCGGAGGAGGTGGGGGCAGAAGTTTAGCAGTACTGTACTTGTTGTGTGTGTGTGGTGTGTGTTTCTTTTTTTTTTTTTAACAGTGGTTACAGCAAGTTGTAGTAAAAATAATAATAATATGATGCCTCACAGGAAGTTACTTGTAGTATTGTGCAACGTGACTTTGTGTACTAGAATCTTCAGATTTATTATTATTATTATTATTATTATTTATTTCTTAGCAGACGCCCTTATCCAGGGCGACTTACAATTGTTACAAGATATCACATTATACATTATTTCACATTATACAGATATCACGTTATTTTTACATACAATTACCCATTTATACAGTTGGGTTTTTACTGGAGCAATTTAGGTAAAGTACCTTGCTCAAGGGTACAACAGCAGTGTCCCCCACGGGGGATTGAACCCACAACCCTCCGGTCAAGAGTCCAGAGCCCTAACCACTACTCCACACTGCTGCCCAAACTTAAATAAAGAAGTTGTAGTATTGGTTATATAGTGAACTGTTTAAAAAAAAAAATAGTACAGTCTTTATATGTTTTACTAACAAAATTGTTGTTTGTCTAACAGGTTCCTTGGCTAATGGGAAGTTAAACGGATTAGGACCAAAATCGTCAGGAACCGAGAAAGAAGATGGTTCCCAGGCATCCTCTCACACGAACGATGGTGGTTCAACAGACTCCGAGGAGGGGCCAGTTAAAAAGAGGTCAGACAATATGACTGCTTTCCCAGGAAGATGGCAAGCAAATAACCCTTTTATTCATTTGAATTGCAAGGAGGAATAATTTAATAAGATACGACAGTCTGGTTTGTGTGTCTCGTGGGACAGATTTGACCATAGCTTCTATATATCTGTAATTCAGTTCTGATTTGCAAGTGTTTAACTAAGTGGTCCTGGGGTCCTCATAAATGTCATGCTTTCAGTAATGAGAAGCTTTTCTAAAGAATAACTGAGGCCAAGATGGACTGCTTGTGGCTGCTCACTGAGCTAACATTGTTCTGGCAGTGAAAAGAAAGTTTGTGTTTCTTGCCACCGTAGGTTTCATGGGTGCTGTGAGGACCTATTAAATGAGTTGGAATAGTGTTGAAAAGCATTTCATAATTGCCCTATTCTTGATACTTATGGTACTCTGTGCGGAGTCTGTAGACATTTTTTTTTTTCTTTTCATAAGGAATAGGACAAAGTTTTGAGATCCCCATCAATTTCCCCCCATTTATGAATGTACAATATGTAATTATTACCTTAGCTCCTGTTTTCCTTGTTAAAATATTTCTTATTTTAAAGACAAAGCAAAAACACAGCAGAAAAGGTTCTTAATGAGGATAGAAGCGAATATCCCACAAGAACAGCCCCTAGTTACTGTCATTTTGCTGACATTTTTTGAAAGCATCTGCAGCTGTGTAAATATTATGGGTCTGAGCTGGAGCGCACAAGTAGCTGCACATAATAAAGAATCAATCAAAGTTTCCAGTAAAACTGACAAGCAGCAACAAAACCTGTGTAACAACAAAAGGGTGTATATGTTTAGACCCCAAGCCGAAATACAACCCCATCGGCTTGGGGTTAATTGACATTTTTAGAAACCCGAAATCTTTTTGTGTTCGGCTTGGGGTTGTCTTGTGAATGACCCCATCGTGACGCAGACAATTCACTTTACCCGAAGCCAGTCTGATGCCAGAAGAAGATCCAATCACAGCCGGCATAACAGTCGGTTACACTCACGTTGTGTAATTACTAAGACTGTGATTGCGGGAAGGTGCGTCAAGCAGAGCTGACACAAGTTGAAACTGCAGCACTGTTATAGGTTTTCAAGAGCCAGCCAGTCACTCTTTCTACCTGAGGATATTCTTATTTGTTTAAAAAAAGGGTGAGTGGGGGGGGGGGGAAATGTTGTTGTTGTTAAGCAGACTCTTGTATGAGGAGCATAGGTGCCAAGAGATCTTGGCGTCACACCACAGCTAATTGGCCCCTGCTGTGTGTGTATATCCCTGGCAACAGAGATATGGGGGTCTATTCAATTGGTCTAAACAGTGATGGATCTAAATTTAATAAACAACCTAATGTCATGAAAATCCAACATTCAACAGTACATGTTAGCTGTTTTAGTTTACTGCTTTAACTAGAGTGTCACATAGGAGGTTATTTTTAGTTTTATTACTGTACACTGTTCGAGAGCGCCAAACTGAATGGGAATTAAGAGGAAGTGGTTTGAAAACAGCAAATCAAACCTGTGTGTGTGTGTATATGTGTGTATATGTGTGTATATATATATATATATATATATATATATATATATATATATATATATATATATATATATATATATATATATATATATTACACATATATACATACACACATATACATACAAAGAAAAAAGAAAAGGATATTTCAGGTACTTAAAAAGGTAGAATAATTGATTACAAATCAATTATCAGGACGTTTCGGACTACAAGTCCTTCATCGGCTGAATACAAAAAACTGTGCTTTAAGCAGTTGATAAAAAACAAACAAGTAGTCTTTTAAACAAAATTCCAGGATGATGATGATGACCTCAGAATAGGATGTTCATTCCAAATGGCTCCAAAGTTCCTAGTTTGAAAATAAGTTCACATTCCTTTTGTTTCCTGACAGCATTAGTTCCATAGCATTGAACCATCCCACAAATTGTGATGTCTTCTATAGTGTGGTCATTTCTGTTAAAATGTCTGGCGACAGGAAAGGTAGAGGTGTTAATTCGTATACTTCTCAGATGTTCCACGAAGCGATCAGCCAAGCGTTGTTTTGTTTCACCAATATATAGCTTGTTACATTTGATGCAGCCAATGCAATATACTATTACTTTTACTTGCATTAGTAAAGGATCATGGATAGTAAATGAGGATTTTGCTCCCTTAACTACTGTGTTGCTGTGAATGTACCTGAATTTTAAGTACCTGAAATATCCTTTTCTTTTTTTCTTTTTTCTTATTGATCATTTTGGTACACAGCAGTTTTCATTTTTCTCAAACTATATATATATATATATATATATATATATATATATATATATATATATATATATATATATATATATATATATATATATATTATATACATACAGTACTGTGCAAAAGTTTTAGGCAGGTGTGAAAAAATGCTGTAAAGTAAGAATGCTTTCAAAAATAGACATGTTAATAGTTTATATTTATCAATTAACAAAATGCAAAGTGAGTGAACAGAAGAAAAATCTACATCAAATCAATATTTGGTGTGACCACCCTTTGCCTTCAAAACAGCATCAATTCTTCTAGGTACACTTGCATACAGTTTCTGAAGGAACTCGGCAGGTAGGTTGGCCCAAACATCTTGGAGAACTAACCACAGTTCTTCTGTGGATTTAGGCAGCCTCAGTTGCTGCTCTCTCTTCATGTAATCCCAGACAGACTTGATGATGTTGAGATCAGGGCTCTGTGGGGGCCATACCATCACTTCCAGGACTCCTTGTTCTTCTTTACGCTGAAGATAGTTCTTAATGACTTTCGCTGTATGTTTGGGGTCGTTGTCATGCTGCAGAATAAATTTGGGGCCAATCAGATGCCTCCCTGATGGTATTGCATGATGGATAAGTATCTGCCTGTACTTCTCAGCATTGAGGAGACCATTAATTCTGACCAAATCCCCAACTCCATTTGCAGAAATGCAGCTCCAAACTTGCAAGGAACCTCCACCATGCTTCACTGTTGCCTGCAGACACTCATTCGTGTACCGCTCTCCAGCCCTTCGGCAAACAAACTGCCTTCTGCTACAGCCAAATATTTCAGATTTTGACTCATCAGTCCAGAGCACCTGCTGCCATTTTTCTGCACCCCAGTTCCTGTGTTTTCGTGCATAGTTGAGTCGCTTGGCCTTGTTTCCACGTCGGAGGTATGGCTTTTTGGCCGCAAGTCTTCCATGAAGGCCACTTCTGACCAGACTTCTCTGGACAGTAGATGGGTGTACCAGGGTCCCACTGTTTTCTGAAAAATTCTGAGCTGATGGCACTGCTGGACATCTTCCGATTGCGAAGGGAAGTAAGCATGATGTGTCTTTCATCTGCTGCAGTAAGTTTCCTTGGCCGACCACTGCGTCTACAGTCCTCAACGTTGCCCGTTTCTTTGTGCTTCTTCAAAAGAGCTTGGACAGCACATCTGGAAACCCCTGTCTGCCTTGAAATTTCTGCCTGGGAGAGACCTTGCTGATGCAGTATAACTACCTTGTGTCTTGTTGCTGTGCTCAGTCTTGCCATGGTGTATGACTTTTGACAGTAAACTGTCTTCAGCAACCTCACCTTGTTAGCTGAGTTTGGCTGTTCCTCACCCAGTTTTATTCCTCCTACACAGCTGTTTGTTTCAGTTAGTGATTGTGTTTCAACCTACATATTTAATTGATGATCATTAGCACCTGTTTGGTATAATTGTTTAATCATACACCTGACTATATGCCTACAAAATCCCTGACTTTGTGCAAGTGTACCTAGAAGAATTGATGCTGTTTTGACGGCAAAGGGTGGTCACACCAAATATGGATTTGATTTAGATTTTTCTTCTGTTCACTCACTTTGCATTTAGTTAAATGATAAATATAATCTATTAACATGTCTATTTTTGAAAGCATTCTTACTTTACAGCATTTTTTCACACCTGCCTAAAACTTTTGCACAGTACTGTGTGTGTGTGTGTGTGTGTGTGTGTGTATATATATATATATATATATATATATATATATATATATATATAATTTTTATATATATAATTAATAAATAAATAAATAAATAAATACATACAGTGCTCATCCTTTATAACGCTATAGTGGGGAGCCATAGTTACAAGACCGTGCTATTTGTTTTCCGCCTTATGAGTATAAAAGGGCTACTGTAATGGCATTATGGAGCAAATGGGAGCCACGACCTTACTGTGTTTATAACCGATTTCGAATCACACCCATAAAAGCTATTTTGCTCCAGAAATGTTGGCAACCTGTTGCACTGGTAGTTGTAGATTACTTCATTAGATGTACAGGACTAAGATATTCGTGCCAAAAATGTTTACGTTTTCTTCGTACGTGAAAAACGCTTAATAAAAGGCTCACAAATACAGTGAAAATTTAAAATGGGATGTTTCTGTTCTGACAAAAGAGCAATACACCGCCCACTCGATTATATCACAGGTGTCGAGGTCCAATATAAATCAGCTATATATCGAGGGCCGTGATATAGCGAGAGACCTGTAGAAAAACAAATAGGCTAACAAATACTGTACAACCACTCCCTCGTTTTATCAGGAGCATCAGGGTCCAGTATAAATCCTCTACGCTTTTTCTCATTTTTCGTATAAAAAGCAGCACAGCTTTTTAATTCGTGCTGCAGAGGGTAATTGCTTCTCATCAACTTAAGTCTCCAATTAATTTCATGAGTCTTCCTCTCCTTTTCTCGCTGCATTGAAAGAATCCATCCAACATACTAGGAGGCTTGTAATAGGGAGCTGATATCACTGCCCTGTGACTTATTAGTGCATTGCTGCCACAAGTGACCACCCTGTCGGCTAAAATAAAAACCGCTTCAGCAAGTAGATATTTAATTTGCTTTGTGTTATTGTGCAGTGTGTGTGTATATGATAACAGTACGATATTAATGCTTTGTTTTTAATGTTTTTGTGTATTTGTTTGTGTAAAAAGAACAGTAATTATATATGCCTAACTATATATGCCTACCGTATGAATATTGCAGCTAAGGCATGCTCAGTTACACTGTAAAAATGGGGAGCCAACTCCAGGACCGCGATATATATGAACCCGCAGTAGAGCGAGGGGTGGGTATACATCCTTTGTGTTTACCCATCATGCTGGGTGCACCATCCGTTAACACTGAAACAAGCTTCCCTAAATGTATCTGCTTTTTGTTGACAAAATCATTCGCCTCTTGTTTGCTTTTTCATTGGCAGAATTGCAAGCATTTCTTCTCGTACTACATTGCCGCAAAAATCCTGCCGAAGAATACACAGCTGTGCAACTTCACAAACATCTCGACTCCAAAAAAAAAAAGGAAAAAAAGTACACAGCAGGACTTTCGTATTTGCTGCTTGTCAACCAGATTCACCATTTTCGCAGCTTGATCGTGAATGATTTTTGCAGATAAAGATCTTGTATTTGTGGCAAATTTTGTCGGGGGGGGGGGGAATTCTTCAAATAGCTGCTTGGCTATATTAAGCATACAGCTCTTTTTACATATTCACTGTCAGTGAAAGTTACCTCTGCCTGTGAAACTTGCTGAAATTAAACCTCCTCCTTTTATATTACCACGCCAATACAGTAGTTCACTTTGCCCAGCTTTCATTTTTCTTTGCAGCTCCTTGCAGGGGTTTTTCAATGTCTCGAGACTCAAACAACAGTGTCTCGAGACTTAAAGAAATGTTGTACAAATGTGGTTACAGATTGGGACTCGTGAGTGTGCATATTGCTTGTTGACAGGTCTATCAACCAATCAAAACATGTTAAAACAGACTCCAGGAATAGAAACACCAGTAAGAGCAGAGGGGAGGTGGACCCAAAAAAACAGTGAGGTAGGATGTTGAGCAGTGCTGCATTTTGTATACATTTCTACTAGTACAGTGTTCAATAATAATATAAAAAAAAAAACCTTAAAAAGATCTAGACATATTTGGTCATTTGAGAAGCCAGGTATGGCTCGCAAGCCATAGCTTGATGGACCTGGGTTTGTAGCATTTTAAGGCACTGAAAAGTTTAAGGTAGTTATAAAATGAGCTGCAGGGTTACATTAAGGAAATATTGTTGCTGCGTAAGAAAACAAGACAGTTAAATTAAACACTTTTGTAAAAAGGAAAACCTGCAATAAAAAACAGCATTTTTGCCCATAGGCCTTCCTCAGGAAATGTCTGTGGAGAAAAAAAACAAACAAACAAATAGTTGTATTGTGCTTCCTGAGGGAAGCCTCACTGCTGGACCAATTTTATATTGTTTATACCCCTTTATCGTCTGTCTTCACAAGCTTGCTTGTTTGCTTTGCTTTTATTTATTTATTGTATGTATGCTTTCATTTATTGTATAGTGCGTGCTCTCCTCTTAAAAGGTTAACATGTTTTACAATGATGCAGCTCATATTTCTGTCTGTGAGGTCTCAAATGTGTTCTTCCTGCTGTTCCGACTCTAAGCTTTGATGAACCAAAGATGACTCGATTTGCACTGTGTTTGACAGACAGAAATAGAAACTGCACTTAACTTGCCTACACTTCCAGATCGTTTTAACAGTTTGTTGACTGATTTTTAATTAACCTTGACGCCATTTTGTTGTCTTGAGGCAGCTGTCCCTTGTGCTGCTTGTACAGGCTTTGTAAGTGAGTTTCTTTACATCCTGGTGTAAAGGTTATGTTTTTGTCAGTTAGTACAGAGACGTGTGTACTTTGCAAGTGGATGGAAATTACACATTTGTCCAAAAATGATATAGATGAACTTTCATGCCTAGGACTGTTGCCCTATAGTAAAATTCACACGCAAAAGTTGCAAATAGGGCTTAACTAATTAAAGAAAGAACCAGTAAAAAGGACTGTAAATTAAATTTGCAAAACGAAAGGGGAGGTGGAACAGAGCATGCCCCCCAGAGCCCACTGGTCGACAAAGGTGGCCATGTCGCCAGCAGACTCTGCGTGGGCGTGCTCCAACTTAACCCGGGATCGGAAGAGGGCCCTGAACATGGCCCCACAGTCATAGAGACCGGTACTGGGACTTATTTAATCTGCTTTTCATCCAACACGGATGCATTCCATTCACTCACACAGTCCACACTAGCACAACGTTTCTCAAATGCGCTTACATTCAGCATAGTTAGTGCTGCTTGCATTCTGTTTCCTCACACTGCTTCTGTTTCTGTTACCTGGTACTGGCCACCATTTAACGTCTTTATAATCACTGTATGTTGATTGGCCGAGCTTTCATTCTGATCAGATTTCATTTTGGCATGCATCACAAACCTCCACCCATTTCGCATTTCGTATCCGTACTCATTCATTGAGAGAAGACCTTAGCAGTGTAATGTGAAAACAGCGGTGTGGAGTAATTATCATTATTATTATTTTCTTAAGTGCAGCAGAGAAACTATCTGAATATTCAAACGACCGTTGCTAGACATGAATTTGAGGTAATATGTGTTTTGTTTAGATCCAGGGAAACATCTTTTTGTTTTTTTAATACGTATGTTCGGCAATAAAGGTTCCATGGAGGGGGAGCAGGATTTTTGAATTGCAGTAGGCCACAGAAATGGTAGAGTAACTTGGTGGCACATTTGAATTACCTGCTTCTGATTAACACAAAAGATCCATTATCAAAATAAAGACCAAAGAAAGCGACACAGATTGGGGAGATGGAGTAGTTTAGTAAAGTGCTGCCTTTGAGCTAGGGTAAGGGTTAGGGAATAGCTGGAAAACAAGCTCTGAAGATGAGAAATAATCCTTATACTGTAAAAATATCAGTGGCACGTGCTAACCCTCCTTTTACTTTGTCATCCCTGCTGAATCTCCTGACTCAGATCTGTTTGTCCATCTGGATGTAATTTTCCCTCTCGCTTCATTTCCAAACCCCATGAACTGGCAGGGCTGAAGCAGTTCCAGGATCAGCAGGAGGGAGGGAAGAGCTTTGAGTACTGCTCTTGCACTCCTCTGTTTCCTTGTCCTCTGCTTTCACATTGTCTCTTCTGTTTTCTAGCTGAAAAAAGGACACATTTTTATAGCTTAATATTAAGTGTATCTATCCATCTATCCATCTATCTATCATTTGTCAGATGCTAACTAAACAGTTGAGCCTGATCAGTGCTCAGATTGGTGAAGAAAAATAATGTACTGCAGACTCCAAGGAATTCTATTTCAATAAATATGTGGTAGTACAGTACAGATGCAGTATAATGGGTTGGTGTCTTAAAATCCCTCCCCTTTAGTTAGCTGCCGTTTTACTAAATTTCTATAGTTTTGCCTTTCTGTACATTCACCAAATGTACTGTAGTCAAACTGCAGTGTTTTAATAGTAGAAGGTTGTAAATAACAAATGCCTTGCTCATTTTTATTTCAATTACCACTATATTAGTGTTATCTTTCAATAGTAACAACCTTAGTAAATGCGTTTTGTTATAAAGAAAAAAAAAAAAAAATAGTACTTATTTTAACACATGGTGGTGGAACAGAAAGGGATACAGTAATAATGCTCTGGTATCTTTTGAATTAACTCCTACCTTCTCCCTTGAAATCAAAAGCTTTATGATTTCCGTGTGGTTGTTCCTGTAGCAAGTCGGCTACAGCAAAAAAAACAAAAAAAAAAAAGTAATTTCCTTTGGCACTTTCCATTAGTCTCCTAAAAGCTGTGGTCTAAATAACAAGCTTTACAGGAAGAGAGTTTCCCAGATTGTGTTGTGGTCTCTCTCGGGTGGCGTGTTTAAAACAAAAGACTTGGTGGTTTTCCTTCAGGTTTGAGTGTAGGTTCTTGTGTTGAGTAAATCCATAAACAGTGCTTAAGAAGATAAAGCAATGTTTATTTTGCCAAAGGCTTTGAAAGTTTGATGTGTTTACGTGGAAGTTTCACTACCTGTTTTTACTCATTGCGCAACAGATAAGCTCATGGTCGGCGTGTCCATTCCAGTAAATGGAAGTGGGTGTGCGTGGTGGGAGACCATCTAGTGGAAACAACAACGTACTATTGTACATAAAATCCTCCTGCTTCAGTTTTAGATTTTTCACAGTTTAAGTAAGTTAAATGTTTTAAAGTCTTATAAACTTTCAAACATCTCGAAGGTACAACTAGAGTGTATACAGATGACAAGTGGTTCTGTAACACTTCAATTGTGTGTGTGTGTGTGTGTGTGTGTGTGTGTGTGTGTGTGTGTTTTTATCAGCAGGCTTCATAGGCACTGTTAGGCTATTTAGCAAGTTGTAGGTTTTTTTTTGCCCATAACACTCAGCAAGACAACTACCTTCCTTTCGTTACCAATTTCGTTAGCTTTACAATATTGTTCCAGCCTTTCCAAATATGAAGCTCAATCTTCAATGCTCCTACCAAAAACGTCAATGTTTCCCACACAGGTAGATATAATTACTTTTGTTTACTGACATGCAGTCTTTTCGTTGTTTGTGTGGCACGTTGCTGCTCTCCGGTCCGTCCGTTTTTATATACTTTTTTTTTTTTGTCAGATTTCACGGCAGGATATCCAACTCGTCGCCAATTTATTGTGTATTTAACTTGTCTTGCACAACTATAACCTAAGAATGACACATAGACACCAGTAACTGTAACTATAGTCTTTATGCATAACTGCGTAGTTAACATTAACAAGGCATAATATAGTATCAATGCGCCACCAACTACATGTGAACTTGGGAGCCTTACACCTGAAAGTAGTGCCTAGAACTAATGGCATAGGATACATACAGTGCCTATAGAAAGTCTACACCCCCTTTCAAAATGTTCACCTTTTGTTGCCTTATAGCCTGGAATTAAAATGCATTCAAATAGTTTATTTTTTCATGTATCTACACATCCTACCCCACAACTTCCAAGTGAAAAAAATATTCTAGAAATTTTGTAGAAAATTAATAAAAAATAAAAACTGAAATAGCTTGGTTGGATAAGTGTCCACCCCCCTTTACAATCCTATATTAGCTCAGGTGTAACCAATCTCCTTCAAAATCACACACCAAGTTAAGTGGCCTCCACCTGTGTTAAATTGTAGTGATTCACATGATTTCAGGATACATTTAGCAGTTTCTACAGGTTCCCTCTGCTGGGTAGTGCATTTCAAAGCAAAGACTCAACCATGAGCACCAAGGCGCTTTCAAAAGAACTCTGAGACAAAGTTGTTGAAAGGCACAGATCAGGGGATGGGTATAAAAAAATATCAAAGGCCTTGAATATCCCTTGGAGCACGGTCAAGACGATTATTAAGAAGTGGAAGGTGTATGGTACCACCAAGACCCTGCCTAGATCAAACCGTCCTTCCAAACTGGATGACCGAGCAAGGAGGAGACTGATCAGAGAGGCTACCAAGAGGCCAATGGCAACTTTGCAAGAGCTACAGGCTTTTATGTTCAAGACTGGTCAAAGTGTGCATGTGAACAATATCCCAAGCACTCTACAAATCTGGCCTGTATGGTAGGGTGGCAAGAAGGAAGCCATTACTCAAGAAAGCCCACCTCGAATCCCGTTTTGAAGTATGCAAAAAATCACTCGGGAGATACTGTAGCCATATGGCAAAGTTGTGGTCTGACAAAACTAAAATGGAACTTTCTGGCCTAAATGCAAAGCGTTTTGTTTGGTGCAAACCCAACACAGCCCATCACCCAAAGAACACCATCCCTACTGTGAAGCATTGTGGTGGCAGCATCATGTTATGGGGATGTTTCTCATCGGCAGGGACTGGGGCACTTGTCAGGATAGAAGGGAAAATGAATGGAGCAAAGTACAGAGAAGTCCTTGAGGAAAACCTGCTGCTCTCTGCAAGAAAGTTGAAACTGGGACGGAAGTTCACCTTTCAGCATGACAACGACCCAAAGCACATAGCCAAAGCTACACTGTAGTGGCTAAGGAACAAAAAGGTAAATGTCCTTGAGTGGCCCAGTCAAAACCCTGACCTAAATCCAATCGAAAATTTGTGGCATGACTTGAAGATTGCTGTCCATCAATGTTCCCCAAGGAACTTGACAGAGCTTGAACAGTTTTGTAAAGAAGAATGGTCAAATATTGCCAAATCTAGGTGTGCAAAGTTGGTAGAGACCTATCTCAACAGACTTAAAGCTGTAATTGCTGCCAAAGGTGCTTCCACCAAGTATTAACTTGGGGGTGGAGACTTATCCAATTATGATCTTTCAGTTTTGTATTTTTAGTATTTTTTTTTCTCAATAAAAAAACTTTTTTCCCCTTAACAGTGTGGAGTATGGTGTGTAGATAAGTGGGGGAAGAAATCCTCATTTAAATGCATGAAACGGAGGCACTGACACAACAAAATGTGAAAAAAGTTCAAGGGGGTGTAGACTTTCTATACGCACTGTACATTACATGGTTAGTAATTAAGGGTTAGAAGGCAATTACAGGGCTGTTTGCAACCATTCAGCTGTCTATTTTGTGTTCCATCAGATCTAAACAACAAGCTTACCTTGACGCGCCTCAAATATCTAATGTAGAGACAGAATTAACTGAGTGTTTTTAGGGTTAAGAACGTTTGTGTCTAATTATGGGTCTGCACTGTTAACCTTGTGACATCTTATCTGTGGTAAAAAGGAGAATATAAACTTCCGTAAGTCTTTACTTCACATAACTGCAAGTAAAATAAATAAATAAAATATGTATTTAGTAAAGATAATATTAACATGCTCTGTTTGTTCCGCTTCTGATTTTAGGGTGACGTAATACAAACTGAAGTAGTCCATGTGTGACTGTAAATGGTTCAGCTTCCTTTTAAGTTTGGTTTCTTTTCACTCATTTTGATGACACACAGCGGAATGCAAGGGTGGTTAAGCCACTGAGGCGTAATGGGAACTTTTTTTTTTTTTTTTTTTTTAGGCTTAGGTTGCACAGTTGTATATGTTGAACAGTTATATATGTTTGTTTAATTAGATAATGCAAAGCATTTTGTTGGTTAAAAGCTGGCCAGCATGGCAATAGCATGGCTCATCACCTGATCACTACCCTCAAAACCCACACAATCGCGTGAGACTTCGTGACACAGGTAGGCTAAGCATGCCCTGTGGTTAACTGATTGTGACAGGAATATTTGTTTGATCGTTTTGTTTTTTTTTTTCTAGTGAAGAGTTTGTTGGTTCAGGCTATTATCAGATGGGCTATTATTTCCTACTTGTTTTGGAGGATTACTGAGTTAGAGCCCATGCAGGAGGTTTTGTAATGGGCAGAGCCTCTGGCACTTGTTGCGAGGGGAAGCAGGTGGCATGAGCCTCCATGGAGTCACGACAAAACACTCAGTTAATTCTGTCTCTACATTAGATATTTGAGGCGCGTCAAGGTAAGCTTGTTGTTTAGATCTGATGGAACACAAAATGAATGAATGGTTGCAAACAGCCCTGTAATTGCCTTCTATTGACTTCAGATTAGTAGGGAATGTGTGACAGCCACACAATATGCGCTGATTCATTATCTCCCTCTTATTCTAAGCGTCGGGCAGATTTTTGTGGCTTCCCATTTGGGGCTTTGTACAGAAAGCAGAATCAATTGTGCAGTAGGTGGACCTCCTTAGGACAGATGGGTGTAGTTAGCAAAATAGTTTGCTGAAGGACATACTGGATTAATGTGTAGCCCTAACCTGGGGTAATATTGATGGATATAAGATGAGGTCTACACACACGCTTGTTTTAAATGGGTCTTTTTTGTATTCATATCTTAACACTAAACAAAAAAAGCTTAAACAACCTGGTTATATGAGTTATGACACATTTTAATAGGAATTTAATTCCTTTTCTTAACTGTATTCCACAGCTTCTCTTGCTGGCAAGAGATAGGACTGCATCTTCAGGCTATTGTCAGACTACACATGGTACTCTGTACAAATAATACAATATATACCGTATTATCAAAAGTATTATTAAAGATAACCATGCAGCCAATAGGTCAATAGTGGAATTTGAAGTTTTCATTTTAAAAGCTTCATTTTTAATGACAGTTTCCTGGTAGGGTGAAAAGTGCATTTATTTTATTTCTATACAACAAAGTGACTAAACATGAAAAAACATACCTGTATGACAGTAGCAACACTTTCACAGTGATTTAAATTTAAAATGTCCTGACAATATGACTGACAATGGTCTGCACATTTATAATATCATTATGCGGTATATTATTGCACAGTAGTACATAATATACATTATTATGCAGGAAACATTAGACCACTATTGAAAAATCTGATTAATGAAAACCATAAAAATGCATTTCTTTTTACAAACTCTTATCCTCCTGCCATGCATCAGCAGCCCAGGCAGGACAGATGATCCGAAACCCTGGCTCTAATCTGGCCTTAACAGCTTGTGCCAACACTACTGCTACTGCTGGCAGGATAGTGTGGGCAGGGTCAAGGTGACATGCCTAATGGACTTATTTATTTATTTTTTTTACTGTCCAGAACTTGATTCTTGCCTAGAAAACCTGGATAACAATTTTGACCTTTTTTTCAACCGTTGCGGCTTCCAGTCGGGTATAGCACTAACTCAGACTAGGGATGTAACAGTTATGATTTTCCCAAACCAAAACTAACCGAATTGTAGAATCAAAAAAGTCGTCAGTTTCGGCACTAAGCAGATGGCATTTTCGGGAGCTAATTGCACACTTTGCTGCATGTACAGTTCATATTAACATCCCTTAATACTTTTACTAAGGTAGCATAATCAAGAGTTATGACAAGACTTACCTGATTGCCATACTTAGTCTGGGTGTTCAGGTTTGTTTGATTAAGTTAATACATAATAGTGCCAAGCTGACTAAAACAGACAAATACAGAAGTATTAAATGAAAATAACATTTTAGTTGAGGTCCCAAACCATTGTGTAACTAGAATAAGCAGTAAATGGGTGCAGCTGGAGAACAAGCGAAAGGGATACTGCAGACAAGTACATGGAAGCTGCTTGAAATGATATGCTTCTGTGAGCTGGTTGGTTTATTAAGGTAGCATAATTTCCTGTGCATGTATTGAAACTAGTTTAATTTGTCTGATTTTACTTTGTTGCGCTTCTGTCAGCATAGTGATTGAATTAAAGTGCAAAGACCTTATCCACAGAGTCATATGTAGTAGTGGTCCATATTAAACCAGCATACTAAACAAGAACTTTGTGTGTTTTTATGGGGTGTGGCAGCAGGCTTGAGTTCTAACTTTTCTTTGTTTTTTGCTGACATGAATTTTAAATTTTGAAGTGTTTCCTCATCAAACTATTTTAAAATGCTGCCAAATATCTCAATCACTTTGAAGCCAAAGTTGATTTCAGTAATTCAAAAACCAGAAGCTGCACTTCTACTCAGAAATATTTACACATGACTTGCCACTTGCAACCAGCCGCGGTGACAATGAGGGTACCAGAAAAATAATAAAGTTTCACTTATCTTAATACATTGTTATTCTTTCTACATTGTCAAATTGTGTAATACATTGGTATGACTGATGCAATAATGCTGAATTGAAGAGACGTGTGTAATAATGCAATGTCCCATTCCCTTGCCTGCACAAACAGTTAGTTTTACCAAAAACCGATTTGGATGTCAAAAACCACTGAAAGAGTAAAAAAAAAAAATACGATCATAACCGACTTGCATCCCTAACTCAGACACAGTCTTTGAATCTTATAACAGTACAATCACATTGACCCATTAAGGGTTAATGACTAGTATACAGTAGTATATGTTGTACTGCATGTGTACTTTTGCCACCTTGTATTAAATGTGCCTGGAGGTCTTTTTTTTTTTTCTTCTTGTTCACACTAACATACCATAATAGCTCTACAGTACTTTTTTTAAATTTTTTATTATAAATATCTACAAACCACATTCAGATTGACCTGCACTTCCAGCCTAAAGCTATTGAGTGCTTCTGCAGAAAATGTAAATGCAAAGTTAAAACAGATTATTTTTTTTATTTTTTTTTATGGCAGGGCACAGTAATGATGTATTTAGAAAAGATAGATAGAAGTATAGTTGGGTACATCCGGATCTGATGGTATTTTTACACCTGTAAGCCTGACCTCGACCACTGAAATGGTCTACTGCTTGTTCCTGTTTTAGGATTTATCTTTACAAATTTGCAGACTGTTCCCTTATAAAACCACTGTAACTAATGCATGCTAGCCTTAAGCTGGACAAAATGCAGTGTGGTGTAGGAAGCTTTGCAGATTTATTGCTTGTCAAAATGATTGGAGGATAATGGATTAAAGGCGTGCTTATACAGTATTGGTGTTTTACTCAGTACTACTGTATGTTGCTGCACACCAGCGGTTGCTATGTGTTAAATGAAACAGACTTTAAGGTTAAACGCTTCCAAGAATAAAATAAAAACATTTCCTCTGTTGGTTGGTTGATCTTTTAAATTAGTGCTGGGACAAATATGGTATTTTCAACATTCGTTCATTTGAAAATGTTATCAAAGCTGTTTTAGGTCTTACTTTATCCTCGTGAACTAACTCCAAAACAAAGGATGCCATACTGTAGTAAAAATAAATAAATAACCTTTCTGTGTATTTCAGGTAGTAGACAATGTTTTTTTTTATATATGTAATCCCTGTCAGTCATGTGTTCGCCATAAATAGTGTCCATAGACACATTTTTATAAAGTGATAACTTTTTTAAACTTAAATAAATAAATGTGAAAGGGGGATTGTACAATGGAAAAAAAAAAAAAAACATGTACTCATTGTTTATTTTATTACATTCCGCATAAGAAATAGGATTGTATAATGAAGGGGGAGTGCCAAGACCTGACTGGAAAATACATTCAGACTTTCTGGAGATTTTGTTAAAGCTCCATGGTAAATGGCAGACTCAGTGGGCCTCCAGGATGATTTGAGTCAATCAACTACCCAGGGAGCACAACAAAAAAATCTCTGAAGTGGGGTGCGGCAAAAAAGTCTGGGAACCCCTGTTTTATTGTTTTTTTGGGATCCAGGGGCCAGGTTTGTTCTAGCCGAAGGTTAGTTATTAGGAAGGGCGTTGTAGTGAGGGTGTACTGTATTAGCTTTGACTGCTCTGCCTTGTGAGGAGATTAGGAAAGATAAGGCTCAATGGTTCAGTATATAGAGGTAACTATATGTAGCTACATGCAAATTATGGAATTGAGATAGATGAGGCTGAAACAATGGACAGACCAACCTTGCACTTCCGTGACAACAGGTGTCCAACAAAAGCAGTGCCTTACACTATTCTGTAGAGTAAAACAGTTTTGAGAATTAGTTTGTTCTACTGTGCTTCTAATGTGACCTCTGCATGCCTGGTTCAACAGTAGGGTTTTTCAGCCTGTGTTCAACATCGGGTGCTTATTGACCAGTATCTCTTCACTGCAGTTTTTGTAGGACCTTTTTGATGGAGGGAAATCCCCGTCTACGTTAAAGGTCTATCTGGCAGCCATTTCAGCTTGCCATGTCAAAATTGACTCTGTCTCCCCAGGAGCTTACTTCTGGTGGGGCAATTTTTGAAAGGGGCTCACTGGCTTCGGCTGCCTATGAAGGACCTTGTTCCTCGCTGAAGGTTAAACATGGTGCTTAATAAACTCATGAAGCCTCCATTTGAGCCCCTGCATTCAACTGAGCTGAAATATTTATCACTCAAAGCGGCTTTCTTGCTTGCTATCACCTCCGCAAAGCATTAAAAAAGCCGCCTTAATTTTTATAGCAGCCAGGACAAAGGTTACGCTCCGTACCAATCCTGCCTTTTTGCCGAAGACGATCTTGGCATTCCATGTCAATCCGTGTGTGGAATTGGAGGCTTTCCATCCACCTCCTTTCCAGTATGATAGAGAGCGACATCTCCATACGCTCTGCCCGGTGCGGGCCCTGGCTTACTAAGTTGACAGGACGAAAAGTTGGAGGCCGTCCGTCTGTTATGGGGCTAAATCCCATGGTCAAGCCCTGTCTAAACACAGGCTGTCCAAATGGATAGCAGACAGTCAGGACTACCCATGAGCAAGCCAACTTGCCCCCTCCAGAGAAGCTTGCTGCTCATTCCACCAGGGGCATGGCAACTTCGTGGGGTTTATTCCAGGGTGCATCTTTCAAGGACATTTCCAATGCAGCGGTGTGGGCTACTCCCCATACCTTTACTAGGTTCTATAGACTCAATGTTTTGATCCTCAAAACCCTGGGTGGCTTCTCAGTCGACCCTTACAACACAGGCATGGAGAAGTTTTTTCCCCTCAATTTTTTAGCCCTAGCTACTTGTTACTGGGGTTCCGCATGGTAAAGCACAAGGCCGCCTCCCGGCTTAGCCTTGTAGCATTTCAGTCATTCTGCAACATTTTTGGTACACTCACCCATGCGTTAATGGTTACATTTCGTAATTTGAAAAGGAATGTTAGGTTATTATCATAACTCTGGTTCCCTGAAATAGAAATGTAACCATTAACCTTCAAGGTCACTGCGTCCATTATTGCAGCAGGCTTGAAGGTAAAATGATGGTCTGTGAGTGCAGTGTTTTTATGCCCTCATAGCTGGGCCATGACTGCGTCACAGGCTCGTCGAGCAGCTTTTGATATATCTTCAGGTTGAGTTAAAACTGATCTTTGCATCCATCTCCAAATAAACTTTACAGGCAGCACTTGCTTTCCGCAGAACATAATGCAGTGTAGCGTCAGGCTTGTTACTGTCGAGATAAGCTTTTTGTTGTCGGGATTTGTTGCAGCTGGAAATGTTTAGCTTGGAAGTCGTCCGATGATAATGAGATTGCAACCACTCCCTAACCTGCTCCGTTACCCCTTGCACTCTTCATTGTGGAGCTCCACAACGTTGTAGGGATAGTAAGAAACACGAGTTTGCCATTTGCATTTATTTATCTATTTAACTAGCAATACATTGAAGTTGCTAGCAAACTATTCCGAATGCCTTGCATAACTAAACAGCAACTAGAGGTGCAGAAATTAAGTAGTTGCATACAGTACATCTCTGCTCTATTCCATTGTTTTAAGTCAAGACTCAGCCTGGAAAGATCTGAAGTGTTATACTTTTGTCTTTTTCATCTTCGTTCCGGTTTATGACTTTTAAACACCTGAGTAGTGGTGTGCTGTATTTCAATAACATGTACTGTCTTGTAAAAAAAGTAAGGTGCAGTGTTCTGTTGATCATAATTACTATGTGTGGTTTCATTAACCCCTGAAGCAATAAACATATTGGTAACATAAAATCCTACATTTGTCCTGATGTCTGCTATAATACCATGTCTTCCTCCAAGTAGTACATTTTATATTTCTCTAAATCAGTTGTTATATTTAGGAGAACTCATTTTATTTACCCCTACAAGAAACAATTTCGAAACTTTGCTCTGATGTTAATTATCCTGCCAGAATGCTTCAGTAGTAGTTATCTACTGCTACAGCAAGAATTACAGCTTAATTTGGCCTTACAACTAAAATATTTCTGGAATCTTTCTAGGATATGCTTTTAGATTTAAAAAAAAAAAAAAAAGAAAAAAGAAAAAAAAAAACGTTCCACATTTTTAGTAACTATAGTTAAACCATGAATGCACGAAGGAAGAAGATAAGACTCTACCACTTTTGAATTGCAGTATGCCAAGGTAGGTTTCTGCTTACTCTTTGAGAAGTACGTTTTTAACACCATGGGCTGTGATTGAAATGTATTCCATGAAGGCCTCATTCAACTCCAGACATTGGGCTTCATCAGAGTTGGAACTGCCCTGTGGCTCTTTTACCCCTTGGCCTCTTCACTTCCTGTTTAGCAGCCTTGGTAAAATTACCCAAACAGGCTTGGACATTAGTGAGAACTTCAGTCAACCAGGAATTTCTTTGATGCAGTAGAAAGCTGACATCAATCTGTGTTTACTGCTCCTTCCAATTAAGCTCCTGATTTGTTTGTGTAAGCCATGCCGCATCAGAGTTCTGTTTTGCTCTGTGCTGAGAGGGCAAGCCTGAGAGAAACACAGTGACATACGGCTTTGTAGCAAATTGTTTGAGTGGGCGCTCCAGACAGGGATTTTAAAATAATAATAATTAAGAGGATGGCGTAACCCAAGTACAGTATGTAGGCCACTCATCTACAAATTAATTTTAAACTGGTGTAAAATGCAGTTCTTCGAATGACACACTATAAACCAAGGTGTTATGACTAAATCCCAAATACAGATCAATACAACTAAAACTTAATAGTTGTCTTATAAAAATGTTTTGTACAAATGAGTGTCTTTAGTTAGTATTATACGGTACCTTTCTTTCTGCTGAAATAATGACCCCCCCCCCCCCCCCTCTTTTCTGTTCATTGTTTGCAGTAAGATTGGTTCAGCTGGGTGGGCTACTTGTTTGCTACATGGTTATACTTGATATCCATCCAAATCGCATCAACTGGCCGAGCGCCGCCCGGGGGGGAGGGAGGGTTAGGTCGGCCAGGGTGTCCTCGGCTCACCGCGCACCAGCGACCCCTGTAGTCTGGCTGGGCGCCTGCAGGCTTGCCTGTAAGCTGCCCAAGAGCTGCATTGTCCTCTGGCGCTGTAGCTCTTGGGTGACTGCATGGTGAGTCTGCAGAGTGAAAAAAAGCGGTCGACTGACGGCACACGCTTCGGAGGACAGTGTGTGTTCGTCTTCGCCCTCCCGAGTCAGCGCAGGGGTGGTAGCGGTGAGCTGAGCATAATAAAATAATTGGTGATTCCAAATTGGGAGAAAATTATAAAAATAATTGGCAACGACTAAATTGATTTAAAAAAAAAAAAAAAAAAGACAAACCGCCAAAGACAATATTTACCTGCTAGATGCTTTCAAAACAAGCCAAATTTGAAACTGTTGTCTGTAAAAGTAAGCATTTCTACGATTAAATTATTTATCTTCAATTTCAGACGTGTTTTGTATATTTGCTTCAGAGACAGTAAGATATTAAAGTTTTGAATAAAGCAGTTGATATTTTTCGAGGCTACTTGTAGAGTACAGTCACGCTGGATGAGTAGACAATTACTTTGAATAATCCTGTAAATGGCTTTGGATAAGGCGTCAGCTGAATGAATTAAAAATAATAATAGTCATCATCATAAGTTCAATCAGGGTGGCTATTACCAGACTTGACTGTTGTGACTTGAGATTTGACAAAAATGACTTGGTTACGACTCTGGTAGGCACTGTTGAAAAAAGATGGCTTTTCACAATATTCTGGGTTTAAATGTCATCATTAACTAAGCTTCAGAAGTTTTGACATTCCTTTTTTCAGTTTTTCACTCAGGAAGGAAGCAGGCTTCTATGAGGGCTGGAAGGTTGTTCCATTCATGTCCGCTTGATCGTGACACAGCAAGGCCTCTGTGCACTCTAGTAGGCTGTACAAGAGTACTCATCCACTGGATTGTTGTGTTCTCAGCAAGGGCAGCACACACAAGTGCACATACAACGAAGCGCACGATCTTCACAGGAAGTACAGATGCCGAAATGAAGGTTGTCCTCAAAATAAATTGAATACCTATCAACCTTTTGATCTTTTTTTTTGGAAATAGATCTGGTTTTAATGATGATTTGTTGCAGGCTGTTTTAGCTACAGTAGTGTATAGTTCTAATGTTTCTTTCGCTGCCACACTTAAACTGTACTTTGGGCTCCAGCAGGAACACATTTGTATGCAAAATATGTGTGTTCTGTTTTTTTATGAAGTTTTCATTGCACTGGGCCCCTGTTCAAGCAATACATGACACGTCTCTTGAGTGTGCTAAATAAATCCCAAGGGTCTTGTTAAAACTCTTACAATGGTATTAGAGGAGGTGCTGTACTTGTTGCTTGCCTCACAATAAAACTGATATTTCGGTACCCGTTTTGTGGTATTTGAAAAAACATAGTCTGCACTTGAAAAATACTAGTTTGTTGCTATTGTTCCCAGTTTTTTCTTGAGCATTTGCTTTCATTGAAATGTCTTTTGAGCTTGAAAGAGACAACCGTATTTGTAATACTAACATGCAGCATGATAAAAGTGATTTGTTGCTTGAAATAGATCTTTTGACATTTTGAAAGGTTTATTCAAGCAAAGTCTTTCATTTTGTTCACCTTAAACCCATCTTATGATTGCCACTAAAAGTCTTCCGATTGAAATGAAGGACTAGTGTGGGAACAGAAAACCAGTAGAGATGAACTGGATGCATTTTAACATTCATAAGAAAAATCCTCTCTGCAGAATGCTCAGGAGAAAACAGAGACCTGTTTTTTGTTTCACTCCTTGGCTGATTTTAGTAATAAAGATAATGGGGACAGGCCACGTCCTGGAAGGCAGAGGGTCACCACACCGGCCCAGGACTATTATGCTGACCTGTTGCATTGTTCAAGCCAATCGGTTGCGCAGTGGAAGTGTGGTGAGGAATCTCCTTTAACACAAGAACGCCTTTGGTGCAGATCGAGGGCAACCTTGAGGCAACAGTTTTTCCATTCCTGCAAGCCAATCCGGAAGTGTCAATTTTCCAGTAGGACCACACAGTGCTAGGTTATAATTGCATGACTGCAAGAAAACAATATTCAAGGTCTTGCCGCGGCGAGCTTTATGTCCTGACCTGAGTCTAGTAGAACATCTGTGGGACCAAATCGCCAGTGCCATCCACAGGAGACAACTGCGACCACCCAACCTTCGCCAGCTGGCTGCAGCTGCACAGGAAGAGTGGCGGAACATCCCACAGCAGTCTATCCAGAGGCTGATCAGGTCTATGCGTCAACGCTGCCAGGATTGTGTTAATGCTCAGGGAGGTCATACCCGATACTAACTTTATAATGTGTTCATTTTGACAGTGTAACTTTCTGTGAATTAACCATGCATAAAGCAACATGTAATCAACGCTGTTTTTTTTATAAAAAATAAAAAAGCTAACATTCCTACTCATATATCATTTTAATTAGCGGTTTTTAAACTGTAAATAGCCTGGCTAAACAGCGGTCGGGAGTTAAGTTCGAAGCAACAGACAAGCAAACCAATTGCGAGAAGGAGAGCAGGTCGGGAGAGGGGATGAGGGAATGGGCTCGCCCCAGGTTCGGCTGCCGGAGAGGGGCTGAAGCATCTCGTCTCCCGCAACAAAAAAGTAAGTTAATTGGGAAAGAACCACGTAATAGGCCTAATACTTACTTATTTAGTTATAAAACAAATGCTGAATAAGACGTCTGTGTTATAAAGTGCCAGCGCAGCTTTTCTTCAGTTCTGATACTGTATCAAAAGGGAGAGACAGTAACAGAAGTTAAACTGAAGTTTTATACAGTTTGAACACCGGTACTGTATTTACTGTAGAAATATTGCATGAGTCACTAGTATAGGGAAGTTGGACATGCTGTAGGAGCGTTATAACCAAGAGCCTTATAGTGAGGGAGCTGCGTGTGTGTGTCTCATATATATATATATATATATATATATATATATATATATATATATATATATATATATATATATATATATATATATATATATATATATATGGAATGTAATATATATTGGACACAATTGGAAGCTTTAGGGTACAGTTAAAAATGTTGGTTTCAGTGTAGATTTAGTTTTTGTAATTCAGAGTTTTTATGGGACTTTTTACAACTCCTCCTCTGTAGCAGATGGTAATGTGGCATCATTCTTCCAGTGTGTCTTCCCCCATAGCCAGAAATCACTTTATTACTTGTGGGTTTTAAAAAGGGATGTTATTAATAATGAATACAGTACCATCCTTAACTGGTACAACATGTAGTGTGGTGGGACAAACCTTACAGTATCTTTATTTTGACTTGGCAGATCCAGCCTTATGGGAATAGTTGAATAATATTGAATTGTTATTCTGTTTTGGATTTGGGAAAACTAAATATGTGTATGATTTGTATCGCATTGAATCGATCTCTACGGAGCCCTGGTACTCAATAGGAATCTTGTACTGTTAGGCCGTTCTGCCAGCTTTTGACTTTGGGGTCTTGCCGAGGACATTTGAGGACTTACCATATGATTGGATAAGGGAGGCCTGAGTCCAGGGTAATTTTATTATTTTCTTTTTGCACCAAACAATTCTGATTTGAACAGAAATACAACGCAAATCCAGGTAATTTTCTCCAAGTGTTGTGTCATTTCATCCAAGCTTGACAGTTGCTAAGGACCAAGCCACAGGAATAAATATCTGTGCAAATGGATTGCTTTACGTGTGTAGTTCTCGGTTTTAAACTTAATGAGATACTGTAATAGGCAACTGTAGGTCTTCGGTAGATGCATATGTATTTACTAGATACAGTATTTTTTACTGTGTACATATCAAACAAGTCAAGTTGTCATAACAAATGCTACAAATTGTACAGCAACGCTTAAAGCTACAGTGTCCCACAAATACATTCAGTTGTACACTAAAAAATAATTCATTGGTGTCTGTTTACTCCGGAGTTTGTCTTCTGGGCATTTCATTAACTGACAGTGATTTTAGCTGTGAACACAAATTCCCTGCAACTTTGCTTGAAACCAGTTTGGCAAATTACTTGAGGCAAATGTCATGCCCTTCTACTGTACTGCTTACAGAAGTGGGAGGTTCTACGCTTAAATTGTAACCGCTTAAGCAGTACAGACTGATTACCTTATTTAACAGGAACATGAATAACAGTGATATATTTAGTCTTGAACTGTAGGGCATTTACACCTTTTACACTCGTTTGTCATGTATATTGTTGTATAAGCCAATTGGTTCAGCATGTTGTATTTCCTTCAAAAATGGAGCTAGAGAACACTGAAGTACGATGGCTTGCTGCTGGTTGTAAGACTATGGCTTTTCAACAGCTTGCTGAGGTCCTCTGCTGCAAATGTACTGTAGCATCAGACTGGCTGCGAACACGTAGTTCAGACCCATTGATAGCTTTCTTGGAACACGAGATTAGTAGCTGAGCAGGAATGTAGCCAGCGAATGAACAGACCAGACACAGGTCAGATGTATGTTTTACAGAAGACCAGTTCATGTTTTTAGTGTGTCTGTCTATTGCTGTGTAGTGGATAAGCTTGTGTGTGTCTATACAGTAATGCAAAATATTTTGCCTGTGTTTTGAAAGTAGGGCAGACATGTATATGATGTAATGGAGAAGACAGGCAGTGGATATGGCATACACACATTTAAAATTGATTGTCACACCACTCTGTTTTGTTTTTTTTTTTTTTTTTTTTTTCCCCTGGCTTAAGAATAACTTCAAGAATAACTGTGGCCAAAAGCGGGGGTCAAAAGAGATACAGTACTGAGAGACGTTGCATGTTGAGTTACTGGCAAATGAGGTGCTGTTGTGGGGGAAGTGCCACAAAGAAGTGAACCTTGACAGCTAGAGTCAATATACTATACAATATGATGGGCAACAACATTCTAAGGCTACCACCACAAGTCAGAGGTTTCTGTCAACATGTAATTTATTATTGGCACCATTCTACTCCAGGGTTTCTATTGTCTTGCTGTACATATTTAAAAATGTGTTTCTCCATTTTAGAAGTGTACACGGCTTTCATTATGACAATCGCAGGAAATGGAACATATACATTGTTACTGGGATTCTCGTGTCGAATTGCTGAGGTTTTTTAGACTTCACAGCGCAGTATGAATAGTAACTTAAACATGATAACATTTGCAAATAACACATTTTACTTGACTTGTCGAAATGGAACAGGTATTCTTCTGATGCTTCCAACACACTACCTGAAGACACTAACTGTTTTTGAGAGTGAAAACATTGAAGTCCTTTTCAGGACGTTTTATGGAAGAGAGGAAGCAGTTTCTTTTCATTTGTTTAAACAAGAGTAGACTGTACAGTAGCTCTGTGAACTCGGTCTACGCTGTATTCCTCAAGCTAAACTATTTGTTTTCTTTTTTCTCGCTGTAGGCCAAGACTACAAGCACAAAGGAAATTCGCTCAGTCACAGCCCAACTCCCCCAGCACAACCCCCATAAAGGTGGTGGAGCCAGCTTTACCAACACCAGTGTCTCAGATCACAGACCTCTCCAAACGGAAGCCCAAAACAGAGGATTTCCTGACCTTCCTCTGCCTCCGAGGTACAGTAAGATTTATTCTGATGCTTGTTGTCCGTGCACCAATAGGCTGTTCTTTATTATAAAATGTGTACTGTACTGTGTCACAGCAGCCGACCAAAAGTGAGGGCATCAATGTGTTTCGCAGAAGTAGGCACTATTGAAAATGCTCCTGCAGATGGTATGGGTCATTCCATGTCAAATATTATTTTGAAGTGTTACTGTAAATGTTAAAAAGCTCTTTCTGGGACATTACTGGAAAAAAGGATTCGTCTCAAAGTACAGTATAATATGCACAGCCTGCAGGTGCCCCTGTACTGTATTTACAACACTAAGTAGCAAAAAGATAAACCAGCTACAGGTATACAGCAGTTTCACATCTGTTTCATAGAGCCCGCTTAGTTTAGTTAACATTAGGTGGTGCTAATATTTGTTCTCATCAGTGTCTGCCAAACCTGCCCTCACTGAAAAGAAGTCATACAAAATGACACCACCCAAGAATGT
Organism: Acipenser ruthenus; assembly: GCF_902713425.1. Taxonomy (NCBI): domain Eukaryota; kingdom Metazoa; phylum Chordata; class Actinopteri; order Acipenseriformes; family Acipenseridae; genus Acipenser; species Acipenser ruthenus. Next base: position 27,867,565 of record NC_081191.1, read on the forward strand.
GACCGCTTAACTAGTCTAGTCTGTTTGTATTCTGTTTGTATGGCTTCAGGGGGGCCACAGCACACACACAAATATTCTCTCAAATAACCCTTGAAAAAGTAGACTGAAGGATCAATTTATATACATTTATAAAGCTGCTGTTGGATTTTAAATCTTCATTTCCACAAGGGGATATTCTTAAGGAGCAACATTTCACTTTTCTATGGATTGATTAGGTGCTGAGGGAGAGTGGTCAGTCCTAGGCAAGGATGTCTAATGCCACTAAAGTTTTGGAACCCCTGTGTTCAGGAAATTATTGGTCAGTTCTTACTGTACAGTAGCTGAATGTGCTCAGCCCTTCTGGGACACTGATCAGCTGCTATTCCTCAAGGAGAGCAAGGCAGAGCCCGTCCTTTCCCAGTCCTTCTTTCTAGCCAAGTCCGTATTCCAGAGCTGCCCCAACATCCCGAGATCTGGGAGGCACAGTCACTTAGAAGTGCATTTCAATTCCTATACTCCCAAACCAGACAAACCTACATGATGAGTGCCAGCTGAACAGTTTCCACCTGATTAGCTGGAAACAAAATATACTGTGAAGTAGTTTGCAAACAAACCAGTTCTTCCTATGTTTTCACTGTGGTTTGCTAAAGTAAAACCCAGAAATGACACCATATACAAAAACAAAAAAAGTTTAGATTTAACTGAACATTTCATGGTCCCTTAACTAAGATTGACCTTTTTATAGCCTTTATTGGCAGCTTGGTTCATGTGAAGTCTAATTTACATTTCACTCCTCCTCCTCTTCAGAATCCCGGCTGCAACAGTGTTCAAGGCCAGGCATCCAGAGAGATTTGATAGTATTGAAAAAGAATACCAGCTAGAAAATCTATTAAATAGCCATTTTAGGGAGTCCCTGAATGGCTTCCCTTGTAAACGCACTGCCGCGCGGCATGCAGGGTGAGTCATACAACCAGAGATCTCAAGTTCGAATCCTGGTTGTGCGAGGCAGCTGGTCTTCGCTGGGGATTCCGTGGGGGCGCAGTATTGGCTTTGGCTCTCCCGGGGTTGTGGAGGTGGGATCTGGCTTAGACTGTTTCTCATCACCGCTCTGCGGTGACCCCTACAGGCCAGGCGCCGAGCGAGCTTGGGGGCGAGGATTTTCTGGACTGGTCTTTGTCCTCCAGAGCCCTGCAGCCTGCAGACATCCACTCTCGAGTTCCTCGGTGTAAAAAGACGCCGATTTGGTTTAAAGGGAGCATCTGCAAATTATATTAAGATGATGATGATGATGATGCTGGCGTATTAACGATTAGACATAATTAGGTAGAGAAGGTCAAAGAGAAAGATGGGGAATAAGGAGAAGGATCTTGAATTACCATACCTCATTGGGTTGTAATTCAAAATCACTATTTAATCGTCAGTACAAATCTAAATTTTCTTTCCAATTTTGTAAAGATAATTGCATCTCTTTTTTGGTTGTGGGAATAAAATGATTTTTGAAACATTTTGTGCCTCGGTCAAAGACTGGATAATATTTACATATTTACAGCTAGAAGTCCAACTGGAACCATCATCAGAGGCAACCGCTTAAAAGAAAAAGTAGTTTTACAGTAGTTCAAAGTAACATTGCAGTTAAAATGAAAGGCTCTTTTTTAATGCCTACCCCATTACCATTAAAGATTGGACAGTATTTGTCAAGATTACTCACGACTTCAAGGTAATGTTGCATTTTACCCCCTGAATCCATTTTACTCTGTTTTAAAATAAGAGGGTAAGTTACTTCCAGACCCACAACCTTATCTTGAGCGCTGTGTGCACTCCAGGATTTTAAATCTTCATTTCCACAAGGATTTTCATAAGATAATCATACAGTGGCCTCAAACTGGCTTTTAGATACATTCAGTATAGCTGTGGAATGCTGTGAACTTCACTGTCTATGATTTCCTCATTTCAAAATGCCATAAGCGTGACACTTCAATTGTGTTGGCTCCCCCTGCTGTATAGTATAGGACAGTGTATCGTATTTTAAGTGTAATCTCGGGTAATTCCCTCTGTGTAAATTACTTAAAGTATGTGGGTAGCATACTTTAGGGGTAGCAGTGTGGAGTAGTGGTTAGGGCTCTGGACTCTTGACCGGAGGGTTGTGGGTTCAATCCCAGGTGGGGGGACACTGCTGTTGTACCCTTGAGCAAGGTACTTTACCTAGATTGCTCCAGTTAAAACCCAACTGTATAAATGGGTAATTGTATGTAAAAAAATAATGTGATATCTTGTAACAATTGTAAGTCGCCCTGGATAAGGGCGTCTGCTAAGAAATATAATAATAATGTGTATAGCAGGTGTATCTAACAATTGAAAGGTCACATCCTTAAATGACAGACAGTGGTCAGGCAGTTGTATTTGTATTAGTAATAATAATAATTCATAGACGTGATTACAGTCTAGATATTCATAGCTAGCAAGTTGAACCACTTGAACAGATTTGTATGTACCCAGTACAGTATATGCAGGGTTAGAAACTCACGCTCGCCTGAGGCGAATTAATTCTGATGAGGACAAGTTGATGTCTGTGTCTCCGAGTACTTAAAACACATATTCTCACACGTTTTGACTTGCATTAAAAAAATGCAGGGAAGTCGATTTTCTAACAGGGTGTGGCAATGGTGAATAAGCATTCACAAATAATGAAAACAGTAACTCGGGACTGAAACCTCCCTTCATCTCCCCTGCAATGCCAGCCCCACTTAATGGCGTTTTACCTTTGTGTTCTCCTTCTGCGCGGGATGCGAAATTTATCGTTTGAATTTACTGAAACACGTTGCATCTTTTGAAGTAAGTGTAAAGTCATTTTACAAAAATGTGGAGATTTATACCGGGTTACGAACCTGACTGAAGATGTCATTAGAAAAGGGGACTCGCCAGAATGGGAAACACCAAATTGCTGTGTGACTTGTGTTTGATTTCAGGTTTTTTTCAAGAGCTGGAACAATTCCCAACTTAGTGTAGCAAGAGAAACAGCAGCACATTTTGCTTTTTGTTTACATGCTATTTTGTAGCGATGAGGTGCACTCGTGGAAATCAGAATACAAAATAATTCAGTGATATGACCGCAGTTCGGGAAAGATTTAATAAACCAATCAGTGTCCCTCAAGACACTCTCGCGATGACAAGTCACTTTTTTACAAAACAGTACTGTATCAATTGTGAACGAATCACTATCGGTGCCAAGAAGGTGTTCTTTTAAGTGAAGTTCCTGTACCTTTAGCCGGAGCATTTACAATTTGAAAAATCTGTCCCCTTAGGCGAAGTGTTCTCTTAGGAGGCGCTCCTATAAAAAGAGACTACTGTATTTAGTGTTTAGCATTCAGTGGTAGAGTTAAAAAAAAAAAAAAAAAAAAAAAAAAAAAAAGAATAACTAGAATAAAACAGAAAAAAATATACAAAATATTATCCTTACATTTATAATAATTAATTAATTAAAAATTAATTTTCCACGAGTCATTAAACGTTTGAGACAGACGCATCGGCATAGTTATAAACCTTTCAAAGTAAGTTTGATTTTGGCTTCTGTTTCATTCATTAATGCGAAGGGGGTGGAGCGGGCATCAGACTGACTTCTGTTGTTTACAAACTGAACGCAGGCATCACACACTGCAAGCGATTTTCTTATGCATCTTTTAAGGGAGAGGGAGTGTGGGGTAGAAAAAAATAACCCGATGCAGGAGGAAGAGATTTTGATCCTAGTGTAAATAGGAGAAAGAGTGGGCACATGAAATGAAACATAAAAAGAAAGACTTGGGGGGTCAATCTCGTTGATAGTCTGTATATGTGTTTATACTGTAATTTATAGGAAACATTTGCCTTAAATAAATAAACAAATACTAATCTTACTGTCTCTGCGGTCACTGTCTTTTTTTAAATATTTTTTCTTTTTCTGGATCTTTTAGCTCTGGGAATATCTAGACACTTCTGTAATCCGCTTCGCCACATTTTACTCTTGCTTAAAAACTGTGTTTCGGGGGGGGGGGGCTCACAACACTGCTTACTTGTGCATGCTCACTGTTTGTTAAAAAATCATCTCTACCGTGGCTGTGTGAACAAAGCTAAAGCAGACTATCTGCGACATGGAACGGGGAAGTGGGGCAATGAATCGATGATAAAAACATAAATCGATGGGGGCAAAATTCGTGATTTAATAGATGAATTTGAATAATCGGCGCGGCACTGCTAGGTAATCACTTTTTCTACCAACATGAAAAATCCATGTTCATCCCAGCAATGACAAATATACAGCTGTTCATACACAGTACGTAATTTATATTATCCCCATCATCCCCTCATTTATTCTGGTTATGCGCGTTTAAGAATGTTGACCTTGCATCCTGGTCTATGCTCTCTTCTACTCTCAAAACCAGCGTCATTTATAGATAATGTTCCCCAAAGGAGTACAGATGCATTTTCTGCTGACCTCATTTTGCCTTAATGGAATTTTCATACGTGGGTTTTGGTCAGGGTTTTTTGTATCATTTGGAAAGGTTTCATGTGAATGTGTACTGTCTTCTGGAAGTATTTTGTCCATAGCTGGGTGGTGAAAGTCACTGAGCCAACACTGGCTCAGTTGTAGGGAGACTGACTGTCCCAGGCAGTCGGAGATGGAGGTCAGTGTTATTTATAGCTCTTTTCATGTTTCAAAGGGGCCACTTTCTTTTATTTCTCAAATAATTTTTTGTTAGATGGTTATAGAAAAAAAAAAATCAATTGAGAGTGCTACAGTTTTTCTGTGTGGGTGTCAGTTTACTGTCATGTGGCCTATTTTTAAAGAATGTTAGGGCTTTTATCTTCTCAGAATAGAAACCCTTAGTATTATTCCAGCTTTGACACCAAGATGTATTGAGTAAAAGCTAGTAATGAGAATCTAGCCTATCCTATTGCGGTTTAGTTTGATGCATTTGCCTCATGATGTACTTAGTTTAAAATTAAGAAAAATAGAAATGTGGGGCAGCAATCTTACTTGCTGTACTCCTACACTATCTTGAATGAAGTGCTCTTCACTGTGCTTTTTCAGGCGATTTTGGTTATAAAATCACAACACTTCTATTGGTTCCATGATAGCTCTAATTTTCCTGGTTGCTTGGAGTCATGGGATTTGGAAAATAAAATTTACTGGCATATATATCTCATACAATTCCTCCTCCTCTGCGAGTGTTCCCCAGTTTAAACAGCCAGTCTCCCTATAACAGTAGATGGTTCTTGACTTTCACCACCCAGCTACAACGGTATGTTATGTATATTCACATGAAGCCTTTCCAAATGATAAAAAAGTAAGAACTAACCCAAACACATATTGCCTTCCCACGTGTTTTGTTTTGATGTCATTGAAAGGCATCTTCCATAGATTTCTATGGAGATCAGAGGAAGGTGTTTATTAGCTGTCCTTTCAATGACATCAGTTCAGTACTATTGATACAGAGTTCTAAAAATGTATCTTTGCAGTAACTGCGTTTTAATTCTTTAACGAATAGGATAAAGCAAAGGCAGAATACTGCATACATGAGACGAACGGGTACATGTAATTCTACTTTTATTCACAATCTCATCTCATTAACTTACTCCAACAGTTTATCAATCATTTTGGTTGTTCTTTCACTATAACAACCCCCTCGATATAACGAACAAAGGGCTTGGCCCCCAACAGGTTTGCTATAGCGAGGGTGTACTGTGTGTGTATGTATGCATGTATGTATATTCAATGGCAAAAACTTTGTTAAAGTAACGTTAAGGTTTGTTTGCAAATGTCCAAAAGGTTAGGAAATTGCAAGTTAAGGTAGCCACGCAACCTTAACTCTGCACCCTTATGTGTATGTTTCCTGTCACACTTGACTTGGCAGTACTTTTTGAGATACAGGTGTATATAAAAGTGTCTTAATTTATTATATTTAAAAAAAAAAAAAAAAAAAAAAAAAAAAAAAAAAAAAAAAAAAAAAAAAAAAAGCTGTTTTTATCGCCACTCTGTATCTCAAAGTATTTCACCAAATGCTACCCCGTTCACAGGGTTTGTTGATCCTGTCAATCCGACCACACACACCAATTTTCATGCATATCGATGGGGATTTACCCCCCTTTTGAGCTGGTTGTAAAATCGACTTTAAACAGAACCTTTGTTCAAACCTTAACTATGTCTGCGTGTGGCCTGGCCCAGTTATAATAATAATAATAATAATAATAATAATAATAATAATAATAATGCTGTGGGTCTTGACACTTCATTGACACTTTTAAACCTTGCAGCAGCAAAGAGAGCCGCCTTCAGAGAAAATAACAGCCATTATCTTGGATTTATTATTTCAATAGTAGGGAGAACTGTTTCTTGTTCATTTCACTTATCTAAAAAAAAAAAAACCCAAAAAACTGTGATGATTCCATCATTCTGAAGTGTTAACCTTTTGCCTTTTCTCCTTCAGAAACAAAAAGGGCCGTACATTACATAACAAACAGGGTACACACACACACACACACACAAAGCCGTAGCATTGTCAGCTGGGTGTTGGGCCACCACGGGCAGCCAGTAGAGCATTAATTCATCATGACAAGTATACTGGGTTTTTAAAGTGTTCTGGCGGGTCACACGACCTCTGATTCCTTCAGGGAAATCTCTCTTCCGAAATGACCGGCATAGCTGTTTAAAAGACAAGCCAGGCCTTTTCAGTGACTGCTGAGAGAATTAAAATACTGAGCTTAAGATTTAAATCAGCTTAACCCTAATCGAAAGAATGTACAGTAGTACACTTTTACATTTGCCCATCTTTCTGCACCAGGTAAAGAGCGTGGCCTGCTTTCTACACCTATGCCCAATGACCCATAATTTTGAAATTGTTAAACTTCAGTAATTTGTACAGTGTGGCACGTACGGAAGCACTTGTGAACCAAGCTGCCTCTATCCCAGTCAGTCTTGCAGTAAGGAAATTGAGATGTACAGAATACATGTGTTGGGGATTCCATTCGCTTTTTAAAAATTGTCACATGAGGAACAGCCATGCAGTTGTTGTTGGCTCTTGTATTTTCTGTCCAACCTGTGTAGGCCGTTCCTGCAGGGCTATTGTGATATCTACAGTATTTCTTACAGTACATGGGGTGTGAATTCTAGTGGCTGTATGGGACATTAAAACAGTGACATTTTCCTATATTTCCTTTCTGTAAAGGTTACATTGTGGGGTGTAGGATAATGCTTTATTTAAATATTAATCTTGCATTGCAATACTATACTGCCTTGTAACATCTGTAAGTGACCTTGGATAAAGGCATCTGCCAAATAAAAAAATAAATAAATAGAATTAAGATATGGGACTGAAGTGTCAATCTTGGCTTCCAGTGATGTAAAGTTTGATCTGCATGGAAGTAATCTGAATGTACTGTATAATATCCTCAGTCCCTGGATTAAGTGGATGTTGGAATTTCTTAATCCATTCATCCATGTGTGACGCTTCCACTTAAATGCATGATACTGATTTATTTTTAAACAATAAAAATCCCAACCTTCATTATAAATGAATAGAGACTGATGAGAATTAGTGTGACGCTCTGAAATATGCCTTTGAATGTTAAAGAAAGTTTGCACTCTCTTCCTGTGTTTTACATTAGTTTGTGTGGTGGGAGTCGTCGCTGGCTAATTTGGGGTATATGTACAGTACATGAAGAAGCTGTTTAAACTTCAATTAAATGTGAATGCCCTTTTTTAAAGGTGCAGAGAATCAAACAACAATAATAACTCGCTTAAGCTCTGCAGTGATTTACCATGACACTAATTCTAGATCTACTGTACATTTGATTACAGGCTACTGTACCTGGCACTCTGAAGGTTAGTTAATTTGATACACTTCTGCATAGCTGCTAGATTAGACAGTAGTGAACCTAACATGTTGAATTGGTAGAAATTAACATTCTGTAAGAAAAAAAAAAAATCATCCACTATTTACGTTTTAAGATGAAAACTTACTAAGAGTTTCCTTAGTTATGTCTCGTCATTTTTAACAATAAAATACAATATTCCAACCATTACTTTAGACACACCATGTACAGCTACGGCCAAACGTTTTGCATCACCCTATACAATAAACTAATTTTGCTTTTGTAAAGTTGAATGAATTACACTTTGTAGTTTTCCAAATACTTAACCAAAAACTGCAAAAATCTAACATGAAATACTGTACTACTTTTTATGGCTTCCAGTAGACTTTTGCGATTATCATTTTGTTGTTTCTCTGATTACATGATAAATAAAAGTTCACAATTATTTTCATTGTGTTTGTTTTTTGTTTTTTTTAATTGTCTCAATCCTAAAACTTTTGGCTATAGCTGTTTAACTTGTATGTTAAATGTGTTTTTAGATTTGCAGTTTGTTGGTGTGTGTGTGTGTGTGTGTGTGTGTGTGTGTTTTTCTCCCCCAATTGGTTAGTTTTACTATTTTAATCCAATTTCTAGGTATTTTTGATACAAGGTTGTCTTAAGTAAATGTTTGGTCTTTTTAATAACAAATTGTTTGCAAGTTGTTTCGGCTTTAGTAGAGCAACATGGATTAGAGCAATTTAAAGCCAACCCACCTTAAAAGCTCTTGGATGTCCTATCCAGGTTTTTTACACAGTCTATGGAGACCTGCAGTACTCAATGTAACGTCTTCGAGGTGAAAGCAGTGTTGCTGTTCTGTATGAATTACCTGATAATAGACCTGTTGGTCACTATGCGCTTCAGAAATAAGATATTCATCTGCGCTTTGTTACTGTAGAATGCAATAATGTTCTTCTCCCTTTTGGAAGTGTTATTCATCCCCATAGAGTTAAATGTAAAGCTGATAAAGGGATTTGGAGTCAACTGTTAATCGAGTAAACTTGCTCATCTTTCACAAAAATGGTGCATTTAAATCAAATACGTTTACTGTGCAAATATAAAGTATGCAATTGAATGTAGTTTTCAGTACACAGTCAGAACTGTGTATTTCTAATTCTGAAGCATTTTTAGACTGATTTTGGCTGCCGTGTTACACAAGGTTACTTTGTTGTTCGGTCATATTTCAATTCCAGACCTTGGGGGTGAGGGAGGGTGTGGACATTTTAAATGTCAGTAATGAGTAGCAGTGGTGGTGTCAGTTACTGCAAGCGCCCTTTTCCTTTCTCCCTACCCCCCACAGACTCTGCTGCGTTGCCCAGCAACATGGCGTATTTCGGAAGCTCTCAAGATGAAGAGGATTTGGAGGATGAAGACGAGGAAAGTATGGATGTGAAGCCAGCTGCTTGCATCGCGTCAACGTCCTGCAATTCCACACCCAGAAAAGGCAAGCTGCACGGCAAACACGCTGTCAATGGCTGTGGTACGTGTCCCTCTATACAAGCATGCACCCATGATGAGGAATCACAGTAACAGTAGCCTAAGTGACCGAGACACAGGTTTTGTATCTGTCATATAAAAATGGCTCACCCATTTGTGATTTAGACTTTCAGTAAAAGGTTAATTTAAAAAAAAAAAAAAAAAAAAAAAGCTTGTATAGCTTGACTAATTTAGTATGATTCCAGCTAGTTTAGTTCTTGGCTGTGGTTTATTATATGCTTCCTTTTTTGTTTAAAGAAAGACAAAAAAGAGCCTCTGCTTAAAGAATCTGTCAGGATTATTAATGGATATATTTGCAGAGTATGTGGTTTGTCACTTGGTTACATCAAAAGCTTTTTTTTTTTGTTAAATATCAACACTCCCTCTTTCCTCCCTCATTATTAAACAGTTTGAATATTCACCATAGAGGAAGCATATTCATAGGGAGAAGGTGTCTGCACACGTGTGTGTGTGTCTGCACGTGTGTGTCCAAATCTGGGGATGTACAGGACAGTAGTAAAGAGGTGCCGAGGTGCCTGCCTGCCTGTCAGTCTCTTATAAATTTGCTGGGAATCAATTTGCAATGACATAATGTTGGCTACGTCAAATTAAGTAATGTCTGATGAGAGTTAAATGGTTTGTAAAATGCCCATTCCAGAAACACTTGGCAAATGTGAGGTTTGTTTGGCATGTTGGACTTGAAGAAGCAACTCTCTCAATTGTAAAAAGTACTTTTGTTATATTGGTGGTTGTCAGGCACTCATTCCTCTCTTGGAAAGTGTACCAGATGCAGTGCTTGGTCACTCTTTTCTTTGTTAATGCCTGTGTTCCCTCTAAGACTTTCATTTAGTTAGCCACTGTGGCTAAAGTTAGCCACACTGAAAGAAATTAAGCCACTTAACAATACTATAAACATACGGTTTCAGCAAGGCAAAAAGACAGATATATTTTATTTGAAAACACGTAGATATTTAAATACCAGACCCTACCTTTTACAATACACACAAACAGTATATTTAAAGTGCACTATAACTCTGATTTACATTTAATAAATGCCAAACTTAGTCCCATGTGAAAACACGTCATTACAGATTTCCTAAATTCTGAATAGGTTTGCAGAGATATTCATGTGCTGCATAATCCTTTACATTATTTTGACTGATGCGGTTTTCTTTCCGCTGCAGAAATGGTAAAGCGAAATTGTGCCAGTAGACAGTGCTATTAGTGTGTGTTAATATTAATCCTCCCTGACCAACCGCAGCTCTAGTTGAGCTCATATAGTCAGGTGTATGATTAAACAATTATACCAAACAGGTGCTAATGATCATCAATTCAATATGTAGGTTGAAACACAATCATTAACTGAAACAGAAACAGCTGTGTAGGAGGAATAAAACTGGGTGAGGAACAGCCAAACTCAGCTAACAAGGTGAGGTTGCTGAAGACAGTTTACTGTCAAAAGTCATACACCATGGCAAGACTGAGCACAGCAACAAGACACAAGGTAGTTATACTGCATCAGCAAGGTCTCTCCCAGGCAGAAATTTCAAGGCAGACGGGGGTTTCCAGATGTGCTGTGCAAGCTCTTTTGAAGAAGCACAAAGAAACGGGCAACGCTGAGGACCGTAGACGCAGTGGTCGGCCAAGGAAACTTACTGCAGCAGATGAAAGACACATCATGCTTACTTCCCTTTGCAATCGGAAGATGTCCAGCAGTGCCATCAGCTCAGAATTGGCAGAAAACAGTGGGACCCTGGTACACCCATCTACTGTCTGGAGAAGTCTGGTCAGAAGTGGGAAGACTTGCGGCCAAAAAGCCATACCTCCGACGTGGAAACAAGGCCAAGCGACTCAACTATGCACGAAAACACAAGAACTGGGGTGCAGAAAAATGGCAGCAGGTGCTCTGGACTGATGAGTCAAAATTTGAAATATTTGGCTGTAGCAGAAGGCAGTTTGTACGCCGAAGGGCTGGAGAGCGGTACACGAACGAGTGTCTGCAGGCAACAGTGAAGCATGGTGGAGGTTCCTTGCAAGTTTGGGGCTGCATTTCTGCAAATGGAGTAGGGGATTTGGTCAGAATTAATGGTCTCCTCAATGCTGAGAAGTACAGGCAGATACTTATCCATCATGCAATACCATCAGGGAGGCATCTGATTGGCCCCAAATTTATTCTGCAGCATGACAACGACCCCAAACATACAGCGAAAGTCATTAAGAACTATCTTCAGCGTAAAGAAGAACAAGGAGTCCTGGAAGTGATGGTATGGCCCCCACAGAGCCCTGATCTCAACATCATCGAGTCTGTCTGGGATTACATGAAGAGAGAGCAGCAGCAACTGAGGCTGCCTAAATCCACAGAAGAACTGTGGTTAGTTCTCCAAGATGTTTGGGCCAACCTACCTGCCGAGTTCCTTCAAAAACTGTGTGCAAGTGTACCTAGAAGAATTGATGCTGTTTTGAAGGCAAAGGGTGGTCACACCAAATATTGATTTGATGTAGATTTTTCTTCTGTTCACTCACTTTGCATTTTGTTAATTGATAAATATAAACTATTATAAACTATATAAACTATTTTTGAAAGCATTCTTACTTTACAGCATTTTTTCACACCTGCCTAAAACTTTTGCACAGTACTGTATATGTATATACAGTGCCGAGAAAGTTTGTGAACCCCTTTTAGGATTTTCACATATTTCAAACCTAAAATGTTATTAGATCTTAATTTAAGTTCTAATAATAGATAAAGATAACCTGATTAAACAAATGACACAAAACATGATACTTTTTCAACATTTATTTATCCACAAATGATTCGACATTCAATATCCATGTGTGAAAAAGTATGTGAACCTTTAGATTCAGTAACTGGTGGCACCTCCTTGAGCAGCAATGACTTCAACTAAGCGTTTCCTGTAACTGTCTGTCTCTCACGTCGGTTTTGAGGAATTTTGGCCCCTTCGTCCTTACAGAACTGCTTCAACTTGGTGACATTTGAGGGCTTCCTTGTATGGACAGCTCGCTTCAGTTCCTGCCACAACATTTCGATGGGGTGTAGGTCCAGACTTTGACTAGGCCATTCTAAAACGTTGATTTTCTGCAGCCATTCTTTTGTAGATCAGCTTGTATGTTTTTAGGATCATTGTCTTGCTGCATGACCCACTTTTGGTTCAGCTTCAGCTCACGGACGGATGGCCTGACATTCTCCTCTAGAATCTTCTGATACAATGCAGAATTCATGGTTGTGTCAATGATGGCAAGTCGTCCAAGTCCTGAGGCAGCAAAGCAGCCCCAACCATCGCACTCCCACCACCGTGCTTGACGGTTGGGATGAGGTTCTTCTGTTCGAACGCAGTGTTTAGTTTTCACCAAACATAAGGTTTCTCATTGAAGCCAAAAAGTTCTACCTTTTATATATTATACACACACACACACACACACACACACACACACACACACACACACCCACAGAGCAACCAGTTCATTTAGCTTACAGTAAACATAAGTACATGCTTGCTCAGCATAGGCTATAAAGATTCTCCGGGATTTAGAGAGGGTTGTTTGGTGATTCAGTAAGTAATACTGTCAATGCAGCGCACTGCAAGTTTGGGATTTTGACGGGTGGTAAATGCCTTTTTGGAATATGCAGTGTAGACATTGCAGTTCCATGTAAAGCCTTTATTGACAAAATATAAAAAATCATATATCCATATTATTTATCTCCGGAAACTCAAAACTATGATGTGGCTTCCGGAGAACATTTACTTCAGCCCAGTGACAAGGATGTATACAGTACTTCTACCAAGTGGCTTTTTAGGGGCAGACAAGGGAAGTAAACCCTGAGGTCTCACTCGTTCCAAGTCTCTCAGAAATGCTAATACCCTACATTCTATATTGACAAGTACTTTCTTTCAGTCCACATGCGTATATATTATTTTTGTAATACTGTAAAACACCTCAAACATTGGTTCTGGACCTTCCATCTTACCGGAGGTGTCAGAAATAAACAAATGGGGAATGTCAGTAAAACAAATCATAAATCAAATTAAGAAGGTAAATAGAATGTGTTTCTGTTTTGATTAAATTATACCTGGTAACTGGGTTTGATCAGCTGATCAACTTTGTTTGCAAGCTGCCTACTGTTAAAAAAAAAAAAAAGTTTCTTTTGCTTATTACAGTGCTTGAACAGTCCTTTTTGTCCCCCTTTTTTATAGCACTATTCTTGGCATTTAACTTTGTATAGAATGCAACTCTAATTGAAATAGATTTTAATTGAGCCAAAGCTGAATAGCTTTTCTGAAGATGTTTCAATAAAGCAAAGCAAACAAAAGAAAACAAACCAAAACACAGCCTGAAGTACCTCCCCCCCCCCCATAATTAAATTGGATGGCTGTCAGTCTAAATACTACTTTTCTAATGAGTAAGAGGAAACAAAGGTGCCTGAGCGAGTTTTGGAAAGATTCCCATGACATGCTGTTGTGGTTTGACCTAATTATCCAACTCGCGTGCAGATGTGTGTTAATGGAGTAGTTCCACAGTACAGGAAAGGTACGGTATTTACAGATCCTTCTTGTGTGTCTTAAGGTTTTGGCTTTGTTTTTACATTTTTATTGAAAGAGTCTTGTTCCTTGGATACACAATGGCAGTAGGTTGTCGGTACTGTAATTAATACGTTTTCGTTTGTTGTCCATCTAATAAAAAATACACCCTAAAGAAAGAGAAAAATCTAGTTTTTACTGTAGTAGAGCAGATGTTCTTAAGCACTTGTTTTAAAAAAAGGTTTTCCATTTGGTATCATGGTTGAACGCAGTAACAGATACGTTTTAAAGGCTTCACAAACGCATCATATATCTTGTAGATAACCATTTAAAGCCTCTCTTGCTGACCTATTTTTTTTTTTTAAAGATATTTTAGTAGGTGAAGTTCAAACAGGTATCATAGTCATTGTTTTCCTCTGTTGTGTGGTTTTGTGTTGTGCCTTTAATTGTGGAATTATCAAATGGGAATCAATTGTACTAAAAAAGAAAAACCTAGTTAGACCTATAGTATGAACAGTCCTCTTGCAGATATATGCAGTTTTGTTAAATTTCATAAAACAAACCTGTTTAAGAACATTGGCAATGTACAAAATTACATTTTATCAAATTAAGAAATAGTAAAAATAAATTATATATATATATATATATATATATATATATATATATATATAGTGAAGGGTTTTAGTCCTTCTGGTTCTTTTCCAGCACTTAAAATGACCCAGCCACACACAAAACTTGATTTTTAACAGCGCTGTTGCGCTAATTTTTTAATAGTCACCAAACCCAAAGTAAACAAAATACAAAACAAACACCTAGCTCTGTACGAGCACTAACTACACCTCAGGAACACCCTGACTACCAGTGGGACAGCTAGGCTGTTTCCCCACTACACAATAAACACCACACAGGTTTCATACAACGTACTTTTACCTTACGACTGCTGGGAAGCAGAGTACCTCTTCCTGCCTCCTTCTACTCAGCAGCCTAGAACAGACTGGCTGCTCTCTTTAAATACCCTGCACCTGGCTCTAATTTACAATGATCACCAGGTGCAGGGGATAATTAAATAATAAAACAAAACAATTACAACAACCAATGTGCATTTGCACTTGTTTTCTGCAGGGAGGATATTAACCCCCTCCCTGCTGTGTTACAATATATATATATATATATATATATATAGAGAGAGAGAGAGAAAAATGTAAACTATTAATGCGCCAAAAAAAAAAAAGTTGTGGTTGCGGTTTTGGTAGATTATGGTATTTGCAAAGTAACCTGTTTATCAATCAGTTAATTGGCTGTGGAAGTTAAAACGACATTTGAACCTAGTCTTTTAAAGCACTGCAAAGCAACAGCTGCTGCATGTATGGAGTTCATTATTTGCTGGTTTCAAGTAGTTTTCAGTTCACTAGTTGTGCTTCCAGAGCGTTGTCTGTTAGAGCGGATCCCTGTTACTACAGATAACTCTCTCAATCCCATTTGTTGACCCGCCACCCCTGCATTGTCTAAGGGGTTTAGGAGGAGAGACCACTTTATCCCAGTTGCTGTTAAGTGCTTCATTTGCCTCATGCTCCCCTTTCCCCTCCTACCCTCTCTCCACAGTTTTGAATGGTCATAGAAAATCGTCTCGGGAGAGAGAGTCCACTCCGAAACACAAAGGCAAGGAGGCCACGCCAGGGAAGGAGAGAAGCGAGAACAAGGCAGAGAGTCGCAGAGAACAAGCTTCTGCTGCAGCAGCTGCTAACAACGTGGGAACCTTGGTCAAAGGGTCAGCTGCTAACAGCCACGCTCTCAGCAAATCCGCTCAGGAGCTCCGAAAGCAGGTATAGCCTAAAAAACTGGAACAGAAGGGCGCTTGACCAGTGGGGGAGGGCAGCTATTGGCTCCCCTTTCTGTTTACTGTGCAGTGTATGTTTTGGGGATTGCTTTGCGTTGTTGTGAAGACAGATTTAAACCAACATGCTGTGGTTCTGTAGCAGAAGCACTGGAAACGATTTACTCTATCATGAGTGCTGCTAATTCATTCTTGTGAAATGTATGCCCACCTTCATGAAAAAAAAAAGCATTAACTCCAGTATTAAATTCTCTTCAGCCCTTAAATTACGCTACTTATTGATTTTATGCTAGTTTTGTAAAGTGTAACATTTTTTTTTTTCTCCTTTTTAAAAAAAATAAATAAATAAAAAATAGAAGTACATTACAGAATGGTATAAAATGTTTGGAGACCCCTTTAGTAATCTTAAGCATATTTTGTATTGGCTTAACCATTGCTCAAGTTCAAATATATTACAAAAGTAATACAAACAAGTAGAAGCCAATAAACCTCAGTGATACTTTGAAGGGGCTACTTGATGACATTTATATATACATTTCACATAGTGCCCAAACAGGTGACATAGGTGGTACACTGCTTCAGTCACTGCAATTCAATCATAAAATAATCCTGCTGGTAAAGACTGCTACTGAAACAAATAGCCACACCCGTTTGATTAGGTTCCGCCAGAAACTAAAAAAAAAAAAATTGATAAAATAAAATAAAAGAAACAAGAGAGTTTTTAATGGCGTTAATTAACTCATTGTTCCTTTACTACTGTTCTAACTAACCCTGTCATTAACTACCAGTAAACACATACCTGAAGGTCATTACCAATTAAATAGTTCAGAAATAACACTCATGGTTTACATTTTTTTGTTATAGTATATAAATATTTAATTTTACTTAGCTCTATTGCTTGTTAAACACTTCCTCCATAGAGTACCTGGACAACAGTACAAATCAGATTGTCATTGCACAATTATTTAAAAAGAAGAAAAAAAAAAAAAAAAAAAAAAAAAAAAAACTCTGAAAAGCCTTTGTGAAAGCCTTTCTGCTGGTGAGGAGTTTTCATAGAAACAGCGACGTGCTTGTCTGCTAGGCTGTTGTGGCAGATTGAACAATTGCAGAAGGGGGCAAGAACTCGCGTGGCCATCACAACTCTCCAGAGACTGTTCAGATGGTTTCCATGAGCCCTCTAGTGTTGAAGACAGATTAAAAAAGACTAGGGCTTTTTATTAGAAGTATGTGTTTAATGGCACAGTGATTGTGGCAGTTGTTTTGTCAATAAGTTGAAGCCATCACAGACAATGTAATTATTAGTGTTAGGTAGTGAGCTGTCATTCAAGGTCAATAGATGCAATAGCTTTGGAGCTGAATAATTTGGTTCCACAGTTTATTTCCAGGCTTTCACACACATAGGAAGGTGTTTTTTTTGAGAGAGAGAGAATTGTGAACTTAAAACAATTATAACACACACATTTTTTTTTCCCAGGATGTTTACTGTAATTTTAACAAGAAAATGTGTTTTATTCATACATAATGTAAAAGTAAAGTGATGAAAGATGCAAGCCCCACTTAACAACATAAAGTAATGCAATTAAGCATAACATCCTGCAACAGAGGTACTGCAAGGCCGGCCCCCTCCCTCAAGAACATATGCTAACCTGCTTGTCAACAAGCCATTGCAGACGCAAAACCCTTTTTAATTAAGGTAGCCGTTGTCGGTGGAAAACCTGTACAGATGGTATACTATCGGATTTTTAGCACAATTTAAAATGTATGCTTGACTGGTGGGAAAATGTGTTGTTTTTTTTTTTTTTTGGAGAGCTGAATGCCAAAAGTTATGGTGTGTGTGTGTGTGTGTGTGTGTGTATGTATGTGTGTACCTACCTACCTACCTGCCTGCCTGCCTGCCTACCTGCTCAACAGTTTCCGTTGTAGGTGCCTGTCAAATGGAGCTACAAATTGTTTCAGACCGCTTAGCGTTTAACCTTTTGTTTATCATACAGTTTACTGTATGTCAGCCAGCAGACCACTCTGTTAAAGCCCCTGAGGTTTCGGTAGGCTTAGGTGGTACTGCCATACACTGAACCTTTAGGACATGCTTACAAAAGAGAAACACGCAAGTCACCCAGAACATTTAACTTAAAAAATAAAATGATCCAAAGAGTACTCGTTCACTAATTTACTGAATTATAGAGAACCATTGACCGCTGTAACATGAGACCCACACAGGGGCTTTTAATTCATGGCAGGATTTCTCAAGTAGAGAATACATAAAACTTGAATTGAAATTGAAATCCCAAGCCATGTATAATAAAATGCTATGCATCTACTTGGCAGCATAATTTTGTTAAAATCGGAAATAAGTTGCAAAGTTTTTTTTGGAAACCAGATTTAAAGCACCTAAAGTGAAAATTTAAAAGGAAGGTTGTTGGTTTGTCACTTTTTTTACAATTTTTTAAAACTGTTGCAGCCTTTATTATTATTATTATTATTATTATTTATTTATTTATTTATTTATTTATTTATTTATTAGGAAAACCACTGTGGTAATTTTTGTACATACATTTTTTACCTTGGAATGTATTTCTACTGCAGTGTTTTGAGGAATTCCATATTGTAGGCAATGTGTCCAGGCGTGCATAGGAATGCATTTACTTAAATCCACTACATTCTGCTAAATTCAGGTTTATTACACTATTAAAGGAGATGGTTTCCCACACGATTAAGGTAGCTTATGTTCATTTAAAGATGCCTGTTAATCTGAGGCGGAAGATGGAAGAAATCTTAAATCTTATTGTCAGTATTGAACTGTGAAAAAGATCTGTTAAAAGGTCTGATAAGCAGTGGGTAAAAGCACTAAGGTTTTCAAAGTAATCTAGTTTAAATTATGCATTGTGTCTTCTGTAAGTGACCAAAATAGTTTAATAATGTGTCGCTAAACCCTTAGCTCTAGAGCTTCCAGGTAGTTTTCTTTAAGTAATACTATCTTTATTTTCCTTTCCCTTAGGTTTCGAAAGTGAATGGATATACACGGGCCTCTTCCCAAGGCGCACACCCACCCAGTGCCAAAAAGACGAGAGAGTTCCGACCTTCGCCGTCTAAAACTGTGAAATACACAGCCACCACGACCAAGGGGCACATTGCCTACACCAAAGCAAAGCGAGAACTGGTCAAGGAAACCAAACTGAACCACAGTAAACCCACAGCGGTTCACCACAATAACCACCACCACAATAACCACCACCACGAAAACTCAGGAAAAGCAGAAAGTAGCCATGCAAAAACACGTAAACAGGTGCTATTATCCAATGGGTTGCACAAGACAGCAAGGAGTGGTTGTGTGCGTCTCAATGGGAGGCTAAACAGACGGCTATGCGCCAAGGATAAGGGCATGCGGGTGCGAGAGGGGTTGCGCAACTCCAAAAGGCGGCTGGAGATGGCAGGCCTCAGTGGGAAGCAGCTCCAGTCCAACACCAAGAAAGCCAAGCTCCATGTGCGCTCACCTGAGACCCGCAGCAGGAAAGCCAATCTGGAGAAGGCCTTGCTGAATGGGTACCTGAAGGCCCCAGAGTGCCCAGAGCCCAGCTCAGAAAGGCAGAGGCCCAAAAGGGCATCGGCAAGCAGGCAGACTCCTAGCAAACAAGCACACCACAAAACGGAGAGCGTCCCCAGAGAGAACCATTCTACCTCAGTAACAGAGTCCTCCCTGCACAAGCTGCCTGAGCCCAAAGCGGAGAAAGAGAAAGGGGGCAATAGCAAGTCAGGCTGGTCCTTGATTAGTGAGGCTCCAGTCTTCAGGCCAACCCACAAGCAGTTCCAGGACCCTCTGGTTTACATTGAGTCAATCCGGGAGCAGGCAGAGCCCTATGGCCTCTGCAGGGTGGTTCCCCCACAAGACTGGCGGCCAGAGTGCAAACTGAGCGATGAGATGCGCTTCGTCACCAAGGTGCAGTACATTCACAAGCTGGGCAGACGCTGGGGGCCCAATGTGCAGCGACTGGCCTGTATCAAAAAGCACCTCAATTCTCAGGGCATTACCATGGAGGAGCCCCCACTCATAGGTAAGGCAGCAGCTGTCTTCCATTTTCCACCCACTGAATAAGTATTATGTGGGGTCCGTTACATTTAAGGTCACTAAAAATACTGTCGCTCCTTGAATTATCTTCAGATCGAGGTTGTGAAATGGTTTGTTTTTACAGTGAAAAAATATGCATGTATTAATAAATAAGGTCTTTTAAAACTGCAAGCACAAACCAGGGAACTCCTCAAGTAGAGCTAATGGCAAGATTCAGTGGATTGCTAATTTGGTCATTGGATTTAGTTTTTGCTCTTTTTTTACTTAGTTCAAACAGTTAATGTTTGTCTCTCACATTGTGGGTATGTTGTCTTGTTCCTCAGAGTTTGAGTTTGAAATCTCACTAACACAGACAAAACTGTCTGTTGTAAGTGAAGATAGTAGCAAATATTATTATGTTTTAGATGTAGAACATAAAAGTGGCATTAGAAAAATAAAAATTAAAAAAAACAAAGGCATGTGAACCGAGAACGGAGAGGAAAGTTTTATTGAGCATTTTGCTGAACCTAAAACAGATGAAGACCTAAATATCATTGCCAGTCATCAGTTTTGAGAAGTACACCAGCAAAATGTAAGTGGGCTGTAAGCTTGTTCTGAACAGTGGTTAAAGCCAGGAAAGAAATGGAGAAGTTGAGAATTTATTAAGTGATTTTGAAATTGCTGTTCCTGAATCCGTCCAGAAATAAAAATTAGAAAGGTGATGTTTGTGGAAAAGAGACACTGCGGAACAAATAAACATACAGGTACTGTCCTGCTTAAACCCATCCTTTGTTGTGGATTGCTTTATCCACCAAAGACCGTGTTAGGAACCCAGAACTTTGATGAATCAACAGTTTTTTTTTGTGGATTCGTAGCACACACTGTGGTTTCGCTAATCAACAATATGTCTGCCCCGCACTCCTTCTCTTCAGAGCCACACAGACACTTTTAGTTAGATGATTCGTAGAAGTAATCAGCATATCAAAGCGTAAGGGGCTCCCTGGTAAAGGCACTCCGAGTGGAGTGCAGGATGTGCCCTATATCCTGGAGTTCGCCTGTTGGAGTCCAAGCTATTCTGTTGCCGACCGTAGACGGGAGCTCCCAGGGGGCGCCGTACAATTGGCTCACTGCACACCAGCGACTCCGGTAGTCTGGCCGGGCACCTGCGGGCTTGTCTGTAAGCTCCCCGGAGCTGCGTTGTCCTCTGATGCTGTTGCTCTGAGTTGGCTGCACGGTGAGTGCAGTGTGGGAAAAAAAAGCGGTCGGCTGACGGCACACGCTTTGGAGGACAGCGTATGTTCGTCTTTGCCGCTCCCGAGTCAGTCCTGGGGTGGTTAAGGTAAGCTGAGCCTAAAAATAATTGGAAATGCCAAATTGGGAGAAAATAATAAAATAAGTGGTGATTTACTAAATAAAAAACATATCAAAGGGTGACATTGCAGAAATGTTTTAAAACAGAATAATTTAGATTTGGTGTTGACTAGGAGCAGTTTGAATACATGTGTTTTTTTCTGTGTAAAAATAATGTAGCAGTTTGCATAACCTTTGCATAAGGGCTGTCGGTTAAGCCTCAAAATAGCAATCCATTAATTGGGCACACAAATATAATCATTTTGAATAAATATTGACGATTGTACTGCCCACATACATTTTCGCTGCATTCCTCTCCCCCCTGACATGATTATTTTAATATCATTGCTGTTAAGTAAAAGCTTATGAATGCGAGGGGTAATTATGCCTTGATAGCATCAGGAGAAAAAAAGAAAAAATAAACACAACAACACTTGCAACAAGCCTAAAGCAAGTTTAACATACTACAGGAGTGTTACTAAAATATTTATTGCAAACAGATTAGTGTTTTGGAATGTAATCTATATCAACTAGACATTAGTTTATGAAAACCATCTTTTTATTCCGTGACAGCTGCAGCATCACGCATTGCATCTTGTTAATACTGTACCATTTAACCTTCATTATCTGTGAAACACAATGTGGAAATCCCTGCCAATAATAATAATAATAATACATAAATAAATAAATAAATACTATAAATAAATTGATTCTTACCACAACATGCATACCTGCTATAGGCCAAGCTGCTCGTTACTCCAAAATTGTGTTTAACATCACTGATCGTTTATTCATTTAACGTTATTGAATATTGTTAAATATTCATTATAAAGCAGTTCATTTTGAAACTCCAAAGAAGCGCAAACCTATATACAGTCAGTTTTCAATGTGCATAATTTATTTACAGGCTGATTACTTGGAATACAAGCCTGTTGTCCTGCTCTGGATCCAAGGTGGCAAGCTTTATTTTTGTTTACATCAAATACACAGAGACAGACAGACGTACTTACAAAGCATTTTCAAAACTGATTCGCTGGTAGAATGGGACCAGCACATCAGGTGCTTGTCTGGCAGAAATACTGTAAATAGCAAGGCAGTGCGTTTGGTGCAGTTTCGTTGATAAACTTAAATAATGTTATTAACTATGCGTGTTACAAAATATAATTATTGAATCGATTATCCAGTATTTATATCGATGTATATAATGAGGAATGGAATCGTAGAAGCCCTACCTCCTGATAGTTACTCCACAAAAATTTCTGCTAAACATACAATGCTGAAGGCAAATTGTGAGTTGGTGTGCAAGCTGGATTTCACCGCACAGATAATTATGGCTTTTGCTTTAAACACTTCCGCAAGTATGACTTTTTATCTGGATATGAAATGAACAATTCAGTGTAAATTGCATGGCATCAGGTAATGTATTTCAAGTGGCTCCAGGACATTGAGGCTGAAGATTAATCTCAGAAATGGGCCTGCCAATTGCCGTATCCTTTGGAAATGGTGACCTACGACTTCATTCTGCACCACGAGTCATTTCCTTGTATGATTGAGCGAATGAGTTCTCAAATGTGTGTGTGTGTGTGTGTGTGTGTGTATATATATATATATATATATATATATATATATATATATATATATATATATATATATATATATATATATATATATATATATATATATATATATGAGATCAGAAATGTGTGTGCAATATAGATGTACGGTAGGCCTTTGTGTTTGTACAGTAGTAACTATACAGTGAAGTTATTTTATCCATATTTATAGTCTATTGCATATATGCAGAAGTGTTGTAAACATGTAGTCTCAGTCTTATTTATTTAGAAAGTTAAAAAAACAAAACAAAAAAAAAACCTTAAATCTGAGATCTGTATTCTTTTAGGATTTCTTCTTATGCTTTTTGTTTATCATTTCCTGTCTGGCTTAAGATGCCTGAAGCATGTTACTGAATATTAAAAGCATACAACGCCTTGTGTTTAATTTAGGTCAGCGCAAGTAGAGAATAAGCTGTTTAGGATTGATGCAAGTCATCTCCAATTGTTTTGTCTGTAGAGTAACTGAAGGCCTGTTCACTTAATTGATTAACATTGTCTCTCATGAGAGCTGCAAGACATTAAGCCAAGTTTCCATTAGCACACCACTTGGTTATTACAGCAAACTGTAAGTTTATTATGAAAGTAACCAGACTTTGGTCTTGTGTATAAAAATAAAATGGAGTGTCTTGTGTCTTGTAGGCATGTTTGTATAGATACTGCAGCAGATAACAGACTGCGTAGCGGTGTATTACTACAGTACATACAGTGAGTAGCTAATGCAGATACAGCTATGTTGTTTATAAGTGTCTGGAAGTGGGACCTTGTGGTTCTGTCTTGGCAACAGCTAATAATGAGGGATTACAGTAGGCTGACATTGCTGTACAGTTCACTTTGAGTTTATACTCCCATCTTCTCTGTTTCAATGCCAAGTACAGTGTCTAACTGTATAGTTACGCACAAGAGAAGTTATACAGTTACGACTGGTTCTTGCTGAATAATTTTAGGAGTGTGGAGAAGCACCTTTTGGAGACTGCATTCTTCTCTAACTAAACCTAGTTCCTGGACCTTATCTGTATCGGTTTTTGCTGTAGAACTGGAGTGATTCTGTGACAAGTTTAGACTCTTTCTTGTGATTCTCAAGGTGGATGCCACCCACTGAAAATAAAATGAAAATACTCAGGCTTTTTGCCCCTGCACCAGCAGTAACTACATTTTTATTCAAGTAAATATATATTTAAAAGGTATGTGAAGTTTGGGTCCCCAGTGTCTCATCCAGTGAAGGAACAGAGTCATGTGATTGGGAGTTTGCAGGACCGGGTGCTGCTTGTGCCAATGTAACTACAGTAACCTGATTGGGGGCCCATAGGGAGCACTGCATTGGCCTGGGTTGAAATAAAATAATGGGATGTCAGCATATGCAATACATGTAGCTTCTTGGACAAGAACATGCATTTTAAATGTAATAGATATTATGCGGGCTGACCTAATGTATTGTAACAATGTTAGTGTCATTGTTCCAGGATGAAGAATTTGAGTAATTTCATTCATAAATAACAAGACTAAAATAAATGTATTAAATATCCCCTGTGGTTTTTTAAAAGTACCTCTGTGCCTATGTGTAAAACTGTTTAGCGATTCTGATCTTGTTGCATGAATTTCTACAGAAGCTTTCTCAATTTAGTCCAACAAGTTGAGCTTTTTGAATCCCAGCTGAACTTGGAAAACCAGCAAGGTGTGACATTCCACATTTCAGATAAGGGGTGATGCATTGGGGTACCCAGTGTAGGTACCAATGACTTGATCCGAGTCATTGCCTCTTGAAAGTATTAAGCAAATAGTTAGTAAGGTACTGGTACTTACTGGCGACTATGGAATTTAAGTACGGTAATACCAGTGTCTGAAAATTGCCACTGTATTATAAACAAACCATTGTTTAATTGCATGGTACAGATGCTCATTGGTATTTTTCAATGTACTGGTACTGCTGGGGCATCCTCTAATCAGGAACCATGAGATTAAGCAGCTTAGTCTTTTGAAGCTAGATATGCACCCCCCCCCCCCGGCAATATTTTTAAAGAGGAATTTGAAGTACAAGCATCTTTTGACTTATTAAAATAATATCAAGCAAGTGGTGTTTCATTAATACCTAATAATAGATGCAGGACAAGGAGTTAAGATAATGCTTTATATTGTGTGGCATAAATTAATATTAAATAGATATGCAATTGCATATTAAATTAATGTTAAATTTAATAGATATGCAATTGATATTAAATTTACGTTCAATTATTCCTTGTTACTTTCCATTAACATTTAAGTCAGAAATTTACATATTTTCAAGGGTAACAAAACGTAATATAAATGGACGTGATATGCAATTACATTTTCAATCAACATTTAGCAAGAAACCAGCTATTGCATATTTATTAAATATTATTTTAACATTCATTTTAATATGCAATTGCATATCTCTTTAATATTAATTTATGCCACACAATGTAAAGCGTTACTGGAGTTTATATGTGTCATTTTCAAGCTCTAAAAGCTCAACAGAAAAGGGAAATTGCCTTGCCCTCCTACCCTATTTTGTTTTATTGGTGGATTTGTGTCCAAATGAACAAATCACTGAAGTATATGGTACACTTTTGCAGTCATTCGTCTCAACTCTTAAAGCATTTGACAAAACATTTTGTCTATACTGTAACTTACCTTAAAAGTGAATACAGAAGCCTGACTTCTTTCTTCTCTCCTCCCTTCACCCCTCATTAGGAGGCTGTGAGCTGGACCTGGCTCGCTTTTTCCAGCTGATCAACGACATGGGCGGAATGCAGCAGGTGACGGACCTCAAGAAGTGGAACAAGCTGGCGGACATGCTGCGTATTCCCAAGTCTGCCCAGGACCGACTGGCCAAACTGCAGGAGGCCTACTGCCAGTACCTGCTGTCATACGACTCCCTGTCTCCCGAGGAGCACAGGCAGCTGGAGAAGGAGGTCCTGGCTGAGAAGGAGAACCTGGAGAAGAGGAAGGGCCCTCTGGAGGGACACTCGGAGAACACCCACAATTGCCAGTCGTTGCCCAGGTTTGAGCCCAAAAACGGACTCATCAACGGTGTGGTGCACAAGAACGGCTTTCGCAATAAGCTGAAAGAGCTGGACACTCAGTTGAAAACAGGCCGACGGCGACTGTTTGCTCAGGAAAAGAAAGAGAACGATAAAGATAATGGAGTTCTAAGCGACCAGCACAAATGTGTATATAAGGTAGGTGTTGTCACCTGTGTACTCTGTGGTTTTCAGTAGTTTTCAAAAATATGTTTTTAAGCAGATACAATTACTGAGAATGAAAGGCTTGAAAAAACTTTTTAGCTTTATTACTTGTATCTCATTCTATTGGCCAGATAAACACTTGGTTGTTCACTTGCTTATTAACTGCTACTGTTGGTCGCATGGTATAATTGCAGCTGGAGTACCATTTGAGTTTAAACTACAGCACATGAAGTGAATAGGTACCAAGAAGTACCTTCAGCAGGAACTTTAGATGTCTGCATGTTACATACAGTGTGTGTGTGTCATATATATATATATATATATATATATATATATATATATATATATATATATATATATATATATATATAGAATCAAAAGATCTTCAGCAGCAGAAAAGCGGAACTAGTTTTAATGAACACTTTCAGCTCTCCTTTAAGTCAAAGTGTCTAAACTTCTTGTTGAAACATCTTCATTCCACTACATTTTTAGTTGGTTCGGGATATAAAGTAGGTACTGCATGATAAAGAGCTCACCGACTGTCTTACTGTACATTAGCCTAAGGTAGTTGGTTATTAAATGGATAGAATTTTACTTTGGAAGAGGCATGATACTGGGTGTCGGCCTAGTCGGAGTATCTGTATCCCAGACTGCAAACAGCAAATCAAGGGGTACTGTAGTCATAAAGAAAAATTTTGTATTGTGCCATCGTAAAGGTGTCGGTGAATAAGCACCGTAACCAACCACTGATTGCAGGCAGTGAGCAACCTCTTCCAGTCAGAACTGCACACAGGAGCAGTACAAGACGAAGTGACAGCCAGTACAATGTGCCCACTTTAACAGGAAACCAAACCAAACCAAAAATACAATTGAATGAATGTGACAGTGCTGTGGCTATGTGTGAAAGATATCGAACAGGGAGATTTGTAGTGTGATACAATATATGGACCTGGAGCTGAATGACTGGCATGCTATGCTGGCAGAGATTCATTTTAAGATTTGAGCATTAGACAGACAGATTGCAGGTATCAACAGGAGGGTAAAAAACTTATGTTGTGTGTGTTTGTTTTTTTTTTGCTTTTAAAGATATCAAAACTGAACCTCTAAATACGACCTTTTCAGACAAGCTGTAAATAAATGCAGGTAGTCTCTGCCAGGTTATATAATTTAGGCCCATGTTTGTACTTGATTTATAAATGTTTGGTGTCAGTGGACAATGAATAATAACTGTATGTAATATGGTTGAAGTAAGGTTCAGAATTGCCTGGTTTGCTTCTGCTTCAGTGTTTTCTGCTTGCTTATAGTGCTAAACTAACCTTGTTTTAACATCTTACAAAGTGAAACTGCCATTATTTGATCACATCCCTTCATGCAAGTTTTATTTATTTATTTATTTATTTATTTATTTATTTATTGTAACCATGTTTTGTTAAACACACTTGAGGTAGCCATAGTGGTGTTCACTATGTTACTGTAACTGACTGTACTTTTAACAAGCAGTTTTGAGTTCCTGTATTCCCTTTCATCAGTTTACAGAGGAACCAGTAATGTCTAGTTAAAAAAAGAAGCTGTTTTTGTTTTATTTGACGTAAATAATAATAATAATAATAATAATAATAATAATAATAATAATAATAACACCGTGTAACAATTTTTTTTTTTTTTTGTTCCTGGGTAGTAAGTGTTATTTCCTAATTGTTTATGCCTCAAAAGTATAGAAAATGGCTATTCCCCACAAACTTTGCTTTTGTGACCAGGACAGTGATATTTTGAAATTTACCTATTTCCAATGAGAAAACGGGCGAATTTGTGTCTTTTCGTTCACATAAAGTCAGAAAAAAACAACATATGAATCCAAATTAACATGTATTTATACTAAAGTAATACAAAAATGACTACAAAAGATTTAGAAGTGAGTAGTTTTTTGAGGTTTACTGTAAATCACTTTCACAAATCAGCCCCCAAATGTAGTCTCCCATCATGTTCTCGTTATACTGTCCTTGGTAGCGGCGTTCAAAGTCCAGTATATCCTGGTGGAAGCGCTCGCCTTGCTCCTCTGAGTACGCTCCCATGTTCTCCTTGAATTTATCAAGATGAGCATCAAGGATATGGACTCTGAGGGACATCCTACAGCCCATTGTGCCATAGTTCTTCACCAGAGTCTCAACCAGCTCCACATAGTTTTTGGCCTCGTGATTGCCCAGGAAGCACCAAACCACTGCGACAAAACTGTTCCAAGCCGTTTTTTTCTGACTTTATGTGAACGAAAAGACACATTCGCCCGTTTTCTCATTGGAAATAGGTAAATTTCAAAATATCACTGTCCTGGTCACAAAAGCAAAGTTTGTGGGGAATAATAGCCATTTTCTACACTTTTGAGGCATAAGCAATTAGGAAATAACACTTACTACCCAGGAACAAAAATTGTGTTACATAGTGTAATCCATTCATTTTGAATAAAACAAATGGACACTGTTCATATTCATTACACTACACAAGACTAACATAAATAAATTAAATATTCGTAGCTTGCATTAACAATACCAGCACACTGACTCTGAATTTCCAATCTCGACAACTATAAACAATAACATGGGTAAACCAGCATCTCCATTTCAAAGCATGAGGATACTTTTTTTTAATATATAAAGAGAACACAGTAATAAATCAACTGTTTCATGGTTTATTAGCCACTTGTGTTTGCAGCTATTTTAACTGTACATAGGGTTAATTGAATTTAGTAATTTTCTTTGAAAGAAACACTTTCTATGATATGCCTACCTGTAAATACTGTACATACTTTTCTAAACAGATCTGTTTAATTTAACGTGTAATCAAATACTGACTTGTGTTTTTTCATAATGGAATCAGACATACCCTAAAAAGTGTGTGTGTGTACATGCATGCATACATACATACATACATACATACATACATACATACATACATACATACATACATACATTTATTTATTTTTATTTATTTTTTAAAAAATGTGTTTTACATTTAAACCGCCAATGCAAGAATGTTCAATTGATGTATTTTGTATTTATTAGAGGTTATTTATTCAGGATTAGTCAACTGAGATGCGAGCACCTCATTCACAGAGACATCTTGATCTAGCAGTAACCTATAAAATATGTCTTGCCATTTAGAATCTATTTCTAAGTTGGTGTAGCTACTATCCGTTCATGTAGTTTTAGGAAAACTGATCACATATAGGCTACATTTTTAAAACAGCCTTTCTTTTATGAATTAGTTTTTTTTGGAACTTAAAAGCCAAGCTTTTCTAACAGAAGTGAAATACAGTGAAAACTGACTGTTTTGTTCCACCACCATTATGAAACTGTGTACAGAACATCCTACAAGGTGTTAAGAGCTCCCAAGCATCCTCACAGAACGCAAAGTAGTTGAAACGCACCTGTAATACAATGATCCTAATGCCAACATTTATTTGTTGCTTTGTAGGGAAGATCGGTATCTTTAACTACATTCTACAGAACAGCCAGAAACACCATGAACATGTGCTTTAACAAGGAGCCAGGGGTAGCAGATGTTGAGGTAAGCAGGCAACAAGCCTGTTCTCCCATTCGTTCCTCTTTCAATTGCAAATGTGTTGAGCACCCAAAGACTTCATCCTCTGCTTGTTGCCAGTATTGCTGTCTGTTGACATACATTTTTATATTTATGGGAACAAGTGCCATATGTACCACACATCTTTGTATACATCGGTTCTCTGGAATAACACTTATTCATGCGAATGACACATCTGAAATGTGGTTTCCTATATATACCTCTCGTGGTAGGTGCTTGGTGGCAGGTGGTTTCTTATCCTGGAATGCACAAATTATGATGAACAAGGATTTTCATTTATAAAGCTGCACAGAATTGTTGGGACCCAGTGGGGATGCCTCCACTTAGATTCTGGGTCCCAGATTTAGATAGATCTTAAATAAATTAAATACCAGTACTGTGTGTGTGATTTTGAAATGAAAATCCCAACATTCATTTCAATGTAATATTGGGGTTATAGCAAATTTAATTTGGTAACAGAGGTGATGTACCAGTGATTTTAGCAAAGGACAGTATTGGACGTAATGCTTCGAGCTATTGGCTTCATACTCTGCACACGTGACACCCTTGGTGTCACAGGAATAATTAACCCTTTCCAGACATTTGTTTGCAAAGCTGCCTTCTCTACAATCTCAACCTTCATATGTTATGAGGTAGTGACTTCAGATTTGCAGGGTTACATAAACCTTTCCTGCGAAATGTCTGAATGAAATTGACTGCCATATTGAGGTCATGTGACTAGTGTTTACAGCTGCAATGTACTTTTCAGTTGTTATCTTAATGTTTTGTACACAGATGTATTTTTGTATTTATTTTCTGAATTAACTTCCATTACCAGTCTTGTCCAGTAAAAGTTAACCCTTTCACTGATGCATTGTTTTAAATTCAAGCCAGATCAGCGATACAGACTGCATGGCTTCATTTAGGGTTTTTATAGGTGGTACTCAGTTGATTCTATCAATAAAGTTCCTTTGCAGGTGGTGTCCAGTGAACATTAACCATTTCAGTGCCACATTGTTTTTAATCTCTCGGTATATCATTGAAATTCCATTTATTTTTTTGCATTTACATTTTGCTTAAATTAAGATATTTATATATTTTGAATTTTTCATATAAAAATCAATTCTAGTATGTTTACCTAATGATCTCTTTCTAATTACAGCAAGAATACTGGAGGATAGTGGAGCAGAAGGATTGTCATGTGGCAGTGCACCATGGGAAAGTGGATACAAACACACATGGAAGTGGCTTCCCTGTGGGCAAGTCAGAGCCGTTTTCAAAGTAAGGTTCCATTTAAGGCAAATTTGCCTGAAAGATTTTGCTGTTTTTTTTTGTAATACATTTTAAAGAGTAAGTTTTATGAAGTTACATTTACATTTTGTTATTTATTTTTCTAATAACATACTGGAGGTACATAAAGACATGGTATGTGTATTAAAGTATGCCTTATTTTGTTTCCCCCCCCCCCCCCCCCCCCCCCCAACAGGCATGGATGGAACCTCACAGTCCTTCCCAATAATTCAGGATCCATCTTGCGACATCTTGGTGCTGTACCTGGTAAGACTGCCTGTATTTCCCCCCAGGGGAAGCATATTCTGAACGCAGGGGGACAGGGAGGATTTGCCAATATGTACGTACATATGTATGTCATACTTTTAATGTTTATCTATGTCTTCAGGAGTAACTCATCCAATTGTAGAGAGACTTGGTAAAGACATTCCTTTGCAGAAGTTTGAGGTTCAGAATCATGGCGACCTACTGCCCTCTAATTGGTTGGGTTAGAAGTTTGACCATATTGGACCAAATTTGCATATAGATTTTTGTTACAAAAAAAAATTCCACACTGACTAAAATTAGATAATTTTCCAATTTAACATTTTAAATGTATTATGCATACAATTAATGCGTAGGTCATGGTGACCTATGATTTCACAATGCTGACATCTGGTGACCTGATCCATCCAGTTTTGATGAAACTGTGTGGACTAAAATTAAGACAAACTAGGGGTAGTGTGTGTGCTATGTTTTTATTTTTTCTTCTCCCCTGTCTGGTATTGATTGCTTATGAATGGTGCTGAAATATTAAGTCATATGCACTAAAAACCTTGGTATAACATTTCAAGGATAGGATTTCAAACGGCCCATAAACAAGCCTTTTTCCCTTTTCCTTAGCACCACTCTGAGCGAAACTGAGCCTCTCAACTGTTCCTCATTACATGGGACGCCCTCCTGTTAGAACTTCACATTTTCTTCAGCCCCACAGGGACCTTTTGTAAATCTTGCTTTGAACTGCAGTAATTTCGGCCATGTGTCCCTTCATTTAAAGGCCAGCACCCCTCAATTAAACCATTGGCAGGCAGAGAGGAATGCTAGCAGATCTTATTTTGTAATCTAAAATAGTTGTGAGAGGCTGCACTTTTTTTTTTTCTCCTAGAAAAAAAAGCTAGTGGAAATACATATAAAGTCAAAGGTCGGACACTTCATGCACAGTAAATAGTAGAGCTTAACCCTGTGGTATGAACCCCACTAACTGTAGAACCTCCAACTTAATTTTAAGGACTCACAAAAACCATGCACTCAGAACTCAGATGTCAAGGCTAAAACCTGGCTACTTACCAAGATGAAGATAGACGAGTAAAGTACAATAAATACATTGAAAAATATACTGTGTTTTCAAATATACTGTTTGTTTTTCTCTTTCTAGGAGTGACCATTCCCTGGCTGAACATTGGCATGGTCTTTTCTACCTCATGCTGGTCTCGGGACCAAAACTGCCTTCCATACATTGATTATTCACACACTGGTGCTGATTGCATTTGGTATGTATACAGTCCTGTGATTCATTATCCTGTCTTTAACTGCTACCGAGGCAGATGTTACTAGGTCTATCATCTTGTTTTATTATAGAGAGAGAGAGAGAGAGAGAGAGAGAGAGAATATATATATAGAAGAATAAAAGAAAGTAAATGGATAAATAGACTGAACATGATTATGCCACTCAACAGAAAAGAATGAACTAATTAACTTCAATAAATATATAACATTTAAATAAATAAACAAAATTCATTCAAAAGTTGTGCATGCTGATGTGCTGGGGAGGCCAAATCAAGACTGATTCTCAGAGCCAGCATTTCATGATATAATACAAATATAAGTTTATATAAAGTAGTGTTAATTAGAATTAATACAGATTCAAAGATAGAAGTAAAAATGATGTCACAATATATAGAACACCATTACATCATGTAAGAATAAATCATGGATTTGAATGTAGTTGTCATGCCGTCAAAAACCTATAAATACCTCCAATGTTTTGATTCAAACATAGGCTCACTTGAGAAAGATATGTACAACATATCGAAACGTTGGGCAGCTGGCTTTTGGTAATGTGCTAGGGATGTGCTTTTGGTAAATTTTTAGGAATATTTAAAGGCTTTGCAATGTCAGCGTTTAAACCATATCTACACACACACACACACATACTCTTTTATATTACATTCTGATACTGACAGCCCTGGTTAGTATTTTTTAAGCAAATAAACCCTGAATAAGCAAATAACATTTTAACATTGCAAAGACTTCACTACAAAGAAAAAAAAAACATGTACACATCAAAGTATGTATTGAAATTTTATATTAAAGTAATTAAAGTTGCTAGTGGAGATAGAACTATATACATACATGTTATTGAACACATTTTTGGATTGTATAGTGTTTTTACAATAGTGTGGTTCATTTAACAACAAAAATTGCACCTTTTTCTCCCTTTTTGAAAGCTTTATATGAACAGCTGCAGCACGATTTTCTTAAGTTTTTCCAGCCTCGCTGTTTACTGTTTTTTGGGTTGGCACAATAGTGGGATAATCTTACATCGATTTCAAAACTGCAGCATTCACGATTCACACGCACTAAAAGTGATCACGCCCTGTTTGGCCAAATCTATAGCAAATGTTGTTATGGATGTTTGCTTTTTATTGCCATCAGTAGCTCCATTCACAATAATTCTGAATGTTTTCATTTCAAATTGTGAAGCATTGAACTTGTGTTTTTGTGGTACAGCAATTTTGTTTGGCATAATTTGTTTGGTTTTCTCGGCCGGTTCCTCAAACTACTTCCAAACGTGGCTTCCTTTGTTTAGAGATGCCATTTTAAATATAGAACAAACTCAGAAATAACGCTTGTCATTAACGTTATTACCCCAGCGTGGAACTGACAACATACCACGCCTACTACAGGCAAGAACACACACACAGTGCACCAATGAAGCGCCATATCGACCGAGAATAAAACCCACCCCAGTGTCAATCTTTCTGTTGCACCAATTAGAAAAGCTACTTGGAGGCAATTGCTAAACCCCTTCCTTTTTATAACATCCGCCCTTACTGTGGCACTAGAGCAGTCTGATACGTGACAGACCACTGATGATGAATTACTAAAATTAATGCATAAAAGAATATGCGTTTTGGTGACATTTGTCACATGACCAGTTATACGTCTGGCATATTATTAAATGTTTAACAACTTCTTTAGAGTTTGTACGTTTTAAATGTTTAAAATTCATAAACACACCATATAGGATAAAAATCATAGCAAAGTGTGTAGTGTTGTGAAATAATCACACTGTTTGGTGCATGGCTAGGCAACTATCTAGCTGTGTGGTAATTTCACAAAATAATGTGATACTTTGTGTACTCCTATTTGTTTCTTTACATTAGAAACACTCTGTCGCACTTCAGGAGTGTGACAATGTGGGGGGGTAAGAGGTAATATCCGCAACAGCACAGCCAATGGAAACACAAGGCTGAGAGACTGATAGAAATGAATTGGGAAAGGTAGGTAGCACCTTCTTGCATTTGGCGACCAGATGGAAAGAGGCCAAGCACCTGGTAAACTCTGATGGGAAATATGTTCTGAAATCTAAATATTTTAAAATAAATGTGAATTTCAGGAAAGATGTTTAAAAATCTTACAAAATGTTTTTGAATTAAGAATTGTGTACTGCTTTTGATGATGATCCACTGTTTGGGGTGTCTGTGTTGCACCAATCCTCATCCCTTATCCTTTTTGTCAACAACCTTTATTGGTGGAAAAATAAGACAGTGACGTTTGACTCCTGGTGTTCTACACATGGACCTGGAATCAAAGTCTTTAGTCGAGAACCCCAGAGACTTTCGGTGCCTGTCAGGAGCTCTCACGAGTGACACTTGTGCCCTTGATACTGAGTCTCGTGTTTGCCCCATAGGTATTGCATTCCTGCTGAGGAGAACAAAAAACTTGACAAAGTGGTGCACACTCTGCTGCAGGCCAATGGGACTCCAGGGCTGGAGATGCTTGAGAGCAACATCATGGTAAGAAACCCTGAAGGTGCTGGCTTAAAGACAGATCCACTATTTAGATGTCCCTTTTAATTTGAAAAAGTAAAAACCCTCATCGGTTGAATCCATATGAAGTCAGACCACTATTTTAATTGTAGCTGACACAAATATATGAGCTTTTTTTATTATTTGTGGCTGCTTGTTTTACAATTTCAATACCTTTGTGTCACAAAACCATGTCTAATTGAGCGTTATTTTACTGCTGTGTGTTTTTTATTGTTACGGTCTTGGGATATGTTTTATTACAACAGTCAGAATCCAAGTTGAATTCTTAACTTTCTTCTTGGTGTACGTTTTAAATAGGTGTTAGAATTTAATTTATATATCCGAGTGTATCGGTCCTGGGACATATCAATTTAAATAATACAGAATTATATAGATTTAGATATAGATTTAGATATATAACTTGCCGTCATCAGTCCTTGTGCCTAATTAACAGCAACTAAAACCAAATATAAAAAGAGTAACTTTTTTTTTTTTAATACACACCCTGTAGTGGTGTTGAGAGTATAAAAAAATTAAAATAGAGGTAAAGATGCAAAGCTTTATCTTTTTGGAATTGTCTTTCTGTTGCTTCAGGACCCCTCAGTTTCTGATGCAGTGCTTACAAAGGTACCACAAAATGTTCCTGTCAGGACAACTGAGGAAGTCAGCACCTCCGGTCACTTTTTTTTTTTAAAGTAACAAAATCGCTTATTCACTGCCAAACATGAACTACTTTAGATGTGTAATGACTGCAGAATAGGATACTGACCTTTAAGGTTAGGGTTTCGGTGTAGGGAGAGGATTATTCATTGTTTTAGTAACAATAATATGATAGCCAATCATAGTGCAGTGTCCTGACAGGAGAATTTCGTGTTACCTTTGTGAGGACAGCGTTTTTGATAACTGCACGTTGGTTTCTTAATAATTTATAATAATGCATTCTGTATTACCCATCAATTTGTAATTTGTCACTGTGACAAATCCACAGGGCGTTTACACACACAACACATTGCACTCAGCATTGACCCTTGTACTTGTATGTGCTTGTAGATCTCCCCGGAGGTGCTGATTCGGGAAGGAATTAAGGTGTATCGTACAGTCCAGAAGAGCGGAGAGTTCATTGTCTCTTTCCCGGGAACCTTTGTGTCAAAAGTGTGCTGTGGGTACAATGTTTCCGAAACTGTGCACTTTGCTACCACCCACTGGATGAACCTAGGATATGAGGCTGCTAAGGTGGGTGTTTAGAAATAGATACCAGGTCAACACATGACCCAGGACTTTATAGCACACCTATTGATAGTGCTTAACTCATGAGTTTTTTTTAGGGAAATTGATTGTCGTAAGGGGAGATTGTCTTGGTTTGCAAACCCTACACCACCACACCTACTACTGGTAATATCTTATAAACCAGTTAAGCTGGCAGCTTTGACTTTTCAGTGTTATGGAAACTATGAAAATCTAACAGTACATGTAACCTAAGATGACTTTGTACTCAGTAGACTTTTTCTTTATTTAATTTTTTAGGATAATGGTCAGGTTGCATAGCAGAATGTGCTGAGAGGACTTTTCTTCAGTGCAATGGTTTGGCTGTCCTGCAAGAGATTATTTTGACTAATCAATATCCTGTACAAACGAACACACCCCCAAATGTTTTTTGACACTGGGCACATTACGGCAAGCCTGAAATAGTTAGTTAATCTGGGGTAATGGAGGCAGAAGTTGTTGTCTGAGTTCATGGAGATGGGCGCCACCAGCATTATACAAAATTAGGGCTTGGCTTCCAGTTCCGAGACATGTAAATGCTTCTGCTGTAGTTGAGGAAGAAAGGATTAATGTTTTGAAGAAAAATCTGTCAGTGTTACCCTGTGTGTGTTACAGCAAGCTCTTACAGCCTTTATTCACATTTTCTTGGCAGACATTGTGTTGAATTTCTCCTACGTGCCAATTCATACAATGGTGGAGGCAGTAGAGAGGTGCCTCACTGTGCAATGAGGGAAATGTGAGCCCATGCTTGTATAATACAGTGCATGTTGTATATATCTGAATAAGAACCATTAGTCTCAGCAAGGATTTTGTGAATTTCATTCAGGGAATTGTAAGTCACTGTTCTCCATAACCTGTAGAAATCAGCAGGAAATGAATCTTATACAGTGTGTGTCTGTGTATGTATATGTGTGTATGTATATATGTGTGTGTGTGTGTATATATGTATATGTATATATATATATATATATATATATATATATATATATATATATATATATATATATATATATATATACATAATATGTATGTGTGTGTGTGTATACAGTGCCTTGCAAAAGTATTTAGACCCCTGACCAATTCTGTCATATTACTGAATTACAAATGGTACATTGAAATTTCGTTCAGTTTGATATTTTATTTTAAAACACTGAAACTCAAAATCAATTATTGTAAGGTGACATTGGTTTTATGTTGGGAAATATTTAAGAAAAATAAAAAACTGAAATATCTTGCTTGCATAAGTATTCAACCCCTGTGCTGTGGAAGCTCCCAGTTTACACCGATGAAAGAAATTGCCCTAACGAGGACACATAATATAATATATTTCTGTCTTGTACTTGTTGCGAGCTTAAAATACAGACTTGCATTACTCATATATATATATATATATATATATATATATATATATACCATGTAAATGATTACCCAATATATTGATTGCTCATTACATATTTTGTCTTACTCCGTATATGTCTACATGCATTGTCATATAATTACATTTGCTCCTTTTCAATGTTTTTCAAGGGCAAAAAACCCTCACTTTATTAGTAACATGTATTTTTTAGATGAATCAAGTTCTTTATTGAAGCATCCTTAAGCCTTAATTATGCAACAGGTTGCAGGGGCTTTGCTGTTTAATGCAATCATTTTCAATTTCCAAATGTGGCCAGGGCAGAGATTTCCAAACTAAGGAAAATCACAGCAAATGAAACAGGAGTCAATCGTACCTGACTCTTTCCTACTGTTGACTTTGGAAAGTGTCTCCGTCTCATGTGATAAATGTCCTCAAATGAAAGCTTTTGGCCAAACACCCTATCTCCCCCAATAAGAGTTGCTGATTTTTTTCTAAAATGAACGTTGTATCATCTCGATCTTTTGTAGTACCTAAAATGTCGGCGTATAGCTAAGCCCTTTTCGATGGAGAAACTGCTATACCAGATTGCAACAGCAGAGTCCAAACGGGAGAATGGGCAGATTTTGAGTACAATCTCTTCACTTCTTCAAGAGCTCAGGTAATTAATACCACTTTTTAAATTCCAAATGAAATTCCTCTTGTTTTATTTGACATAAAGTACCATTTACAATTGATCAAAGAGGCTTCATACTCCTGACATTCCGTCTCAAGCCCCAAAGAATAGGATTGTGGATTACGCTCTGACTCACCTGTAACACTTTTTACACTAGAAATACATCATTTCAAGGTTACATTAAAATAACCAGTGTAAATAATACAATACACTAGTTTTAAGTGATATTTCACATGTTTTACATTGACCTAGAGAACTGCTTACACAGGTAAGTTTACTGTGTATATCATTCGGGGGACATAGAAATGGCATATTTACAATTTTACATCTAGAAGAACCACTAACCAAATTGTGAAAGTTGGTATCAACTTAATTATTTTGAGTCTCTAAATCTGTGGATATATGGGGATGAATGTCACACATTCTGCACATATTTACTTATAATGTGGGTTATGGCAACGGTAATTTTTTTTTACTCCCAGGGATATAGAGTTGAAAGAACGACAGGAGCTGTTTGAGGCAGGCCTTCTCTCCACAGCTCGCTACGGAAGTCTTGACAACAACCAGATGACTCTGGACGGGAAGAAAAAGCCTCGAAAGTGGCTTGCGCTGGAGACGTCGGAGAGGCGGTGTCAGATGTGCCTCCACCTATGTTACCTTTCCATGGTCAGTGTCTTTAAAACTGTATTCAAAAACCAAAACTGTCTGTGTTTATTACTTTGACTGCTTATTGGTCATTACAGTAAAATATTTTTAACCTCCAAGAAGGTGCATGCAAGGGTGGGTCCAGCGCAAGCACGTTCGACTTGGTACTTTACCACGTTACTCACTGTCGGCTTCTCAGATCTGCTTTCTGCATCACCAGGAGTAGATCTGTGTTTGATCGGGTGAGAGAATTCCTGTTATATTAGTGCTTTAGCTCTTT
The DNA here is from genome assembly GCF_902713425.1 of Acipenser ruthenus. NCBI lineage: Eukaryota > Metazoa > Chordata > Actinopteri > Acipenseriformes > Acipenseridae > Acipenser > Acipenser ruthenus. The sequence continues at coordinate 27,906,632 of NC_081191.1, forward strand.
TCCTGATTTTCTCGCATTTTTTATTCATTTTTTTTCTCTCTGTTTACTGTATACTCCAATTTATTTATATATATATATATATATATATATATATGTGTCTTCTTTCTTTCTTTCTTTCTTTCTTTCTTTCTTTCTTTCTGCGGGACCCAGGGCTTGGACTCCCATTCTGCAGCCTCTCTAAATTGAGCGGTGGGCTTGGTGTGAGCGAAGGCCGTTTGGTGCACTTGTTTGCTCGTTACCATTTACTAGTTGTATTGATTTTTTAATTTTTTTGTACCTCGGCTCTCGTTAACGCTATGCCCAGACGGTACCGAATTTGTTTGCTGGTGCCATTTTTTTTATACCAGTTATGTCTGTTTTTTGTTACCAGCCGGTGTGTATTTTATCTCCAGTATATACAGTAACACTGTGCGTTCTATGGTCTCTCCTTCAGGGTTTCATAAATGCACTTATGGGACTAAAATCCCTAGAGAGGGCGGCACAGACCTGAGGCTTTGAGCAGGTAAAGGGTGTTATTATGGATGCGCCTCTTTCTCTCTCTGGGTTTTACCTTTGGGCCAGCATTGCTTAAGCTGCTAGCTCAGAATAAGGACAAGTCTTCCAAGTGCTTTGGAACAAGTCAAAGTACACAGGCAAACAAGCTTTTGTGATGCCAATAGGAAGAAGCATGCTATTCCACACGAGACGTTTCTGGCATACCGATACAATATTCTGCCTTTCAGACTAGCTCTAGCTTTGCACATCTTTCCAAAGTGTGTGGACACAGTTGCAGCTCCACTCCGTCGCCAAGGGATCACCATCTATCCTTACCTGGACGACTGGCTGATCAGAGCCAGGTCCTGCTTGGAGCTGGAGCAGGCCACTCAAGTCACTCTCTGACATTTTAGAGGACATGGGTCTGACACATGGGAAAGTACCTCCTGTCTCCAACACAGAGCATACCGTTTCTGGGTATCCAGATAGATGTAAGTTGGGCTATAACATTTGTTCCTCCCAACAGGGTGCAGGGCATTCACAGTTGTGTTGCGGCAGTTTCGTTGGGTTCCAGTAACAGTGTCATGTTTTTTCATAGGCTCCTAAGCTTGATGGTGGCAGCCTCCCAAGTTTTTCCAACCCACAAGTGCTAGTCCCACAAGCTCACCCCAATGCATAGTTGCTGCTTAGAAGTTGTTTCAAAGCCCTTTCATGGTGGAGGGAATCTCATTATCTGTCCCAGTATTCCCTTCTGGGCATCATGAGATAAAACGGAAGTGGTGACCACAGACACCTCCACCACTGTTTGGGGAGGAGTATGGAATCCCCAGTGGAGACCAAGCTTCACATAAATATTTGAGTGGTTCGTCTCACTCCAAGACACTTCCTTCCGCCTTTGTGAGGGAAGGCGGTTCTATTGAGGTCAGACAGTGTTTCAGTGGTGGCATACATGCACCATCAGGGAGGCACAAGGTGTACCGACTTCTTACATGGGCCAATCGCCACAGGATTGCCATCAAGTCTCTACACCTCCCTGGTGTTTGGAACACTGCTGCAAATCCCCTCTCCAGGAAGCGAACCTCCCCAATGGAGAGGCGGCTACACTCAAAGATAATCCTTCAGATATGGGACAGGTATGGCCCCTGCTACTATTAAAGCTTACCTGCTTGCCCTTTTAGCCTTCAGTGTAAAGGTAGATGGGTTTGGTGTAGAAGCGCACCCGCTTTCTATCTGGTTTCTCAAGGGTGCAATGAGGTTGCATCCCCTGAAGAAGGACCCTCTTCCCTGCTGGGCATTTAGTGTTGTGTTGGGTAGCCTTACTAAGCCTCTTTTTGAGCCTGTGGCTACAATCTCGCTTGGGTATCTTTCTGTGAAGACTGCTCTTCTGGCCTTGACATCTGGCAGGAGAGCAGGGGACTTGCAGGCATTGTCGGCATTGCCACAATGTCTCTCTATAGGGGAGTCTAGGTGCAGGGCAATGTTGAGAACTAACCCGGCCTGTCTCTAAGCAGTCAGGTAGAGGTGCTACTGTATACTGCATAATCTCTGTCAGTGGGAGTTTTATTGTTTTACTTGGATAGGACAAAGGCTTTTTGGAAAGATGAGTGACTTCTTGTTAGTTTTGGGACCAATTCTAGAGGGAAAGCCTTGTCTGGAGTCTCAAAATGGATTGGGGATGCTATTAAAGTGTGCTATGTAGCTGCTGGCAAATCACAGCCAATGGTAACTGAACATTTCACCAGGAGCTTTTCCACTTCTTGGGCCCTATTTCAAGGGGCTCCAGTGAGAGATCTGTAAGGCGACCTCATAATTGTACAAGAGTTTATACTCAATGTGGCAGACCCTCTCAAACCTGGCTTTGGACTGGCTATGTTGGAGGCTGGCACTGGGTCCCAGTTGTGAAGGTAATTCCTTGCATGTTATCAATGGGCTTGCTCCTTCTTTGGTATAGGATACCCACTGGTAATGACTGTCGGTTCCATATCTGACAATGAACTTATGTAACCGATGTTCCCTTAAGGGAACTGATAGCCATTAGCTTAGTCTGGTGCTGCACCTTATTCTGGGTGTTGTGGTTTACTGGATCTGAGGAGGTGTTCGTGGGTAACATGCTTAAGTGCCAAGTCAAGCGTGCTCAAGCTGGAGTCACCAGCACGTTGCTGAATTACTGATCTAAAAATGTAAGTAGCTTCACATGTTAAGCCTCCTAGCGAGGGGAGCTAATGCTATTAAATCTGCCAATAGCTCTGCATTTTTGTGGAAGTAAAACCTTGTACCTTGGATTATATGAGGTGCAGGCCTCATATTTGCAGGGTTATAAAAATGCTACATGTTGAATGTTTTTCATGACCATTATGTTGACCTTTCACCTAGTAAAGATACCACATTGAGGTTATGTGACTATAGGTTTCTGCTGTATAGATAGTACACAAGTTTTCTTCACATTTGGCTGCATAATCGGATTCTCAAAAGTGCCATTACTGGTGGTCATTAAAAGTTAAGTTTTACTCTGGCCATATCAATAATACAGATACAGATTTTTTACATTTTACTTCATGTCCTTACATTCTGCCCCGAGATAGTTTTTGATCATAGTGAACTGAGATCGGCTTACAGTGACGTGCATTTTACTTGCTATGGTCTCAGTTAGGAAATGGAGATCAACCTTGCAACAAAAAAAACAAAACACTTTTTTACAGAATAAATGTGATCATGTGATATTTAACCATTGTCTAATTTTTCTGTGTAGGTTGTTCAGGAGAACGAGAACGTTGTGTTTTGTTTGGAGTGTGCTCTCCGCCATGTGGAGAAGCACAAGTCCTGCCGTGGGCTCAAGATGATGTATCGATACGATGAGGTAACTCACTTTTTATCTGTGTGGGATTTTCAGAAATGTGAACTAAACCTGATCAGTTGATTTATTTAAATTCGTTAGAAAGTGCTTTAACTGTATGGACCTCAACACCCATGCAGTATAACTGATATATTAGAATTTATCTGGCTGACCAGAGCTCTGGATGGCCGTACCACGTGCCTTTACCAGCATAAGTATATTTCGGTGGTTTAACAGCTGACTGGTAAAGAAGCAGATATGTAGACTACTCGTGGAAAGAGCAACACAATTTGCAATGTTTAAATGTAAGTGTGTGTTTTGTGAAGCCCAAACAGCCAGTCACAGACGAAGCGTCAACATGCAGTGATAACGCGAAGAGCAGGAATGAAACATTATTGAGACTGTACCTGGAAATTACAGTAGTCCCTTGCCAATACCGAAAAAAAAAACCTGGTTGTACTGACACCAAAGACAGGATGAAAATAAACAGAAGCCTACTAAACCGCTAAAATTAGGTACATGATTAAACTCGTACTCTAGAAAGTTTAAATGAACTGCGATTGGTTGGAAAAGGGTGAGAAGCTTTCAGAAATACTGAAGGATTCAAGTGTTTCGAAATGCAAGATGTGGACTACAGTAGTTAACATTCAGAATTTGAAGTCTAATTGCTTTTGCAAAGACAGTCTGACACATACCAACAGAAAACAAAAGTAGCAAGTATGTTATGTGTGTTACTTGCAGCCACACGTACACTGTAAAAGTTTCGATGTAAATTTAAAAATGTATTTATTTTTGTAAAGTGTGTGCTGGATACGTAAGGTACTAATAGTATCGTAACGTGTAGGGGTGAGATGATACACTAAGGTCATGATACGATACGTTACACAAGCCACGATACGATTCATATCACGATACCTATGAAAAACTCATCTCTGCTTGACGGACTTGAAGATATTTCACATCTATACACAGATTCAGTTGAAAATCAATTCTCTGTATTTACCACTAAGTAGTATAGCACTTGATTGAGTTTAAAGACAAAGCAGTATGTCAGCTAGAGTTTCTGGGATATCAGATTTAACTTCATTAACCAAATCTCCATACCACATTTCTGAGGAAGGAAAAAAATACTAAGCAATGTGTTTGATAACTATTAAAGTACAAAGTTTGTTCATGTGTTTCTTTAGAAAAATCTAAATATCAGCATTAAGTTATGTTAATTTTACTTAACTCAATAGATTGTAAGACTTTTATTTTGTAGAAGTATTATACCATACATTTTATCACCGGGTATTTGCATTTTTTAAGTTAAGGTTGAGTATATAATTTTATTTTGTATACTATTCTATACTGTGCTGTTTTAAAATGTGGTTAGAAATCATTTTAATTATGGTATTAGATTTAAATGAATGATAATTAGTATTAAATAAGTAATTTTCATCAGGATTAACACATTCCTTTAAAGAAAGTAACATATTCAACCAAATCGAAGTTTAAGCATATTATTACGGGGCACTGAAAGGTGAACAAATATAAAATAAAACTCATAAGAAATGTGAAAATGCGGTATGTTTTGTCATCTATAATAAATAGTCGAGTCACATACACTTCAAAATTATTATAGCCTGAATTAAGGAAACATTAAAAGGAGAGCAATACATTAAAACTGGTAAAATGAAAAAGAAAAAACATACAGCTATCTATTTATATGAAATAAAATGCTCTCACAAAAGGAGACAAATAAATATATAGCATTTGAATACAAAAACTAGTAACTTTAGTAAAATTAGCCATAGCAGTAAGTTTTTAGACACTGCTCGCTTCCTGATTCCTCTCAGGGATAATAAAAAGAAGGATCGGACAGAAGGGGCGGGGCTTAGATGGAAGCCCACTCTGCTAAGTCTGTTGCGGAAAGAAACAATAACTTCCGCTATAAGACGGCCGCTACGAGACTGCAGCTCCAGGCCGCAGTAATACCCTTCTCGTATTCCCTGCTTGCTAGCAATGGAATACAGAAAACAACATTCTTTCCTCTACTCCCCCTTAAATTCTGGAAGCGTCTGGCCGGCTCATTGCACAATGGGATATGTCTAGGATCAAGTGGAGTTTATGTTCAAAAACACAAAGACCTTTTCTTTCATGATTTACAGTTTAATAAATGTGGCATATTAGCTACTCATTTCAAGCTTGTGTCGCGATACACAAAGGTGTATCGTATCGTGTTGTAAAGTATCACGACGCATCGATACACGATGAATCGTCTCACCCCTAGTAACGTGTCAACATGATCTATTTTGTATTAATTGTGTACCAAGTAGGCTACGGTAAAAGAGAATGTGTGAAAATAATTGTTTAAATTTACAATAAAGGTATTATTTTTGCATTGCAATGTGTACAATGTAGCAGCATGATTTTACTCTGTGTCTAAATTGGAGAGTAAATTACTCAATGACCAAAAACCTTATCTGGAGCGCTGGGGTTAAAGATGCCTTGCCAATAAATACATAGAGCTGTCCTTATCCATTATTTAGTAGCACAAATTCCCCCCCGAGGGAGTCATTGCAGGGTGTCTCCATTTCCGTGCCCATCCTGCACTTTCAATAATTTATTTTCCTACTGCTTCATTTAATTGTTTTTCAGTGATCTTTTTATATTAATGACTATCCAAACTTTACTGCTAATGCTTTATTAATGTCTTAATCAATGTAATACTCCAGGTCAATTTAAGGCAATTATATTGTATAATGTGAGCATTTTCTTTGGAGAACTTCAGCCTTCAGTATGTGTAGCATTATGAGAAATGATAAACATTAACATTTAAAGTTGGCGCTCACATAAAAAAAAATGGATGCAAAGTAGGAAATCACTAAAAAAGTGTCAATAGGCTACTTCATTTCTTTAAGTAGCTCCATTTAAAGGGAAAACCAACATTATATTAAATATATAAATATTTATATTTTAGCTGTCATTTTGTAGGCAAAATAACATCTTATCCTTTTTGAGTTGTTTTCTTTAAAACCAAAAAGTACACTGTACTAGTTGTGGAAGTTACCAATCTCTGACTCATTGACTTTTTGATGGTTGACTTTTACAAATGGTCTTTCAGATCTCCAGATAAACCTTCTGCATTAATCAACCTGTTGCAAGGGCAGCAGTGTGGAGTAGTGGTTAGGGCTCTGGACTCTTGACCGGAGGGTTGTGGGTTCAATCCCCAGTAGGGGACACTGCTGTTGTACCCTTGAGCAAGGTACTTTACCGAGATTGCTCCAGTAAAAACCCAACTGTATAAATGGGTAATTGTATGTGAAAATAATGTGATATCTGTATAATGTGAAATAATGTATAATGTGATATCTTGTAACAATTGTAAGTCGCCCTGGATAAGGACGTCTGCTAAGAAATAAATAATAATAATTTAATATCACTGTTGTAATGCTAATTATTCTACATTGTTAATGTACTATTTTCTCATCTTCATCCAGGAACAAATCAACAGCTTGGTGAATCAGGTCTCTGGAAAGGTGACAGCAAAAAACGGCGACAGCGGAAAGTGCATCACACCCAGCAAGACCCCACTGAAGCGAGGACCCAGGAAACGAGCAACCATCAACGTGCCGCTCTCCAGGCTTCCGTCAAGTTCCTCATAAGGATGCCAACTGTTGTATTCCTTTTTTTTTTTTTTTTTGTATAATAGTTTGGAGAACTTGCTCTAGAATGCAAGCTGTCTTTGCACTAGCTCTAAAGAGAATTTTGTTCTGTTTTTAGAGAAGTATTTTGTTTTAGCATTAAATTGTTGGGTTACATTTTTAGGACGATTTATATATATATATATATATATATATATATAGATATAGATATTAAACCCAAACTGCAGTCACAGGTTTTATTTTAAAATGCAGTACCTTCACTGTTTTAAAAGCAGGTCGAAGGGCTGACTTTCTTTTCTCCCCACCCCCTCCCCTCACCCCCACCCCCACCCCCACCCCCTCTTCAGCCCCTTTGACTGCATAAGCCTTTTGTTTGGGATTTTTGTAACTGTGAAAAAAGTGAGCTATTTTAAGAACCCTAATTTGAATAGGATGAAGTTAGAGTGCTGTGTTTTTTTAGTTTGTCATGCAAGCAGTTTTTTGTGGGGAGAGGTTTGGAAGTAAAACTTGAAAGAAACTGCTTTGCTTGGCTGATTTATTTTTTATTTATTTTTTTTGTATTTTTATTTTAATTTAGTTGAGGTAGGAAGGTATGAGAGAGTGGGGAGAAGTCCCTGGCAGCTTACAATAATAGACTTAATTTACAAGACCAATAAAAGTCAGATGCCAGCTAAATGGCCAGTGCATTCTCTCCTGTTCATTGCTGTGCATCTGAAGAAGAGTAAAAAACAAGAAAGTGGCTTTCTTCCTGTTTTAAGCGTCATTACATATGAAAACTGTGCCTGATTTAATAGGAAATCCATACAAATGTTTTGGTGCTTGTTGGTTATTTTATCAAAAAAGAATGCCTTGTAATGGCATTCTCAAACAAGACAGAAGCTGTTGGTGCTTCTTTGTTCTAGATGTGCAATTGTATTAACATTCCATTGTCATTATTTCATCTGTATTCAACTCGATAAGCATTAACTATTTCATGTTTTTTGGGGTTTTTTTTGGTTTTTTTTGGTCTGATGTAACTTCACAAATAGAGCCACTAGAAAAGGGTGTGAAATGTGAAAATCCAGATTTCTATCATGTTTCTCTTGTGTTTTTTCACTTTTTCCATATGTATAAAAACACTTTTGTACATACGCCTGTAAATTTCTTTAAATACTTGAGCCTTTTTTAGGGGAGGGGAAGGGGGTGGGGGAGAAGAGCAAAGAAACCAGATGAAGAAAAGCCTTACATTTCAGTTTCTTCATCCGTCTGAGTTTTATGCTTACAGGGTTTCTCTTGTAACATTTATAAATAAGTGCTGCTTATATCACTGAATAAATACAGAGTAGCTGTTGCCCCTTTTAGAGTGTTTTTTTTTTTTTATAAAGAAAAGGGAAAGATGTTCACCAACGATTTTATCTTTTCATTACTGAAAATTCAACAATGTAGTAGCTACCCGTGTTGCACTGAGCTTGCCAGTGGTTACTGCCAAGAAATCCTATAATCCAGTTTGTTGGTTGTCGTCCTTGCAGAAGACTGAACTGTTTTAGGAGTATTTAATGAAAACATAACTGAGTTAAGTGTTTTCAAAAATGTGTTTGTCGAGTTTTTATGGCCTTACAATGTGTTTTTCCCCTTTCTACAGTAAACCTCTTACTGCTTACAGTCCTGACATTTAATTTATTAGTGCTGCTCACCTGCCTTTCCTTCCAAGTGGAAAGATTCATGTTGGTTATTGCCAGTTTTTTACTTTTTACGTTTGTATTTTTAAGGTTTAATAAAAACTTCTGGACAATTCACTGTCACTTCTTTACAACTCCTGTGTCTCACTTGTGGGGGGATTAAAGTGTCTTGTATATTGAAAGGGATTCTTATTTTCACTGTCTTGCAAATATACAAAAAAAATGTTTGTTTTTTTCGTGCAAGTTCAGCATGTACAGCAACAACTGTGAATTAAGAGGCACAATATTGTTGAACTGTTATTTCCTAATGTATTGAATAGAAAACAGTCTAACTTGACGCTTTATTTAATACACATTTGCAATCGTGGGTATTTACTGAAAAAAGGAAGAAAACACTGCTGCTGATGGTGTTGGTTGGTCCTCCTTGTCCCAGAGACAGTATTTGATGTTCTCCATCCCAATTCGGTCTCCAGAGCTTTATTGTTCTGTATTACTTGGTTCCTCGCTAACTATATTTAGGTGACAGATTTTTTGAAAATCAAAACTGTTAAGTGATGCTATTTCAGGCCTACCTGTTTCTTAGAAAAATAAACTGGTGCAATTGTTTTTGCTGGTATCAAATTTATTATGCCTCCAGTGTTTTACAGGTGTTCTTGGGGTGTTTGTGTTTTTTATATGGTTGGTTAAAATAATGTAGTGCTTTTAAAACATTTTCTTTCATCTCGGTATCATTAAGAACACTCACATCCCTAATGGCTGGTTGCACAGACCCTGATCCGCACTCATCCTGGACTGCCTATACTTCAGGTAAGGTATTCTAAGAATAGTGTTAATCAGGGTCTGTTTTTCAAACTTTCCAAATCCTTTTATTTGTATATTGAAGCCTATTTATTCTGCCACAGTAAGTTTACTTCTGGTGTTAGGGTGGTGGTGGTAGTAATAATAATTCCACCTGCCCCCAAATGGTGTCCAAGGGGCACTAGGTGTGGCCCTATTAATTGTAAGACAGGAAGTTCACAAATGCACTGTGGCAGGAACAGTTGGCTATAACTAAATTTAAAATAAACAAAGATTAAAGAAGTAAGGTGCTTTTCACAATGTTGCTTTGCTTTGAGAGGCAAGAAGCCTTGGTTATAACCCATTTAAGTGTAACTGCACACTGGGTATTTACTGAAATGAACAAGATATATTCAATCTAAGGAGTAGCAAATCTAAATACAGTAGCAGTTTTATATCATTAAATTTAAATCCTAAGATCTCTCTCTTTTTTTTTTTTTTAATTCCAGGATGGGCATATTATAATTATTTAAACAATGTGATTTCTATCTGATGATTCTATATAAATGGGTAGGTCAAGAGGTACAAATAATACAATATAAAGAGAGAATTTTTTCCTAAGCCTGGGGTTTACTATCAACCTTGATACAACTTTATAAACAGACAAATGCAGCCTTTTAAAATGCTTTATAATAACCCTGTTCAACGCATTTAGCTTTTGTTTGCTTTCTAATTTAACATGGTTAACCTTCCTGTAGTCTCAATTAAATTGTTTGCATTATTTTTTAGCAGACAGAAAAATGCACAGTGGCAAATGGCTAAAGCAGTGATGCACAAGTATAAATGATTCTTTAAAAAAAAAAAATAATAATAATCTAATATGATTTTATTGTTCTAGCAAAGGGTTTGACTTTGTGCTTCAGTACAGTACTGAAGCTTGTTAGATACAATACATATTCAGAGAAAAAACCAGACCAATCAGGTAAACCAAAGGAACCGTAGTTTCCTTTCAATAACATTTCATGAAAGTTTAAAAAAAAAAAAAAAATGAGAAAATGTCTAATATTGTTTTAAGCAGTCTGGGTGTCACTGTCAGAGTTCTCTTTGACCAGGATGTTCTCCTGTATGGCCAGTGTGTTGTCTGCTTGTACTTCCTCCTCGTCGGACTGGATGATGGGGGAATCGCTCCCCGCTTCGCTGGCCTCCTGGCTGGCTGAATCTGTGCATGTGGAGGACAGTGAGGACAGTTTGTGTCTCAGCTCGGCCTGGCTTGGTACCTGGAGGGAGATCTCTGTGGGGTACGCCTCCGTCTCCGGCCCTGGGCAAAGCAGAAAGGCTGCATCAAAAACACTGCTGTGATTAATTGAAAAAGGTTGACTGTATTTTTAATGTTTTCCTTGGGAAGTCCTGTAAAATTACCCAGTGCTGAAATCATTAAATGTTCAAACTGTAAAAGTGTCTTTTTTAATACTGCACATGTGCTGCTTTTTCTCTCTTGCCACCTGTCTATAAAGAGCAATATGCATTGTCTTCATTTTATAACCTACATATTTCACCTGTCTACAGTGACAACTGTTTGACAATACCACTTCAGTGTTGACTGTACTTTAAACCTGTGAGGACCCTTATATTGTACTACAGTCAATCTAGGTAAAAAAATAATTAAGTTTATTAAATTATACCCAAATACAATTTAAAAGAGATAAAGTTTGGAGTAGATTTGATGAAAATTCAAAGCAGCTGATTAAATTCACCATGTGCTGTTTGACATACTATGATGCTTTCCTAAGTAGTAAAACTTTAGTTGGAATTTGATTAAAAGAAAAGGAAAAAGAAAGGTGCTGCCATAGCATCATTAACACTACTGGAGAGCATCACACTATCTCTCAAAAGGTAATAAAGCCTTCCTTTACTGTGCTGTCACTAGATGCAGTATATTGAAATGTAGACTATAATTATGTAACATGCATTGTAAAAACACATTGCAGCTGTTTGTTTAATGAAAATATTCGTTATGTCACCTTGATTTACTGTATACCCATAGCAAGATGAACACATATTACAAAAAAAAAAAAAAAAAGCGAGACAGGTGGTTCCCTAAATAATGCCGAATTTCAATATTGCACTTCAGCATTCAGTTTGTATGCCATTCTTACTATTTCAGGGTGTCACATAACACAACATACAGAAAACACTTTGTGCCTATCACTGAACAAATGTAGTCAAATGTAGTACGCGCATTGGCGATAGATCAGGTGTATACAGGTTTATAAATATGCATGGAATATAGTATCTTATCAATAAAATAATGTATTGTTTATAAAAGATTTACAATTCTAAAATCCACAAGTGTGCACACCACAACAAAAGTCTGTCTGGTCTGCCATGAAATGTTTCTTCAGAATTTCCCAGACACCACATTATTTCCAGACAACTCAGGTAAAGCATTATTACAGCTGATAGGACCACTTCTGAGCCATTGATACATGTGTCCCAGGCCAAGTAACTACTTCAGGTCAGGAGGGGGTCATATTAACTAAAGTCCTCCACACACCAGACGCGATGCCATTTTTCACTGGGCGATAAGATACTTTCGCCATACACCATACACCAGAAGGGACACAGAGGCGATGCGACAGGTTTGAAAACTGCCAGATCTATACAACTATTAAAAATTGCTATTGACAAAACTATGATCAAGACTGCTACATATTCATCAACATGATGTGGAAATTATGAGAGTCTTCTCTGATGGTATTTCAACACGTATGGCAATAAATTATACATACCAGGCTTATCCAGTTCCTTCAAAATGGACTCCCATATACTGTCTTTCAAATCTGTATCTTTATAATTGTGATGACCTTTGTCATAAAGCTCTGGGTACTTGTTTCCTCCGTCATTCTGGAGACTGCACCCTGCTGGACCACGTGTATTGAAGTATAGGCTCTATTCATTTTGTCGCATCGCGTCCGTTGTCTAGAGGCCTTTACGGCAGGACACCCGAAAAGGAAAACTAAGTGATCAACAGCAAAACGATAAGGGACTTATGACAGTGTTGTTTTGTTATGATAAAGTAAGAAAATATTTTTTGAAACCTTGATAATTGCATGTTAAAAATCTAGTTAGGTCACACTCCAGACCTTATATCTATAAAACGAAACACTAACAAACACGTTTCCACATTAAGTGATCATTCTGACCACTGAAAAAGCATAAGGTGGTAACTACAGGTACTTGGTGAGCAGATCTCTTTATTTGCAGTGAAACAGTTAAAGATTTCAGGCTGCAACATACTGTCAGTAGTCCAGTGCCCAAGTGCTCTACTGCCATCTAGTAGCAAAATGGGTCCATACCCAGCATTGGTGAGGCCACACTATTGTCTTCTCCCCCTGAGTTTAGAAAGACGTCTAGTGCCTCCTGGTCAGACATGTCCATGAGGTCCATCTGCTCCAGCATGTCTACATTCACCTCCATAGACGACATACTGCCTATTGGCTCTGTTTGAGAAAGAAAGAAAGAAAGAAAATGACAGAATGATTTAGTTTTCAATCTAGAAGCATGATTCACTCACGCTTACTTGGGGCCAGGAGCAGACCTAGATGGTTCTGTAGTGTTATACAATGAAAGACTTGAACTAGGAAGAAAGTGTAATAGAAATTATAAGTTCAACTGCACAAACAGTGGAAATGATACTGGCTGATAAACTTTTTTTATATTATTTACTCCTAGTTGTTACCGTCTCGTCCTGTCTATGACAAGTGAGAACCAAAGAGCTGAAGTGACTGTTCCCCAGTGTCATGTACACAGTCCTTGTGGCTGAGCTGGTTTTTGCATTTGGATCTCACAAGTAGGCCTACTGCTTATGAACAGATATCCACAAATTTACCAACAGCTTGTGAACAGATCTGGTTATTACAATAAATAAACCAGTTTGCAGTTCAAGATTGAATAATTAGAAAGTTACTGGCCAACGAGTCACACATAAAAGCAAAAGGGAAGCCCTATAATAATGTCTGTTACAGTCAAAAAAATAAGGTATATCTTCAGTAGGCTCCGACACGGTTCTGCTTATGACTAGTATTTTTAAAAATAATGGTATTTACAGCGCTGGCCAAGACGATCATAAAAAATGGACACTGGATGGGTTTTGACTGGTGTAGTTACTACTTTAGCACATGTATTGATAATGTATTAAAGAAGCCAGGACAAAATTATACAGTAGCAGCTTTTTAGAAGCTTGTTTCACAAAGCTTGAGTAGCACTAAACTTGCACTATGGTACCTCATCTATGGTAACATCAAGTAATTCAAAATCAGCGCTAACTTGTGAAATCATATACTATTACTTGCTGCTATTTCAAATCTATCCAGATGTAGGCTAGTCAGGCTGAATGAAGTGGTGATCTGGATCAAATCACATGGTGTGCCGATTCCTAATCTTTTGGGTAACACCAGAACTGACAGTGTTTTAAAACTGACTATTTTCTTCAACGAGCACAGCCAGTTTCTGTATTATAGACTAAAACTCACCTCGTCTCTCTGCTATCTGTAGGTACCCGGTGGATAAATACTGCTCCATATCTTGCTGAAAAGCCTCTTCAAAAAACTTCTGCCGTTCTTTCAGCTTCATCTGTTGAGTATGTTCCATGTCAAACACCTTCTGAGCATGCTCTGCATCCAGCTCAGCTGTCATACACAAGAAGAGGGAGGAATTTAAAGGGTTTGCTCATATTAAATCAGTTCCACTCGGCATAATATATTAATGTTCATTTCATTGTATTTTTTTCAGAAATATTCTAATCAGTGACTGATGAAGTGATTGATTTCACACACAGGAAAGTCTACCAGCAGTGTTGTGGCGCAGCACTCAGAAGGGGTCCTTTCCTTTCATTTTTATCCTCTTGTATAGGAAGTTAGAGAGCAAACAACAACAAAAAAAAACAAAAAAACAGGAAGCAGGATCTTTTTTATTTTCATTTTATCATTTTCTACTGCTGCACCCTGAGAATACTGGAAAGTTCTCTGCTTTATTGAATTAGGCACTAATTAGATGAGAATTCAAGTTTTAAAAAGTTTTAGCACATGACAAACATTTATATTGAACTTCATGCAGGACAGAACCCGTTTCAGGTAATTATTTTAAATTAGTTTTACTAGGATCACACGCTTTCAAAATGAGAAGACCAAAAACATATTTCAATGTCATTACATTTTCTTTGATTTAAAAAAAATAATCATAAAAATAAATATTTTTGAATATTTCAATATCTGCTTCGGTCTGCAATTTATGTGTTAGGGGTAATTTAATAAGTCCTACCCTGTTTAGCAGGTTAATAATAGCCTTTACTGGCAGCCCCATTTCCTTGGTTACCATTGTTTTTGATCATTCAAAAAATGTTGGTTAAAAGTGGACAAATCTGTACAGGAAACAACTTACAAACAAACAAAGAATGCAATACAGCATAGGTTATTATAAAATATGTGTCATTGCTTACAATAAGACCAAACCAAAAAACAGCCTTATCTATTACTATACCAAGACAGTGGTTGTGTTACCACAGAGATCCCTCTTGCAGCTGTTTATTGTCTGCATTTCTCTCAGTCTCATTGTTCCTGAAGATCATGAATCCAGTTGCTTATTTACTGGTCACAAACACGCATTGCAAGTCAGTGATTCAACTGTCCTTTTTTTATTTGTATTTTTTATTGAAAACCTAGACTTATTGCTCACGTGTTTCTGCCAATTCCCGGGCAAGTTGCAATTAGCTGTCCCGGCATTCTCAAGCTACCACATGCAGTGTATATTCACAACTTACCACTGAGACGCCAGGGGCCAACAAAGTACATAACATGCAAACTAAAGCTGTGTAGCAAAACTGCTATGCATATTCTTACGCAAACATATATATATATATATATATATATATATATATATATATATGTTATATATGTTTGCGTAAGAATATGCATAGCAGTATATATATATATTATACAAAATTAGGGCTTGGCTTCCAGTTCCGAGACATGTAAATGCTTCTGCTGTAGTAGAGGAAGAAAGGATTAATGTTTTGAAGAAAAATCTGTCAGTGTTACCCTGTGTGTGTTACAGCAAGCTCTTACAGCCTTTATTCACATTTTCTTGGCAGACATTGTGTTGAATTTCTCCTAAGTGCCAATTCATACAATGGTGGAGGCAGTAGAGAGGTGCCTCACTGTGCAATGAGGGAAATGTGAGCCCATGCTTGTATAATACAGTGCATGTTGTATATATCTGAATAAGAACCATTAGTCTCAGCAAGGTTTTTGTGAATTTCATTCAGGGAATTTTAAGTCACTGATCTCCATAACCTATAGAAATCAGCAGGAAATTAATCTTATGTATGTATGTATGTATACACACACACACACACACACACACAGTGCCTTGCAAAAGTATTCAGACCCCTGACCAATTCTCTCATATTACTGAATTACAAATGATACATTGAAATTTCGTTCTGTTTGATATTTTATTTTAAAAGACTGAAACTCAAAATCAATTATTGTAAGGTGACATTGGTTTTATGTTGGGAAATATTTTTAAGAAAAATAAAAAACTGAAAAATCTTGCTTGCATAAGTATTCAACCCCCACACATTAATATTTGGTAGAGCCACCTTTCGCTGCAATAACAGCTTTAAGTCTTTTGGGGTAAGTATGTACCAGCTTTGCACACAGTGTCGGAGTGATTTTGGTCCATTCTTCTTGGCAGATTTGCTCCAGGATGTTCAGGTTGGTTGGATGACGCTTGTGGACCGCAATTTTCAAATAGTGCCACAAATTCTCAATGGGATTGAGATCAGGACTTTGACTGGGCCACTGTAGGACATTCACCTTTTTGTTCTTGAGCCACTCCAATGTTGCTTTGGCCTTGTGCTTGGGATCATTGTCCTGCTGAAAGGTGAATTTCCTCCCAAGATGCAGTTTTTTTAGCAGACTGAAGCAGGTTCTCTTGCAGTATTTCCCTGTATTTTGCTCCATCCATTCTTCCTTCAGTTTTAACAAGATGCCCAGTTCCTGCTGATGAGAAGCATCCCCACAGCATGATGCTGCCACCACCATACTTCACTGTAGGGATGGTGTGTCTTGAGACATGGGCAGTGTTAGGTTTGCGCCACACATAGCGCTTTGAGTTTTGGCCAAAAAGCTCCATCTTGGTCTCATCTGACCACAAAACCTTTTCCCACATCGCAGCTGGGTCACTCTCATGCTTTCTGGCAAACTCCAGACATGCTTTCAGATGGTACTTTTTGAGTAACGGCTTCTTTCTTGCCACCCTCCCAGACAGGCCAGTGTTATGCAGAGCTCTTGATATGGTTGACTGGTGCACCATTACTCCACTCCCAGCCACTGAACTCTGTAGCTCCTTCAAAGTGATTGTTGGCCTCTCTGTGGCTTCTCTCACAAGTCTCCTTCTTGTTTGAGCGCTGAGTTTTGAGGGACAGCCTTTTCTTGGCAGTGCCTGGGTGGTGTGATGCAGCTTCCATTTCCTGATTATTGATCCAACTGTGCTCACTGGGATATCCAAACACTTGGATATTATTTTGTACCCTTTCCCTAATCTATGCATTTGTATTACTTTATCTCTAACTTCTGTAGAATGCTCTTTGGTCTTCATTTTCCTTCAGATTCACAGCCTGACCAATGATCCTTCAACTGTGGGGTTTTTATCCAGAAAATGACAGCAACTTTAATGGTTCACAGGTGGAGGCCAATGGTAAGGTAATTGTGTCCTCGTTAGGGCAATTTCTTTCATCGGTGTAAACTGGGAGCTTCCACAGCACAGGGGTTGAATACTTATGCAAGCAAGATTTTTCAGTTTATTATTTTTCTTAAAAATATTTCCCAACATAAAACCAATGTCACCTTACAATAATTGATTTTGAGTTTCAGTGTTTTAAAATAAAATATCAAACAGAATGAAATTTCAATGTACCATTTGTAATTCAGTAATATGAGAGAATTGGTCAGGGGTCTGAATATTTTTGCAAGGCACTGTATATATATATAACTGAGAATTTGAAAAAGTTACATCTGCATCTCTAAACAATTGCCCAACATCATGGCTGAATATTTCAGCATTTATTTCAGTATTTATTTAGGGGCATGTATGGACTTCCAGTTTTTTGTTTCCATAAGGACATTTAGCTCCCAGGCAAATTCATAACTCGCACAACACCCTTTTAAATCTGGATTTCATAGCCTGCTAGTTATTATCTGTCTTCCAAGGAGGAGCTGCTGCATACATTCACAGCTACCAATCAAGCTTTCCCAAGGTGAAGAGTATTTCTGAGATCTGAGACAGGCTGGATTGGCCACTTGAGAACAATCACAACAGCCAGCAGTCCATGCTGATCCAGATGCACACATTTATAAACAGGGTTCATCTTTTACTCAGAGTGTTGCCAGTGTGTAACCAAGCAACAAATGGCACTGCATAATGAATTTTATTTATAATTTTTTTTTTAATGGCCCCTGTAAAATGGACCCTGATGAAAACAGCTACTTTGTATACTCCTCATGCTAACAGGAAATGCTGTAATTCCTATTGCTGTAGCTTAGTGTATTATAGTGACAAAGCTACAGTTGACAGAGCCTTGCTCTGGTTCACGTACTCCAAATTAATGTCATCTATGCCCTGGCAGTATAAGAACTACGTTGATTCTATTTCGTGTCGCTCCTTTACATGCAAGTGTGTGTGTGTTTGCATTACAGTTGTGCACAGAGAAAGAAATATGTATTATTATTATTATTTATTTCTCAGCAGACGCCCTTATCCAGGGCGACTTACAATTGTTACAAGAGATCACATTATTTTTGTAGATTGAGCACACAGATAAGACTCTGCTCTAAACAAATACGGTTGATTCTACAAATTTGGCTTCTTGCTTTTATACTTCTGTTTAAAAAGGAAGATGCACACTTATTTTTCAAAACAAAAAGAAAATGCAGTCAGGAAAATGTTGAGCAAATATGTAAAGCTGACACTCTTTGCTCTTTGTGTGCCTACATCTGTCTAATCTTTGTATCGTGAAGCTTTAGGCTAAAGCACATTTAATAGACATCTGCTTTTAATAGGCAAATACTGTATCAGGTAAAAGACAATAGCTGAGCTTGAAACCTTTAAGCTTAAAACTAAATTACAGTAACATACTGTGGACCTACTTATACAGTACAAATACTGTAGTACAAACCACATCCTTCACTGCCTAACCCAAATTCTGTTCTTCAAACAAGAAGGAAACTCTACACACCTCACTGACTTCTTTATGAAGCCTTGTGGGCTTTGCTCCCTTCCTCTGTGAATGCATTCTAAGATTTTTATATTAACGCACTGGTACAGTGTTTTTTTGGTAAATGTCTTTCTGCATAGTAACATGGTGCAGAGACTCCATTGTTTGGTATTATTGTATCCACGAAGTTAGAATGGTGTGAGTTTCATCACAATTGGATTTTATGTCACTAAAGTTGGTCCAATAAAAATGTATAAAAAAATTAAAATCACAACAGGATCATTTGGGATGCCTCCACTATATCCACAGTGGGGGATAAACTATGTTTGTTGGCCTCAGTTCAATTTTGTTTCTCAAAACAAAGACACACTCTAAGTCGCCATACTCACCTCAGTGTTGGTGGCTTAGTAGGGTCTCCACTCGCCAAACACACTTTCGGAATAAGAAAATTCAATAGGATATATATATATATAGATCTATATATAAGATGAGCAGAAACATGCAGCGGTATTTTCACATCCTTAAAAATATCACTACTCTAAAAGACAATCTCATCATACATTCAATCATGGATCAGAAACATTTACACTTTGATAATTCTTGGAACCTCCTCATTAAATGTAATCTTAGTCTTTATTCTTCGTTTAGCTGATACATTTGGGTTATTGATCTGATGCTCGATCCTATCCTGGATACTCTTGTCCAGACTATTTCATGCCATAGGGGTGCTGTAGCTAAATGCTGAATTGCCGTTCTCTGACTAACAAATCTCTGCTTCTCAACAAACCTATAACTGATACTCACTATCTAGCAGAAAATACATCTTAAATTCGAGTGTCTTAAATTCGAAGGAATACGGTACTTTGACTGCTATATTAGGTTGGTGACCTGCAGAACTTTTTTTATATTAGAATTAGTTGAAGGTTTGCATGGTCCTAAGGGAGTCTGACAATGACTTGTATCACAGTGGTCTGCTCTCAGGCATATCTCCTGTTGTCTTTGCAGATAAATATGCCAGAACCGATTTGATTTCAAGCTCCTCTGAGCTCTGCAAGGCACAATACAGGCATCCAGCCCACGTGCACAGCCTATTAAAGGAACCCTAGAGGAATATTGTACAGGCCCCACATGCATTTATTATCAAAGTGCTGGACTTCCTGCACTTTTAATACAATACAATACAATACAATACAATACAATACAATACAATACAGGCTATTTTCTATTTTGTCTTGAGGTTTTCATTCCTACTGAGCTCTCAATTAACGAAACCCTTAATTTAACTAATAATTAGCTTACATAGGCCTTTTTAATTGTTCTCAGCTTCTAAGAAGTTGCAGATTTCAAGTTACTTATAACATTTTATAGTTACGTTGAAATCTCCAACTGTTTAAGAGCTGACAACAATTAAAAATGCCTAATTAAGCTAATTATTAGTTCAATTAAGGGTTAAGTTAAGTAACTGAGAGCTCAGTTGGAATGAAAACCAGAAGACACATGGGGTCCCCAGGACCAGGGTTGAAAACCACTGGACTACAGTATGATGAACTTATACAGCCTAAGCTTATACAGCACTGTACATAAATATATTATATACATTTGGGATTTTTCAACTCAATGTAGACTGTATACAGTCTGCATCGAGTGACCACTGATAGATGTGTTTTAAATTGTCATACCAATAGTCGATTATGTGAAATAAAAGAAATTAATGCAACCTCTACATTTTTTCCTGACTGGGTATTGTGTTTTACTTACTTATTTTAAAAAAAATCTTCATATAAAAGGTTGAAATACAGACCAATATATGTTGGAGGATGTGATTCTCAGTAGTAATAAAAGCAAGTTGACTCCACCCTGTGAATACCACAGGCATGTTTTTACTTTTTACTAGAGATGTGTTTTGCTACAGCTGCCCAACTTCTGTAAAATAATGCATAAGTTCTACTTTACATCAGATATATTCCAAGAAAGCCCTTATGCTTTAGGTACAGTGTGGGTTTGCAAAGCACTGAAGTGAAAGCACAAAAAATGCTTTAAGTGGAAATGCAAAAAAAAGCCAGGCAATGTGAGCGACAGTTGAACTTTTTACAGCTGTGTGGTTTTAAAAGAGGGAAAAGTACAGCATATGATGCTAAACTGTTCTTAGAAAAATTTCTTTGAAATTGAATTGAACACTTGAAACACCTGTGTCTCCAATGGCAAATCACATATACAGTATATAGCAGGGGTGGCCAAACTTCCTGACCCTACGAGCCGCATACCAAAATTTCCATATGGTTGAGAGCCGCAAAACACATACTATAAAACATGAAACGTTTGCGAGCAAGACATTTTAAATACTAGCATTGTTGTGCAGTACAGTAGTTGTTAGGCTATCTCTTGACAGCAAAATACACAAGAACAACGGATAGAACATTGCAGAGTCTACACAGTTTCTGTGTAATTTGTATTGTACTGTAGATCTATAGTGTATTAAACTATAAATGTAACACTATGGTCTTTTTTTCACTTGAACTGAAAAAGAGACGTATGCGGCTTGCGAGCCACGGTTTGGTCACCTCTGGTATATAGTAATGACGAAATGAAACCCTTAACAGCCTTAAAAGACATTTGACAAGGCTGAATGAAACCTGCTGAATAATGTTACATTAACATATTAACCACTTTAGTTTGTGACGTTTTGAAATCTAACATGAAATACTGTACTACTATTATGGCTTCCAGCAGACGTTTGCAATATCATTTTGTAGTTTCTTTGTATGATAAATACAATATCTAAATTATGTTCATATGTATTTTATTTGTATTAAGTTTCAATCCTAAAATTCTAGGTGATGCAAAACTTTTGGCAATAGCTGTATACTGTACTTTCAGAACATTACAACCCTTTGAAAGACTTCACCAACCTCTACCAAGGATCAATATAAATGTGCATGCAAAACAAACTGTATATGTGGTTTAGTTAACACCTAGTTCAGACAGTTTCAGTAAACAAGCCAAGGATACATAAACACAACAGCATCAATTTACATTAGAGACACAGAGATCATAAAACCAGGTGGCATTAAACCACAGTTCTATTTCCTGATAAGATCAGTTTGTTCTAAAAGAAATTGCTGTATTGTTTTGCATAGGATTCTTGATACTAATAGTCAAGATTATACTAGCAAGAAATATTTTTGACAATCAACTCAAATACCTGCTCAAAACCTGGAGACATGGAGGAAGTTTGTGTAAATGTTACATTCATTGGAGCTTGGGTTCACCTGTGATGATATTGGTAGAAAAATTGGTTCTAATGTAAATATTAAGGATGATGTATATATTTTTTCTTTACTTACATTATATACTTACATTATTTACTGTTTTTATTTACAGCCAGAGTGCACAGCAAATGTTGTAATTGCACCAAGGAACTTAATGGGAAGATCAAATCTGATCAAATCTCAAATGTTGCTTACGTCCTAAAATATTAAATAAACAACCAAACACCTGGGCCTTATAATTCAGCTTGCTAATACAGTTGCAACATGCTTGACTCCTGTTCTGTTAGAAGTGTATACAATAGGTCCAGCTTCCTTTCATCCTGAGCCGTCCCCTATGAGCACACACAGCTGTCTATGCAGCCTCCCCTCCCCCAAATATCCTACCAACTGCTGGGAAACCACAAGCACACATCAGAATCATGTTTACACCATTTGTAACATGCATCTAAACTACTTAAATCACAATACAAATTTAAAAGAATATTTATGATGACAGAATAGTTAAGCGAATAAAATCATGACTAGGGTAAGATGAGGTCAAGGAAAAATATCTTTCAATCTTACAGTAGTTGTGCATACAAAACAAACAAAAACATGTTTACACAAAACTCTACAGTGAAGTAATTCCAGCTCTGTTGGTGAACCACAGGTGTAGTTAGGGATTATTATCAAAAGCAGAAAGTGTCAAATTATTTTATTACAAATGGAGGCTGTGTGGCCCAGTGGTCAAAGAAACAGGCTTGTAACCAGGAGGTCCCCGGTTCAAATCCCACCTCAGCCACTGACTCATTGTGTGACCCTGAGGAAGGCACTTAATCTCCTTGTGCTCTGTCTTTCGGGTGAGACGTAGTTGTAAGTGACGCTGCAGCTGATGCATAGTTCACACACCCTAGTCTCTAAGTCGCCTTGGATAAAGGCGTCTGCTAAATAAACAAATAATAAATAATAATTTCAATAAAGTGCAACTTGACATCAGCTGAAGCCTGAGGTGGTGCTATTTTCATTGAATTAAAGCAAATAGTACTTTATTCAAGAAGTCTACTTCCTTGGTACTTGCCATTCAAAAAGCAATAATTTAAGTCCACACATGTAGTCTTTGCTATTTACAGATGCCAGAGTGAATATTTCAGCAAATCATGTAATTTTAAAGACTGGATTTGTTTTAAAACTGAGAAGAAGAATACAACAAAATAATTAACTTCACTTTGCAAGCTCACGTGTTCCATATCTGCAAGGTTTAAATAAAGTGCTACAGGTTTTTACTGGAAATCTACAAAAACATGCTATGAAAATTCAGCTTCAAGGCTAAATAAACTGCTATACTGTATTTTGTATTCCAATTCAATTATTGTCCTCTATAATCTTGCATCTGTTCATGTTTTCAAAATGCTCCCTTTTCCTTCTCTGAACTAAAATAAATGTATTAATAGTTGTTCCAAGACTGTGACCAGACACACAAACAGCATCTTCCTTTTTCTAAACAGTTTTCACACTGAACTAAAATTAGAAAGTGGCAGTCAACTGTAAACATGCTACACTGTTAACAACCAGAACTGAACACTATTCTGCCCACACAACAGTGGGTAAATACCAAAAGGTAGATTGAATCACTTACTTGCATTCGTATCTATTAATTCAGCTTTAACAAACTCTGTGGTGGTTGTCTCTGTCTTGCCCTGGAACTAACAGTTTACACCAAGCCTCTTCTCTGACCTACAGTATGCACCTCCCTGTTTCGCAGATGCAGGAAGAGCACACTTATATACATGGCAGGAAGCATGGCGCTTTTAAAAAAATTTTTTTTTGCTTATCACGTTCCGTATATGTGTTACATGCTGCTGAAGTACACCTTTAAAACTAAGCTTCCTGATTTGGAGTATTATAACACTTTCATGCATGAAATACTGAAAATAGCTGAAAAAAGCAGATAATAAATATATTTTTCATTGAACATTTTTTCATTTTTTTTTTCCATAAGGGGAAAAGTTGCATCCTCATATGAACCTATCATGCATTTGCGTCTTCCATATGTCCCCAGATAAAGACGAGAAGCATGTTTTTGTATCTGTTCCCATATGAGGTCGCCATGTACAGACATGAAAGGGTTAAGCTAACTTGTGTTGTGCTCAGTGAAGCCCTTGTCCTTGGTGTGCTGTAGAAAGTCCAGGCTGACTAAAAGATGTGTACACACTGGCACTGTACGTCTCCAAGACCACACAGAATAAATTAGTCTTAAATATTGATCACGGTTAGGGGTTGAAACAAAAAAACACATGCAATATTTTTGTTGGCTATGAAATTCTGGATTGCCACAACTCTTCAGACAGTTATGCACCACTTTCTACTCTGAGCTGCTGTATGCTGCAAGTCATTTTTCAGATTCCGAAGTTGTTGTTTCATGTTTACCACATTTACCACATGAAGTATGATATGCAGCCTCTACATACCCCAAGATTACAACAATTAGGAAAGATCTTCTTTTTTAACATTGGGCTTCATTCTCAAACCTACATCCAAATAAAATTGTTCGAATTTTTTTTCTGAAAGGCAAAAGAAAAATGTACGACTTTAAAACAAATAAAAAAATTAAGACCAGATCGGGTCCATTTTGTAAGGCTAAACCCATTTTCTTTTGTGGTTTTTGCTGGTGATATAAAGTGGTAGCCAGAGCTAGCTACCGTAAAAACCGTTGTCGATTTTCTAGGCATTTTTGCGGGCCCTTAAATGGGGGGAGCGACTAATACACCGGAGCGATGTATGCGTCAGTGTGTCTTATATTAATCTACTGTACCAGCGCCACAATGGGATTAGTACAGCTACGGTTATTACGGCTCACACAAACTTAACTGTCAACAACCCGATTATCTTTTCACGCTCTAACACAAAACCACTGTTCTAATTAAAAGTTTTAATTTGTTACTCTCAATACCCTAAGTCACTTTGCATGTTAAATGTAAGCGTTTTAACTCTCACATCTAAAAACATCACAATTATACTGCTTTACCACTGTTAACACTAGGTGTCAAATTCTATGAATTTCCTTATTCCCACCCTCCCGAGCCATTGATTTGTCAACATTCAGACTAAACCCACCCCTGGGATCCATAGCAAACAGCTATTGGTTAGAAAGCTGAGTAAATTTATCAAGTTTGAGTTTGTTGTAACTGCAGTGCTTTTTGAGACTGGTGTGGCAGAATAGGGGGAGGAGTCAGGCGAAGCACCTGGCTCCAAATTGTTTTAATGGGGCCCTGCATAAAGGCAGGGGAAACCCCGTAATGAGGGCTGCTGTGGTGAAGGCTGCATACAGCCGTGTGGAGATCTGTCTGGTCGGAATCAGCAAAGATACTGTGGAGACCTGTATTGGATTGTGTGTGACTGGAAAACAGCTTAGACGTCAAGTAGTGTAAGGTTAGGATTAATCAGAAAGAAAAAAAAAAAAAAAAAAACCCAGCTTAGTTTAGCACTCCCGGTTGGAGTTAAGTTTTTGTTTTGTTTGTTTATTTTTTTGTGTGAATAAAAGTACACGCTGAAAAAGAAATTCATGTGTTGGGTCAAATAACTCGTGCACAACGAACCCGAGAGCCAAGGGCTTGATTACACTGGATAAAGTAGGACCGTGACAAAACAGGAAAATGCTACACAACAGGTTTGAAATTGCACGTTGTTGAATTTGCCGAAATGCATCGCAGTGCTGAAAAAACAGTACATGACTGGAGACGAAGCAAAGACAAACTTCAATATGTCGAATGAAAAATGAGCTGATAGAGCAGGAACGTGTTTATGGCCCATTGTAGGAAACATTGTTTGAATGGAGCACATTGAATGACTTTAATACATAACATACTGTAACTTGTTCTACATGTCAGTGCAATGCAGTGGTACACTTGTAAAGTATATGTGTGGTTCTGATTAAGAAAACACATTTATTTTTATTTTTTTGCTTTAATTAATGCATGCAGCACTGTTTGATACATTTTCTTTTAAATTTGAATTAGTACAACAAATTTGTAAAAGCCAGTGCAGCTGGAAATATTGTCTATGGTACAGGAACACACACACAAAAGGTAAACAAGCAATGGCGGAATACAGCAGGGAGGGACTAACACATAGCTTGAAAACAGACAGGGAATACAGTACATAAACATAAATGCATGGATCTCTACTGTAAGTACGTCAGCGTCCCCTTGGACCAGCACAGCCCCAAGCCCTACATTACTGGCATCAGTGTATATTCTAAATGGCATGGTGAGGTCTGGATGGGCAAGAACTGGTGAAGACTGTAAAACGGATTTCAGTTTATCCATGCTCTTTTGACACTCATCCGACCAATTCCATTCTATCCCCTTTTTCTTGAGATTATTAAGAGGTGCAACAATGTCCGCAAATCGGGGAATAAATTTATGATACCACCCTGCAAGTCCTAAAAACCTCTGTAGTTCCTTGAGGTTAGATGGCACAGGGTAGTCATGGATAGCACTGCCTCCAAATCCTTCACATGTTGGTCTTTATTTGGCAAATAGATGATAATGTCATCTATGTAAACAAAACACACTTGTCCCTTTAAACTTCCCAGAACTTGCTCCATTAACCGTTGAAATGTTGCTGCAGCATTCTTAAGTCCAAAGGGCATGACATTAAAGTGAAAAAGACCAAACGGAGTGGTGAAGGCTGTTTTAGATTTACTATCTTCACTCATTGATACTTGCCAGTATCCAGATCGTAGATCAAGGGAACTAAAAACGGAAGACCCCTTAAGAGACTCTAAAATATCATGCACATGAGGCATGGGGTAAGCATCTATTTGAGTCTTTGCATTCAGTCCTCTAAAGTCAATACAGAACCTATAGGGTGCCGTCACGCTTCTCCGTAAGCACTACAGGAGCTGCCCAGGCAGACGACGAAGGCTCAATGATCCTATCTTCCAACATTTTCTGAATGTGCTGATGAATGATGTTCTTTTTGTACAAGGAAGTCCTGTAAGCATGGGAACGTACTGGTAGTTCATCTCCAGTAGTAATGGTATGTTGTACAACAGCGGTTTTCCCCAAACCTCTAGAGCAGACTGCAGGCCACCTAGATACGAGTCTCTTGAGCTCAGGTATTATCATCGGATCACCGACAGCAAAGTCCAACCTGGGTTTCACATCTAAACTAGACAGTGTCTCCTTGCCTTTCGTTCTAGAGTCCACCGCGGTCAAACCAGAAGAGCAAGTTATTGCCAAGTACAGATTAGCCAAAGGCAGATTCTTCTCCTTTGCTTCCTCCGACTCCCAGACTGCTGCCCATGCCTTCTCTTCTACAAATGGGTGATAAGAATACCCATCAGAATGTCTTACCCCATAGACTTGTTTCCCAAAATCGATTTGGGTGGCCGTCTTAAACATAAAATCAAGTCCAAGAATTAATGTAAAAGCCAAATGAGCATCGTCCATAATAAAGGTATCGACTGACCAGAGCTCTCCATGCAGATCTTACACCAACCTTACTTTGCCCAATGCACTGTGAGACTGCCCATCCGCTAACACAAACGACTGCTCTTGACAAGGATAAAGAAGATCTTGAGGATCTGTTGCCAAAGGCTACTCCTCATTAGCGTAAAAGTGCAGCCTGTATCTAACAGAGCAGCTCCCTGAAACCCCCTCATCGACATCTGAATGGTGAGCAGGGTAGGCCTCTTATTACTGATGTTAGACTTTGGAACCCAGTGGTTCTGAACCACACTCACATCAGCGAGCACTTTCATTGAACTCTTGCCCGGCTTTTTGCTTCTTTGCTCAGCTTTGTTGTTGACCTTTACCCAATACTCCTTCTGGGCTGCCCAGTCTCGCTCTACCATGGCCCCCACCTGCACTAAAGCAGCTACTGTAGAAACCGAGCCACGTATAAAACTGGCAAGTTTAGGATTAATATTGCCTAATATCCTGTCAACTATTTCGATTTCACTCATATCCGGTCGCCATTTTAAACATATTTGTAAAGTTCAAATCAGTGTGTGTGACCTTGGCGTTCCACGCTGGCGGACAGTTTTTCTGTTAAAATATTTCATTAGTTGTGAATATAGGACAGTAATTTGGGGTGTTTATCTGGGACCCCTTATAATTGGTGAATGCTAAAAACTGTTCTGTTACACTACAATATCTATATTTGATTAATTTTGACAATACATTTAAATTTACTTGAACCAATTATTTAGAAATTTTGAAAAAACTGAATAGTTTCTAGCAGTTTAACTAAAAACAAAAAAAAACACTCAAATTATGAATTGAATAAAATGTTGCAAACAAGGGTACCATTCAGTAGAGTGAATTTGTAAAAATACAAAAAATAATAATCTCTGTGAACCCTTTCTCGTTAAACTTATCACTACTTTGAATTTCTATCCAAATGAAACTGATGTATTGTAATATTTTATTATTACATTTATATTCCATTGCAGCTAAATATAGGTGTGTTTTGCATCATAAACTGTTAACGTTTACAAAATTGGCTACAAAAACCTAAAAAAGGCGATTTCGATTCCTTTTGTTGCCGGATTCATAAAAAGTAACAATTTTATTTTGCTTTAACAAAATGTCAGGGGGGTGGGTGCAGGGGAAGGGTGGAAACTACGCCCAAACTAAACCATTCTTGGCTGGAAATATCAGTATGGTCCTGTAGCAGTGCAGGAGCCCTGTGCATGAAGAGGGGTTTTTGTGTGAATGTATTGTAAATAGTGTGTTTATTGTAATTATTGTAAATAATTAATGAAGTAACTGACGCTCCTGGGAGAGCCTGCCCGCTGTGTGTGATTACCAGCTGTGGATAATCAGCAGGTAGGTGTGTTCCAGCATCGGGTATAAAAATGTCTAGTTTATTCACCACAAGGCTGCTGCAAAGCCAAGGACATTGGGCTGAATATTGTCCTCTGATCGCCGTGAGTGACCTGGGATCGGAGCCAAAAGAAGCCAAAACCACCGACGGTCGGAGTCGGGGTTTGTGTTAATAAATTAAAGATTAGTTCTGGGATGGTAGAGCCCCATAAAGTATAGCGAGGTGTGCAAGCGGGACCTCCAGGCATTGGGAAGTAGCGCATGTCATTTTCACACCTTTTATTTTATAGTTTTTGTACAGTGTTTTTATTTTGCTTTATGTACATTCCCCTGTATGTCCTCAGTGCGCTACCATTGCTGGTAGTGCCACGTGAGCTGTCTGGGTGTATGTAAATACACCTGCGGGGAGTATCAATTACAACCTCTGTCTCGATCTCCTGCCTGTCACTCAACAGCTAATGTACATGCCCGCACGCCAGCAGCCAGTCACAGGTCCCCCTTCCCCCTTCAGGGAAATGACAGAAAAAGGCAACATGTTTTTCCTTTTTCTTCTTCTTGTCTTCTTGTGTTTAGCTGCATTAGCATTTAAAAAAAATGCAAACCTTTTTTAGCCTAGCAATCCTATGTTTATTATTTGAACAAGGGAGTTCCATTATTAGTGAGGAACACACCTCAACGTTGCCATTATTATAATTACACTACAACTTTTAAGTTATTATTTGTTTATTTAGCAGACGCCTTTATCCAAGGCGACTTAAAGAGACTAGGGTGTGTGAACTACGCATCAGCTGCAGAGTCACTTACAACTACATCTCACCCGAAAGACAGCTGTAGCTCCACTATTAAACATTTCTACAATATAGGTGGCACTGACAAACTTTGCAAGGGCTGACAAGTTGAACACAGAGAAAATGTAAACCACATTTAACTAGCCCTTCCACTTCTGATGCATCTAGGCCTAAAAATAATTGGCTATTCTAAATTAGGAGAAAATGATAAAAAAAAAATTGGCAACTGTTACATTTAAAAAAAAAAAAAGATTATGTAAGGCTCAGTGTTTCCTTCAGCTGGAGATGGACAGTCAGGTTGTGGGACAATAAACCACTTAGAAATGAGGGAAATATAGCAGTTCCTCAATGTATAGCAGAATAATAAGACAAGAAGCAAAATCAGCTACAAGAACAACACTGATTAAGATCATACTTATGTGTGAAGTGTTCTAAGTCCTAGTTCAGAATGTCCTCTTGCTAAACACAGAAGACAGACAGAAATAACACTTTGTATTACCAACATCCTCATGCACTAAGAAAATCATTCTAAAAATATATATATATATATCCGCTTTGCCTTTTGCGTCACCAACATGTGAACAAAACAGAAGCACGGGTGCTGATCTTTCTTTTATTTTAGAATTCTATTGGAGGCAATAGAATCCTATTCAAGTTGCACAGAAGCTTAATTTACCACCATGAGCATAACCATGTATTTATTTTAAACCCAGTGCGCACACATACAGAGGGTCCTCATTATCTTGCACTATGAGCTCTTGTTCTGAAAATTCTATTGATTATGAGTATAGGGGTTAGAGAACAACAAAATATTGAACATTTTGTCATATTAAAAGAGCAACTTGATACTGGTATGAACACTTAGTGTTCGTCTTGTCGTTTAGAATCACTTCCTATATTATGTTCTGTTTCCATTATCAAAGACTCATAACTTTTTAAAACTCCCCTGTGGGCTCAAACTTGTACAGCTGGTACACCAGAGTGTAACAATTAACCTGCCCCCCCGCGGATGTAAGAAATACATAACTGATGAACAGATGGACACAAACAGTGCATAAGGGACCCGTTTTGGATGAGGACTCAAGACAGCCCAACACAATTGAAGCCATTGGTGAATATCACAGAATTATCCTCAGGTATTCATGGTATCTAGTTTAGTCTTATCACAATCAAAGCCAGTCAGTTCATGTTATCCAGAACTTGATCTAATGGTTTCTCTTTTAGTTTAAATCATAGAAATTTTCTGTAATATGACATTGTCTGTAACCTTTAGTAAAGTAGTTATTCGCGAAATACTACTATATTGCGCTACATACCCTTAAATAGAGGCCATTTGATTATTATTATTATTATTATTATTTATTTCTTAGCAGACGCCCTTATCCAGGGCGACTTACAATTGTTGCAAGATATCACATTATTTTTACATACAATTACCCATTTATACAGTTGGGTTTTTACTGGAGCAATCTAGGTAAAGTACCTTGCTCAAGGGTACAGCAGCAGTGTCCCATACCAGGGATTGAACCCACAACCCTCCGGTCAAGAGTCCAGAGCCCTAACCACTACGCCACACTGCTGCCCTGATTTGATTCACTTTTAAGACCCCAGAGCCTGTAGTAATGCAAGCAAGCATAACAACAATTTCAAATTAAGAAAAACTGGAGCTCTAGACAACACGGCTTAATACACCATGAAAAAATCTAATAAGCTGCCCTGTTTTGGTAATAAGCACCTTCTGATTCAAAATATTTTAAACTGATACATGAGCTTTCTTAATTATTCAGTCCTGCTGGTGTCTGGGGAAGCTTTTATTTTCGGTTACAGCTCTCTATATAAAGTGAAACACAGAAATGTAAAAGAGTGTTGATATGTTTAGATCACAGCAGATAAGAGCCCTCTGTAGAAAAAGCTGAAGCCCAGAATTTTAATTTCTTCTCCAATGTACATAAAGCAATATTAAACCCACCAAAGGTTCACTGGAAAATGTCTTGCCTGCAGGCACAGCTGTGTTCAATGTCAGATTTGATTTAGAATGGGCAAGATGAACTGAAATGCTTTGCATTTGCAGCTTGGCAGTGCTTAGTATCCTTACCACACTCTGTATGTACATCAATTCCAAACATTTGTGTCAATTTTAAAAATGCAACAAACATGGGAGTCCCTGCTGAGACACAGTACAAATGTAACTTTCACATTGTTCTTTGTTAATCTGCATTAAAGGGTTTTACAAACAAAAAACATGAAATTGTTAAATCTAAAACACAACACTCTGGTGCAGTGAGAACATATAGATTTGGTCGGGAAATCGTAAATCTGTAGCAACTGGGGAGTTTATGACTGTGTGTGATGTCAGTTTGACCAGATTGAGGCAGTGTGTTTTTAAAGAGACCACACTTATTTTTTGTAGTGTAATGGAGCTTCTCCTAGTTGCTGATGAGTTGATATTGATATTTTATTGGCCCTTTTTCCTTACTAAGACCCATTACTTATCTTGGTATCCCTGAATAGATAATTGTCTCCTCTTTAAAATACTTTAATGAGCAAATCATTTCACAAGTAGAATGCTACCCTAAAATTGGAGTCGTGGTTTGTTGCCAGATAACTTCACTCAGTCTACTTGCTCAAAGAATATATTGGTATCCCTGAATAAGCTAATTGTCTCCTTTTTAAAAATATTCTAAGAATTTTAATGAGCACACCGTTATTTACGCATTGGTATAAGTGGATATTTAGGCTACCACAGCTCTCGTGGGACAGACGGCACATTACAATCTTGCATATTTTTAAAAAGGAGACAAATATTTCGTGAGCAAGTAGTCTGAGTGAAGTTTTCCGGCAACAAACCCCCCATCCCCAATTTTACTGCCGACCAAGAAAAAGGAGGACATTGTGGGGTACTGTTATACCGGTACTTGCGAGATGAATTTCTCACTAAAATCGTATGCATATTTTTAAAGTGAAGACAAATACCTATTTAGAGATACCAAGGTATTTAGTAAGTAAGGGGTCTGAGTGAGGAAAAATGGGAAATACAATCTCCACCCCTAGTCTTGCTGTATATCATTCCTTATTTCATCATGTGTGTCAGTACTGTATATGATTTGCTTTGTAGGGCGATTAAATATTTTCTGATGTGGCTGACATTGAACTTCAGGCAATGCTTTTTATTTAGATTGAAAGCACCATGACATTAATTTCTTTTGGGCCTGCAGCAAGAATTTGCTCTTGTGCTCAAACCAAAATGTACAAACTACAATAACTGTATTCAATTTATTGCAGCTATGGAAAATGCCAACATAAACAGGCGATCAAAGCGACAACATCTTCACAACCTAATTCAGCAGAGACATGGTAAGTTAGTATTAGAAACAAGTAAGTATAAAAATAACTGACTAGACACTCTCTACCTCTAGGTGAGACAGGCAAATTAAGCCAATATTATCTAACAGAATTCAATATGAAATGATACAAGTACAACAAAAAACGAACACATCAGACAAGCCTCAACTCCATATTTGTATGTTATATATTATATCCCACTAGAAGGTTGTTTACTTAGTTAAACTTAGGTTGACTAAATTTCACCTTCACTGCACTAATTTTGGAGTCATTTCTATTTGTGTATCTGACACCCGGCTGCCAATCTAAAACCTAAGATTCTTTAAAATAACTTCGAGTGAGTAATGGGGTTCTGAAAAATACAGCGTTATACATCCCTGTGTGTTGCTACAAGTGTTTAAATTACATACCTGTAATTTTTCTTCTTATTGTTAACATCCTGCACTTACAACTCTTACAGTTTTAAAATCGCTCTTCCTGCAGTGATTTATAGTCTCAAAAGACTAAAAAACATAATAAGAGTTCTGACTTTTCTGTTCCGTACCACATCACGGATTGCTACTGCTGTGTTACCTGTTTGACAATGTGGGCAACAATCCTTACACTATCAGCGGACTAGAGCGGCCAATTTGAAAAGAGCTTTGAAAAAGTTTAAAGTTATATGAGTGTAAAAAGTTGTCAGGATGTTAACAATGAAAAGAAAAATCGCAGGTACATTTAAACAGTTGTAGCAACATGTGGGTGTATTAACGCTATATTTTGTGGAACCCCGCTACTTACTCTTTAAGTCCATTTCCACTGTATAGCAATTGTGTTTAAATGAAAATCATGTAATCGCTGCAGGCTGTTGTCTTGAAAGGACATCAAAGAAGATGCTGTAATCCAATGCATATTTTATTTTTTATTGATTTATGACTTGTGCAAGTGGTAAGGCACGCACAACTAGACATTTGTATGAATGTAGAACAGCTGGAGCTGGTGCTCATTTCAATATGTGTATGTATTTGAATGAATGATCTATTCAAACATGTTTGTTAATTTGATTGGTGAATGATAGACCATTTACTTATACATGCATAGCAAGCACTACAATAAACTCTGGAAGTGTACAGCAGGATTCTTAGCTGAGCAGCTACAAGCCATTAAGTGCTTTTGTCCTCATTGGAGGACAGGCTACTTTGTAATTTTAAACTGGCACCTACCTGATATTTGAATTTTCTATAGCTTACTCGAATTTTGTTAACAGCGATGGTTAAGTCTAAATGTAACGTATCAAATCACATAAATACAGCTTGTGTTCAGATTTTTCAAAGAAAAATGTATTTCGTACTTAACGACAAACACTTTCACATACAATGTCTGTGTCATTCCGGGAGTCTGAAATCATCCCACCTAATTTGCCACTGTTTATAGCCTCAGGCATGCATTATGTAGAAAGCTGTGATTCCATTTAGGTTAATTTTATGTCTTTTCAACAGCAATTCCCGTGGCAAAGCTCAAACAGTATCCTGTTGCGGCCATAACTAGTAATCAATAATGTCTGGGGCTATTTCATCCACTATCACACACAGATAGTGCTGGCAAGAGCGCATCAACACAAATCGATTCATAAAATCTACGCTCTTCTCTTCAGAAAGGGGGGTTTGTATGTAGATAAGATGGCTGCTGTTTAATTGGGTGGTGAATTCACCAAAAGTTGTTTTAAAAACATAATACAAAGGTAAACAGGGAAGACTGACTGTGGTAGGGTGTAGAAATCCTAACATGGAAAATCGTTTCCTACAGGGCAGCTTACTATGAGACTCACCCAGCGTAACTCACTGTACTTCGATCAAGTTGAAATGAATCGCACACTAAATCCAGTGTTGTTTGGGATATAGTTTGCATCAACACTTGTTATTTGTACCCTTTGTAAGGATATATCTGTTACCTCCAAATTCTCTGGCCCACTTTTTTTTTTTTTTACCTTCATAACTACTGACACTGTAGTTTAATACTGTATTATGCAAACAAACTTAAAGGAAAAATAAATCAAGGCTTAGACCAATTAAATTTACAGAATCATGCTTGTCATTAGTAATTTGTTCAGCCAAGTCCAGTAGTTTAATTTCTTCCCTCTCTGCTGCAAATTCTGTTGTTTAATCTACCACTAATATATTCACTTGAGCAGGGTACTGTTTTATGTGTTCATCATTTGCTACTTCTAAGATATTCCACATCTCAAAGCCTTCCATGTTTGATTAAAGCCAAAAAAATATAGAACAATCTTTGTTTGTTTGTTTAAGATAAGTTACTGTGTATGTATATTGTGTGGTGTACAGTATATATGACTCATGTATTATTTTAGTGTATTTAAAATGTATTACTTAAATATCTTTATGAAACTGAATACATGTATACAGTGTGTTGTTGTTGTCTGTTTTAAATTAAAGGTGATCTACTAATTTTATTATTATCCATTGCTGTGCAAAAAAAGTATAATAAATAGTACAGAAATTGGTCGTGTTACTATAAGGAACGAACCGACTTTTGTAGAGTATCACTTTAGCTGGCCGACATCTAAAAAAAATAATACAAACAGATGGTCTAACACGAACGTGGGGAAAATAATCTGAGGCTATCGGAGCATACAAAGAGTTTATGAAGGTACTGCTGTTTATGGCATGGCATTTCAGCATTTGCTTGCTATGTTGATTCATTATGGAAGGGTGAAGATTTACAGCACAGCAAGGCTTTTGAGGGCATATGCCGCTAGACAATAATTACGTCGTATAAATATTTAGGACAGAATCCTAACACGTTTTTAAAAGATTTAATTCCAGGATGTCTAGATATTCTCTTTAGTAATACTAAAAACAACTTCACAGTGTCTTTATCAAGTGATTTAGTGATTTGATCAACATTTCAGCATCACTAAATACACGTGTGACAGGGTCGAAAGCCCTTAACGTAAATAGTATGGGAATAAGGTTGGCAAGGAGGGGTTACAGCTGTCCCGAATAGCAATCACAGGTGTGACCATTCCCCAATTAGATAATTGATGCTAACTAGGGAGTGGCCACATGTATAAAAGCAAGGCAAAATCCTTTGTTTGGTGAAGGTGTTAGAGAGGAGCGTTGATGAGTTTGTGTACTGTGATTTATGAAGTCTGTAATGAATGTGAATGACCAGCCACAGGCACATAGTATATTGTTTTGTTTAACCTTTTATTTTGGGCCTCGTGCCGTTTGTTTTTGCGTATATTTGTGTAATACAAATGGCGTTTAAACTGCTGCTTGTCTCCGAGTTTCATTATTGACGCTATCCTGCTACAGCATGATTCAATGATTAAAGTTATAGAAAATAGGTATTTTCTTTAAGATGTATTTATACAGGCCCCATGACCCAAAGTCTTAAAGCAAAGTTCATGTTTTAGATGCACTGTGATTACCGATTTCATTTCAGTGTATTTCATATACTTTCATATCATAGCTTTGGTTTGCTTTCATCTTTGAGAAAACATTATATAGAGCAGTTCAACCCGACATGTATACATTTCAACACTAGGGGACTTAACTACAGTATAGTTACAACATTTACACAATGTTTAACACTCTAGGCTTTAAATCCCTATTTAGTAAAAATATAAATCTCTTGATTCAACTGCCATATTACTGTTGATTGTCTACCGAATAGCAATGCAAGTTTTAACAAATATGTACATTTGTTAGTTAAAATATAGGTATTCTTTAGGCATGCCAATCAGAGGCCAGAACTCAGTCATGGTGTTCTAAACCAGAAACCCTCTGCACCTGTCCCCTAAGAAAAGTTCTCTCTCCATTGAGAAGAGATAGATCTAATAGTATGCACATGTAGGAGTCTCTCCATTTACACTGGGGATAAATAGAGGATGATGTGTGGCTTAAACACTGCACATCCTAGTTATCTTTGGGTTAATAGTGTCCCATGTCCGATTTTAATAGGTTATGTTTTCTTACAAGGCATTATCAAGATTACTAGCATGAAAAAATTAAATCCATCAGTGTAGGCAATACTGCTTTCTATCGACCGCCCTGCAACATCAGTTGTAATTTGTATTGATTTACATCAAGCATCCTTTCAGACAGAAGAGATAAATAGAAATTTGAACAGCGTGCACACAAAAAAAAGAAAAGAAAAAAAAAACAGCATCCATCCTTTTCAGTGCTAAAATTTCAAACAGAGAATTAATGGAAAAGCTCTGGGAATTGAATGACTGCTGTGCCAGTGACTTGTAACAGATTCAGTTTAAATGTAGTCTGAGTATTTACTATGTGCTGTATGTTGGAAAGTAATTCACTCAGGCTTCGAGAGCCCTGACTAGCACATTAATGAAATGACTACTCACAAAGAATGCAGGGCAGGGGGCATTGAGATGGGGAGAAAGAAAAGTAAAGTCCCATGCAATCAACACATTTCAACAGGCTAACATGCCAGGGGTTTAGCGATTAGTATTAAATTATTATTGTACTACTTTATAAAGTGGTTGAAAGGCACATACTGTAAGGCTTTTGCCAATACTGTAAGGTTGACATTAATTTGTGCAATAGAACAATAAAGGCCCCAATAGCTGGGAATGTTTCAGTCATTTGTTATTTAACAACTTGTTCTGTAAAATAAATGCTTATTCAGAAAGCACCTAACATGAATTTTATTAGGCAAACAAATGATCAATGGATGAGTGGGTTTTCGCCTGCATAGCGACACCATATAAAATCAATTCCTTTGTCATTCGGGCAATGGTGACAGCGCACCGAATTGTATATCAGTGAAACAAATACAGATGAAGTCATTCATTTTTAACATGGCAGCATTAATGGAAACACTAGCGATTCCTATGCTGTAAACACCCCCTGGATTCTGGCATGTAAATTGTCAAGCACAAAGCACTGAAACAAGGTATGAGTTCATCATAAATGTGACAATTAATTCTGTTGCCCTCCTTTCTTTTTCCAACAATGGTCGTTTTTGTAGTTGGCATTTATCGGTTGTCTTCGTTTGGAAGCAAGTACTTTACATTTTTTTTATTCCATTAAGTTTTTACTTAACTGAGATATTAAAGAGGATGTCATAAAGCAACCTTGAAATTAATTTACACTGCAAAACAAAAACATGTTTACATCTAGCCGAGTGATTTATTTTACATCATCCCTACGGTTTAAAAGTCTAATTTAATCTCATGGAATTGCCTTCATGCTGATGTAAGAAATGCTGTTTCCTTTCAAGTTCCCGTATAAAGACTTTTTAAATCCTCAATGCACTTCAAGTGCAAGAGGTTTGTTTTATTATTATTGGCATTTCAGTCAATGAAACCTGCAGTTATCAACAGGGTGTAAAGGCAGGTCTCTATTCTACCACCTTTAAAAATGTCATGTTGTGTATAATGTGTTGTGTTTAATGTGTAAAAAATAATGTAATTGTATGTAAAAATAATGTGATATCTTGTAACAATTGTAAGTCGCCCTGGATAAGGGCGTCTGCTAAGAAATAAATAATAATAATAATAATAATAATAATAATAATAATAATAATAATAATAATAATAATAATAATAAAATATCTGAGAAGAATATTAGATGTAATCCCATTTGGATGTTAAAACATTTATGTATTTGAAACCAATTATGATGGTTTGATTTAATATTTGTATTTGGTGGTTTCTTTTAACAGAATTGTTTACAAGTATTAGCTTTATAAAAACACAAATTAAGCCTCCAAGGTAAGCACATATAATAGACCTTAAACCTGAAGATTGAGGAGCACTCAGAGCCATGACTGAAGTACAAGTTTAAATTGCATTTTAGCTTTATCTTGAAACTAACATAGAATTGGAGGGATTCAACCAAGAAGAGCTTTCAACTTTGCACTTTTAAGGTCATTCATATGATGTGGGAGAGGCAACAAAAAAGGAAAACACATTCTTAGGGGGCCAGGGGGGCCAAGCCCCCTCACTTTTTGTCAAAAGCAACATGTGCACAGTGGGAAAAAAGGCGCTTGTATAGCACACAATATTTAGCTGCGCTTATACTCTGCGTATACCTTTACTTTGTGAAATGTTTGTTTCAAATAAAGGGCTACACCCTCATCCTCACCTATAATAATTTGCATATCTATTTTAAGGCGATGCTACAGAAAATACAAATCTCATAGACAGGTCTTAATAAAGTGTCCAGACAGCGCCTATATTTGGGGTGTCTCTGATATGACGAAGTTTTGTTCATAATTAAAGCATGGGAGTAATATGTGTTATTTCATGAAGTGGCACAGTATATAGATGTGCCACTTTTTTTGTTAATTAGTCTAATCAGAAATAAGCCCCAAGTCCATAGCTCACTAGTCCATCAAACCATGCCCTAAATTCTCAATTTATTTGCACAACAGATTAATCTGTAACTAGAATATGTAATGCTAAGAAATCTTTGAATGTAATTAACAGTACACAGAAGTGCACATTTTAAAGCTGCAAGGCTAACCTGCACCCTAGTTGCTCACTCTAAAACCCAAGCAAACTATACACAGTTTGACATTTAGCCAAAGGGAGCATTCTGCATGCATCCTGAAATAAAAATAAAAAAGATTCAGAACTGACATGTCTTAATCTGAGATTCACAGCATTCTCTTTCGGACAGGTTCACATCAATTGATACACTCCTACTCTTACTGCAAGGCATTAAAAAGGACACAACGAGGTTTGACATACCCCTGGTGTCAACAAAGTAGTGACCTACTCAGAAATAATTATCAGTACAGAAAATGTGTGTTTTAAGAGGTAGGCGTTATTTCCTAAGGTACAGCCGTGGTGCTGGACATTCAATTGACTTCGAACCAGTTGTAGGTAATGCAAAACACCTGTAAAAAATGGCTATTAAAACAGCAACAGGACATATCAAATAAGGTTTTTACTGTACAGTGTCTTAAAATGACTAGAGATGAACAGAGATTATTGATTTTAAATGTATTTAGCACGAAATCCCTGAAACTTGTTATCAGAAGGATTAAAGGAGTTCTTTGGAAAGTGCAGAGATTTGGCTTTTTATCTAATGTTTTCAAGATGTGGGAAACTCACAAGACCTGTCTTTTTCAATAGCAGAAGCAGACAATGAAAGGGCAAGAATAAAAAATAGAAAACAAAAGAAAAACATTGTAGTGTTTGTTTGCGTGAACATCTTTACAATGTGAAAAGAGTGTGTTTGTCAGAATGACAATCACAGTTTTGATCTGGCACTGGAAAGAAGAGACAAACAAACAGCGCTTTTCTCTTATCTAGAGATAAGAGGCAGTGGAGAGGAAGAGAAAAATGCAAGCAAGCAAGCCGAGATCCAGCCAGTGACCTTATATACGATCTAAGATAATCACTCTAGTCTGATGTCAAAATATCTCCCTACAATTAAACCAATAGAATGGCACTTCCATATAGCAAAAATATCACTGAAATTAGTCAGTTATTTTTTCTCTCGCACCAAATTGATATTTAACATTCCTAACAACAACTCTTCAGCATTTTATAGCAAGACAAGGAACACGGAGACACTGATTTCAGGCCCCTACAGAAGGTAATTAGGAGCCTCTACTATACTACAGTACATGTAATCAGTCTGTGCTCTTACTGTACTTCAGGAATGTTGGGTCAATGTAAACCAAACATTCATATATACAGTATATATATATATTTTTTTTTCATAATTTATTAACATTAAATTAAGTTATTATTTGATATCGATCGAGTTTACTAATTGGATTGACATAAAAGACGACTAATGATAAGTACTGTAGTCACCATACTTCAATAGTCTAGTTGTTTTCTAAAATGCTTGCCACACCCTAAAGATATTTAAGTGAATTTTCCAGTATTTCTAAAGTCTAATATGCAGAGTTAGTCCTCTTGTACTGCACTGCTGTCATTGAAACTGAAGTTTACAAAAGCAATGAAGCTTACATTAAGTTAGAGAAAAATACTCAGGTCAGATGCCTCTGCAAAAATACTGCTGGAAGCTCCATGCAGAACTAGGCAGAGCATCGTCTCATGTACACTCTTTTTCTTAGGTGCTGTTTTATATATCTTTAAAACAGAAAGCAGCCAATCAGATTGCAGGACATTTTCAAACCCTTTTTAAAACATATTTAGACAGGATAGCCCACTGTTAAGCAATATTTAGCTTGAACGTCTTCAATGACAGAATCCACAGCCAACTAACCTTATATGATACACACCCTATAACAAATCATAAATTTCTTTGGAATTAATAATGGAGTACCCTAGATGAATACGTTACTGTAGTCTGGGTTAGATGTTTTAAGGCTCTTTGGGGAGACATGCATCAAGATCTACCGACGCAGCGCTAAATTGGCGGAGTGTAAAGTAGCACTCTGCCACGGAACAAATTTTACCCCATCCCGAATGTATTAACTGGCCCAAAATTAATGAGGCATGGAGTAAACTGCCACATTTAAATGTGAAAATTCCACTGTGCCAGTGTTCTGAAACCCTCAAAACGGGCTACCGGTAGCACAGATTAACAGACTAATCTGAAACATAGCGCCTCCCCTCCAAATGGGCTACCTCACTTAAACAATAGGTAGGTCATTTTGAAAAGGCAATGACCCGTGTTGACTACATGGAATCAAAATGGATTTAATTAGGAGTTTTTGCCACTGATCAACACAAAAAAAGTCCATAATGTCAAAGTGAAAAATAAAATCTACAAATTGTTCGAAATTAATTACAAATACAAAACAGAATATAATTGATTGCATAAGTATTCACCCCCTTGAGTCAATATTTGGTAGAGGCACCTTCGGCAGCAATTACAGCCATGAGTCTATTTGGATAAGTCTCTACCAGCTTTGCACATCTGGACACTGCAATTTTTGCCCATTCTTCTTTGCAAAATTGCTCAAGCTCTGTCAAGTTGGATGGGGACCTTTGGTGAACAGCAATTTTCAACTCTTTCCACATATTCTCAATTGGATTGAGGTCCGGGCTTTGACTGGGCAACTTCAGGACATTGACCTTTTTGTTTTTAAGCCACTCCAGTGTGGCTTTGGCTGTATGTTTGGGGTCATTGTCCTGCTGTTAGATTAATCTTCTCCCAAGTCCCAGGTCTCTTGCAGACTTCAGCAGGTTTTCCTCCAGGATTTCTCTGTACTTTGCTGCATCCATTTTGCCCTTTATCTTCACGGGCTTTCCAGGCCCTGGCGCAGAGAAGCATCCCCATAGCATGATGCTGCCACCACCATGCTTCACAGTAGGGATGGTGTTCTTAGGATGATGTGCGGTGTTAGGCTTGCACCAAACATAGCTCTTAGCGTTGAGGCCAAAAAGCTCTATTTTGGTCATATCAGACTATAGAATCCTCTTCCACTTGGTCTCAGAGTCTCCCGCATGCCTTCTGGGAAAAGCCGAGATCTGATGTAAGTTTTTTTCAACAATGGCTTTCTTTTTGCCACTCTCCCATAAAGGCCAGTTTTGTGAAGCACCCGGGCTATTGTTGCCGTATGCAGTGTCTCCCAGCTCAGCAGTGGAAGACTGCAACTCCTTTACAGTTGCCATAGGCCTCTTGGTGGCCTCCCTGACTAGTGCCCTTCTCGCCCAGATACTCAGTTTTTGAGGACGGCCTGTTCTAGACAGATTCACAGTTGTGCCATATTCTCTCCATTTCTTAATAATGGACTTTACTGTGCTCCGGTGGATATTCAATGCCTTGGAAATGTTATTATATCTTACCCCTGATTGGTGCTTTTGAAGAACCTTATTCCGGATTTGCTTTGAATGTTCCTTCGTCTTCATGATGTAGTTTTTATTAGGAAATGTACTAATTGCACACAGGTGGACTCCATTCAACTAACTATGTGACTTCTAAAGACAATTGGTTGCACCATAGCTTATTTAGGTGTGTCATAGCAAAGGGGGTGAATACTTATGCAATCAATTATTTTCTGTTTTATATTTGTAATTAATTTGAACAATTTGTAGATTTTATTTTTCACTTTGACATTATGGACTTTGTGTTAATCAGTGGCAAAAACTCCTAATTAAATCCATTTTGATTCCATGTTGTAACACAATAAAATGTGGAAAAGTCCAAGGGGGGTGAATACTTTTGAGAGCCACTGTTATTATTATAATATGACAGATAA
The DNA here is from genome assembly GCF_902713425.1 of Acipenser ruthenus. Lineage (NCBI taxonomy): Eukaryota > Metazoa > Chordata > Actinopteri > Acipenseriformes > Acipenseridae > Acipenser > Acipenser ruthenus. The sequence goes on from NC_081191.1 coordinate 27,949,658, forward strand.
AACCAAATGTACATAATGAAAATGATATAATGAACCAAGTTTATTATCTGGCCAATACAAACAATTGTGCATAATGAAATAATCGGTATCGAGCTACAATTTCATCCTGAGAGAGATAAAAAAAAATGGTAATGCAGACCCTAAATACTCTCCCTTCTTCTCAGTCTCTCCCTCTGTTCCTGGGTTGTTTAGGAGCCAGTACTTGGTCATAAGAAATGCCCCTGAAAATTCACGGTCACAAATTTCACGGAAATTGTGTATTTGACTGCCTACCGTGAAAAATATGCATTTTATTTTCCTTCGTTATTTTACATTACTATACTCTTCACTGCCACTGTTGATTTCATACTTTTATCAAGTAGAAGCAGCGCTACACTAGCTGCACACAAGAAGCCGAAAATGAATACAGACAGCCCCGACACCACATAGATAACACGGATATTAACAAACAAGATAGCTGCTTCTGCATCCAGCGCTCAAAGAATATCACAGACATTTGCAGAGCTTTTTTTAAAATGTTATAGTAATAAAATGACTTGGATCGCATTATTGAGGAGTTTGGTGATAAAACGAGTGATCAGGAGATGATTTATCGGTATGCACTACTATGTAGAGGTATATGAAAAATATAGCGAACAAGGGGTGGGGTGGGGTTAGAGATGCAGTACTGATTATCCTGTTGATATGCAGTGCCTTTTAAACCTGTTTTACTGTGAAAAAAAAAACTTAAAACAGTGCGTCTAAAATAAACTGCGCATGTGAAAATAAATTGGACCTGACGCGCCTGAGACGTGCTGAATAAATGGACCGCTAAGGGTTAAGACCACTGAAGGTCAATTTAGGATTGATGTCCAATGTAGTTTGTATAATCCTTCATAGTAAAGTTCACACTAATTTCCCCCAAAGCATAAAACTGTGAGCTATGAAATTGAATTTCTGACTATTTCTTAATCCTGCATTCCAAGGTTAAGGGAATCAACTGAGACCCCACCCTTTATATCACACAGGAACATTATAACAAACCCAAAACAGGACTACAGTGCTGTACGATGCAATACTATCATTATTATCATCCTACAGTAGATGTGAGAGGTGTACTGTATGTAGGATATTACTGAATTGACAGAATTAACAGCCCACAACACCATTATATCGCCTGGAATAATTCACAGACATCTGAAAAACATATAAAAAAGAAACTGATATTGACAGAAACAAGCTAAATGATAGCCTTAAAACTATTTTACCAGATACAGATACAATCTACCTGCAGGCTGTTATCGCACCTCTATTTCACAAGGTATTGTTAAATGTTTAAAGCATATGAGTTTTAATTATATCGGTTATATCCGAAAATATGCATTGCCTTATGTATTTGGACGAATAATCTTCCCAGAGGTCAAAACGCTTAATAACCTCCATAAAAATGATTTTGAAATTGCCCAAGCAGGAAAACACACTTTAAAAGAACCTGTTAAAGCTTAAAGAATTGACACAGCCTAAAGACACAACTCTGACTCATTGCAAAACACGTGAAGAGATTTGATGCAGTAGTATTTAAAGCTGTAAAATCAAAAACGTCAAATAATAAAGTTGAGAAACTGATAAATATATTACAAGCAATGTCACAAGAGATGACCAGCACTGAAGCCAGAAGTAACAAATGATGTACTGTATTAAAACTTGCTGACAAATTCATTGCTGTAAAGCCTTGATGAACTTCAGATTTGGATCCTGTTTTTTTATTATTATTTTAAACGCATTGGTTTCTGAAATCTGTAAGGATTCTGTACATTAAAAAAAAAAAAATCATAATGAAAGAAATTAATTCCATTTCAGATTTCAATGAGGACTATACATATGCATTGAAGGCTACAAAAACTATACCAAAAAGAAAACAGTAATGGAATTTCACTTCTTTTGGGAGAAAAGCAAAAAACAAGTATGTCAATAACATAGTGTACACCCCCAGCATGTTTATATTTTTTTATATTTTGCAAATGTTGTGTCTGGAACTGGTGACTGCAGCTCTGATTGTGTACAGTTGTAACATGTGAAATAGCATTCTGCAGCTGCCATGCTCAGTGTTAGCAAAGTCTGACAGCATGCAACAAAGACAGCTCTTTACATGTTACTGTTTACTTTTCAGTAAAAACAAGTTTAAATTGCAGTGAGTTGGTTCTGCTATTTATGATATTAAATACTACATTTTTGCACAACACTCGCTTATGTTTGGTCACCATCACAACTGTTGCATGAAACTGGGGTTCCCGTATTCTGCTGATGTTAATACAACACCGATCTGCGCTTACAAGCATTTGTATTCGATTAAATTATTATTATTAGTTTATTTACTACCCTCGTTCTTGTGCTTCAGTTTATTAAAACATGTGATATGCGTTTTTTCCCCTTACAGACCAACGTCATAGTGCATTCATAAATAATGGCACATGCTTTTAAAGGGGGAGGCAGCATTTTTGAGTTACAGGCACCAATGCGCCTAACCCCAAAGAAACTGTTTACATTTTTTTTTTTTTTTTGCTGCATTTGCAGTCTGGAGCACAACAACAACAACAACAACAACAACAACAACAACAACAACACCGCTGCTGCTGCTACTAAAATATAAATGTTGCACAGTTTTTGGAAACAAATGTTTTTCAAGAGTTCTAAATCTGACAAAAAAGAAAGAAAAAAACAGTTATCTAAATGCAGATTCTTTTTAAAACAAATATCATTCATTTATATTGACTTTTTTTCTTGAGGAACACTGAGTGATCTGCGTGTTTGGTTCACAAAAATCCACATTAATAACCCACCTCCGCTCAGCTTCTGTTTGCTCCACTGCCGGCGGACTTGACAAAAACACCCTTAACACAGTGAATGGTAGGTGAGGCTGCTAGAGGACATGACGGTAATAAATAATATTTCCTAATTATCAGTGTAAACACAAATGAAAGCATGCTCATGTTTGTATTAGCAGATAACATTTTACTTAAAAACAAAACAAGTGTATCGATACAGGGGTCACTTGTATCATCAAGAAAAATATTGCGGTTCACCGCGTGAATCGATGAATCGGCACACCCCTAGGGGGACTTGCATTAAATTAATCATAAAAACAGTAAATTCTCGTTAAAACAAAGTCAGATTACTGATTTTCCTGATAGTACATATCTTCTACAAGGTCACAGCAAAATTTAGAAGAAGTCGCTTATTGTAAATTACTTCAATAATAAAACAAAATCACCCTACTTAGAACAGCTAGTAATTTAAATTTGATTTCAGCATTACTGTCACTTCAATATACTAACAATATGCAGTTGGCTTAGATGCCTGATAATATGAATTACTGATAAAAGAAGAAGTGTATAAGGGACATTCTCTATTTAAGTCTGGTTTGATTTTTTATTTTATACCTCAGTGACTCCTGTCTTTGCAGTTACATCAGAGCAGAAGCTATTTGCAATAATTAGGACTGAAAGCCTCATACTGTATATAATGTATGACTCAGCTTTGCCAATGGCCACCCATTCATGCATCAAGTTATGATAATGATATTCTAGACAACTCACTGCACTATAAAATAAAAATCTAATCAAGACAAATTTCTAATGTAATTTCAATAATGTTTAAAATATTAATTTTAAATGTGACACCACCAGGGTCCACATATCTTACTTTCCTCTCAGGAGCATCCAACAGAATTAATAAGATACACAATTATACAAGGAAATCTGGACACATCAATTTAAATGCAAGGACACGTTTAAATGTTTGAAGCAGTTTAACTCTGACAGATTGTCTTGGGCATCTGGGCTGCTGCCACTTAATTACTGTAACAAATCAATCCAAGTCGTTAGCATCTGTGAAGATCTAACTGGATAGACACATAATACAGTTTAGAACAGAGGGGGCCAAACCGTACTATTATTATTTTTCTTTCTGCAAAAACTTGCTCGAAAACTCACCAGATTCAGTAGGTTGGTAGATGCTTATGGGAAGATGGAAAATGTTAATGAACATATGTCATAAGTCACATGGTTTGGCCGCCATATTGGATTGAAAAAAAAACAAATTTGCCTAAATGTAAAAATTCGTCTTTTGAAAACCACTTATTGCAGAGTGCTGGTCCAAGATTAACTGGTGTCAGTAAGAAGCCGATAGGTTGTGTGGTATGGCGGCAATGCTGCATGACGTCAAAATCGCATGGTATACATCATAATCACAAACTACAAAGATCTTCTCCCAAACCGCTAGTCCGATTGAAACAAACCCAATGGCATATATGATCGTAGTGTGGTTGTCTTTAAAGGGTGTTAAAGGGAAGTTGCTACAATAAAAAATGTGGCGGTCACGTTGGATGACATCGTCAACATATGAAACTGGCTTAAAAAAAAAAAAAGGTCTCTGAAACCACTAGCCCGATTGAACCAAAAATTGGTACACGTGATCCTAGTGTGGTTGTCTTTAAATCTTGTTCAAGGGAAGTTGCTACAATAAAAAAAAAAAAACACATGGGGGCCAGATTGGATAAGAGTTTTACATTTGACCTTTCCTGAGATAACTCCTGAGAGAGTGCACATAGGGCCATGGTTACTATGTAAAAATGGCACTCTGCACAATTTGCTGAAGTGTCTGGTACTGGTACTGGCATTCTGCAATATTTGCTGAAGTGTTTGGTACAGGTACTATCACTGGTACTCTAAGCCGTAAAGTTGCTGGCAACTCCAGCTATTTTTTGTTCTCTGTATTCATTTGTGTTAATTATTCTTTCTTCTCTCCCATTCTCTCACTCCTGCTTCTTTGAGTCTGCATGTTCACTGCAAGGATATTTCGTCACTTGTTGACTTTCGACAATTTCCTACAAAAAAAAACACACACACACCCCACTCTGAAGCCCCTCCCTCGAGTGCCAGTGCAGTGTTTGGCTTTTCCATGAATCCTCCCTCAGATGTGGGAAATCAGTCTGCTTTCAATTCACAAATGTCATTTGATCTCGAAAAATTTTAATATAAATGTTAGTGTTCAATGTAATGTTTATGGCAAATAAAAAAAAAGTACAAAATGTTACAATCAAACAGTCTTCAGGGACTATTTTTTCTCAGTGGCAGGATACATCATATATTTCTTATTTTTTTCCTTAAAAAACCTAGTTTGTGTAATTATTTAAAAAAGAAAATGTAGTCATTTTATAAGCGAAATAACCCACTCCAGGGTGTGCGGTAAGACATTCTTATCACACTTCCTGGGTGGTTGAATGGACTTGGCCTGTGGCCCTGTGCCTCACAATGCACCCAGGGCGTGCAGTAAGAATTGTCTTAACACACACCATGTCGTGGGTTATTTCTTACATATCTTACGTCTTGTCATGAGCAGGTACTGTAATCCCTTTCAAAATAAATACGGTGCATTTGTCATCCACAAAGCTCTCAACAGTATGTAATACACGCAGCAGTCATACAATTTTTTTTATTTATTTTATTTTTTTTAACCCAGCATTCCGCTCTTCAAGGGAAGACCTTGTCAAAAAGTATCCTTACAAAAATGTGTCTTTTTATGTGGTGTTTTTGGTGAAATCGGGTCAGTTATTGTATTTTGCTTCATAATAACCGAATGTTGTATTTAAAGTGCGTAATACATACAGTATAAATTGAAACTGTCATAAAAGACAGCTCAATAACTTGTGGTAAAGAATGTTGTAGTTTTATCTCAATTGAATAAGGGCTTCTACAGATAAGTGAAAAATGTAAGCATGACGTATTGAAAGACAGACTCTCCCTATATCCTCAGCTGGGTGGGGCTGTAAATGTACAAACTGGCTGACGGCCTGTGGTTCTCAGAAAGGAACCTCAGCAAATGACACTGGTAGGCTACCAGGATGCTATTACAATTGCACAGCCTTGCGGCGAATACACTGGCTGAACAGGGCACGATTGAGGATCACCTCAGAGACCTGGCATTGCTTGTTGGGGCAGGTAGAGTCATTGGACAGGAGTGCTAAATTAGGCACCTGGACCAAGGAGGCATAGAAGCCTCCACTGGTGGAAATTGGGCCAGGCCTAGATTCTCTGCTTCATGAGGAGGCTGTGTGGTCCAGTGGTTAAAGAAAAGGGCTTGTAACCAGAAGGTCCCTGGTTCAAATCCCACCTCAGCCACTGACTCATTGTGTGACCCTGAGCAAGTTACTTAACCTCCTTGTGCTCCGTCTTTTGGGTGAGACGTAGTTGTAAGTGACTCTGCAGCTGATGCATAGTTCACACATCCTAGTCTCTGTAAGTCGCTTTGGATAAAGGCGGCTGCTAAATAAACAAATAATAATATTAATAATAATAATAATAATAATAATAATAATAATAATAATAATCATCATCATCATCTTCATCATCATCATCATGTACCCTATATATGGTGCCCATCGACTAGGAAACAGCAGTTGTTGCCAAATGATACCAGGAAGACTGGTTTTCAAAAAGAAAATCCGGGTGCACTGGGGGGGACACAGGAGAGACAGTAGGCACATCATTGAATATGGACTGCCTTGTTTTGCCTTCTGTAGGCCCGGGCACTTGCAAAATTGAAGTGGCCCTTTTTAGCAGCGGCAGAAGCTCTGCTGACAGGGAGAACTTAACTGCAGGGGATGTGCGGTCAAACTCCTCAGAGGTGGCGATGGACAATATATCCTCTTGTGGCTAATCTGCGCTTGTAGACCCCCAACAGGCAGACTGGCAAACCTAGGCATGATGCAAGAAGCAAGCAATACAGTGTACAATATACAGATGTATAGGTGCTGCCTCAATCTACTTATAGACAGCAACTGGGCAGGTCAAGACCCAAACAAGACCTGTTTGGTACTGGACTGGGGGCGTGAGAACTAGTCATAGCGGGCCGTGTAGGACCGGGTAGAAACCAGGTCGGTTCAGTACCGATTAGGTGACTTTAGCACCAGGTCGGAACGTTACAGTACCAGGTCAGTTCAGTGACTTTAGCACCGGGTCGGTACGGTGACGGGTCGGAACCAGGATGGTGCCGGGTCGGTGACTCCAGCACCGGGTTGAACCGATGACTTTTGTACCAGGTCGGTATGGTACCAGAACGGTATGGTACCGGGTCAGCGTGACACTCAAACTATCAGTGAAATCATCAGTGCATGTACTGTATATGGCATCTTGAGTTATCTCGCAAGGCACAGAACTGAAGTAGTTTTAATGTTTCAAGGCATCAAACCATTTGAACTGCAAACTATCACAGCCTGTCAAACGTTTTCTGCAGTTTCAAAAAAAAGAAGCGTCTCAGGAGACTATACGTGCTGCTAGCTGTAAGAATCAGCAAAAAAGTTAAGCATCACCTTACTTGGCCCTATAGAATGATATTAGGAAGGACTGCAACAGCACCATCAGGCTTGCCTAACACATTGCCCAACACACTCAATTTGAATGTGTCATACAGAAATCAATAGAGTTAAAAGTTAAAACAACTGCTAGTTTGTAAGGAACATGCTTCTCACTTAATCCCCTTCACCAGTAATAAAAATAACCAGGACCCAATCCAAAGAAAAAAGGATAATTCCTACAAGTCTGTTTATACTAGGGTCGAGCTGAAACTCATATTTTCAGAGTGCATTACCTTGTAATTTGAAGTTGTTAGATATTAATATAATAAAACGTGTTCAATACTCAACACAAAAAAACAGTAACAATCGAAGTGTTATTTAATATACAACCTGTCATGAACCAACTAAACCTCATTTAAATTTTACAAGCGATTCTTTCTTTTCTCCTTTTGATATGACATTTTTTCACTTTCCACAGTTTTTCACTTTCCCCTAGAAATGTGTAATCTCTGCAGTGAATTGTAGGATTGTAGTCTTGAGCAAGGTGAAAAAAATACATATGCCAGTTTTTACAGCAGTAGCTTGAGCTAGGTTTAATGAAAGGTCACGTTTATGTGACGAATCAGTCGCATTTGACAGTTTTGCAACATATTTTCATTGTCAGTTGACGGCCTGGGTATGGCAGTAAAAATGTCATTACTCCTGGATGGGTGGAAAATTAGCTTCCAATCAGCTTTTAAAACATTCAGTGCAGAAGTCAATTGCCATTGATTGGTACTCAATTATAGAAGGTGAGGGAAGGACATATTTTCTTGTTTTGAAATCAACATGTTAATAAATGTGTGTTTTGATTTATTTAATACCTGCTGACAAATACTATCTTAGAATGCAGGAGTACCAGTCTGAGAACTGCATGCCACAATAATCCAATAATGTAAATTACTCATAGTTCTGCACCCTCAGGATAAGGAATAACACTTCAATGAAGAACTGCATACTTTTTTCTTCTTTTGATATTTTCACTGTGCTTGTCAAAAAGAGCTCAGATGTATTATTCAACAGGCTAATTAACAGCCAAGTTAAGAACATCCACCAAGGAAAAATAAGATAAGGTTCAAACCACTGGATGAAAATCAAAATGTTCAATGACAAACATTTCAACTGTAAGTTTATCTTGAGAAAAAAAGTTTGTCCCTCAAGACAACAAACAGCAGAATGTATCATTTTCACAGGGACACATTTCACCGTTTAAATTATTTAATTTGCAATTCATTTTTGTGCAACATGAATTCTAATATACATTACCTGTGAATAACCCACACCCCTGTCAATAAAGGAAATTTAAATGCACAATTGTGTATAATTTGCCTTTGAAAAATGGAAAAGGCCAATAAAAAATGGTTTACAGAACATGAAACACACAAAACGATGCTATTCAACTGAATGCTATCAATCCTAAAGGAATAGTAAATAGTAAATAGGAAAAAGCTTTTGAGTACTGCGTAGGATGATCACACATCTAAACAATAAAGTTAACTAAGTTACCTATAGGGAGCAATGTTATATATATATATATATATATATTTACATACAGCAGTCATATTCCAAATGGACTTGTTGGTAAGATCCCCAAAGCAGTAATATTTGATTTGGTTGTGTACCACATCAGACAACAAGCTCTATGTGATGCAGGCTCTTATTGCATCTTAATGAGCCTTATATATATCTACAAGCATGCCAATAAATTGACATCTGCAGCTTGAATTAATGTATTTCTTTCATGAGACAGTAGTACATCTCTAAAATGTAATAGCATTTGGCCAGAATGATTGCTATGAAACAAGCCCACATCTTTGTTGATGGTATAATAATGTACACATTTATTACAAAATCATTCGAAAATAGGAATATTGTTCTTTAAAAGATGGACTGCTATTGTGACACTACATTCTGGGTCACATAAACAAAACTAAATAATTTTTCAGCTTCATGGTTCTAATTTTTGGCATTACAGAAGAAAAAAAAAAGAAAAAACTACCGTAAATCATTACAGAAATTACTTTTAAGTGAATATTCATAGGTGTGGAAGTTCAACAAAACAAAGCTTGCGTTCATTTTGTTTAATATTCACATTACTTTGAAAATGTTCTTTAGGCTCACATGCAACTTTAGCATGAACATTTAAAGCATCTCTCCTCAGAAACTAAACATATCCCCATCAAATATGGCTGTACTTGAATAAATGATCATGTTAAGCAATGTATCTGTGTAGTAATTATAAGATGATGTCATATTGTACCGTACTTAGCCTACAACACATCAGTTAGTATATAAGGTAAGCTCTGTTTGGTTAAATTTCCACACCTATAAATATTCACTTTAATTTGCTGTGCCCAATTTTTTGACCCCTGTTTCTCTACCAAACGTAGAATGTCAAATTATGTTCCCTCGCCATAGCAATCCCTACAACAGCTCAGGAGAACTGAAGGTCAGCAGGCGTCCTCAAATTGCATGACCAAGCTAATTGTCCCTTGACACCCAAGAGCTCTACAATAGATGTTGGCGAGCTGTTGGCTCCACTAGGGAATGCAGAAGAGAAACCATCCCTGATGATTACTTTTCCTCCCTAAGCCGTAGGAGTGTCAGAGCCAAAGCAAAGTCCCCTGTGGAATCTCCCATGAAGATCGCCAAATTGGCACAGCCAGGAAACAAATATATAACATAAAACATTGACAAACATCATGCAGAACAAGCCTCTGTATTACTATGGTTGGCAAGTTCAACATGGTCTCTTCAGTTTCTATTAACTATCTGAATCCCCAGATTAGGCCTAATGCACCACAGCAAACCCTGCCAAAGTCAAACTGAACAGATCAAGGAGCTATATTTGAAAGCTTGTCTTTTTATAACCCATGCCCCATTAGTATAATTAGATTCAGATTATCACAATTAATATTGGCAAACTGAACCACAATTCCCTTTCTGAAGCGGATGAAGAAAAGTACAGTATACAGGTTTTTTAGATGATTCTGGATTAAAAACAGTTACAAGAGCTTACATAAACTCTCATTGTATCTCTGTTATTTCCCTACTTTCAAGAGATTTGCTTGAAAAGCAGTACAGTGACTACATACCCCTTGGTCAGTAAACAGCTAAAGCCTGGTTCATACTTCTGTTGCAGATGAGTGTGATACATGAGGCGCATACAGCTATAAAAGCTGTGCAGCTTCACGATTTGCTGTACGAAGGACGCGTCGTGTCCCAGCCCCTTTGACTGTGCAGCTGTCATTTATACTTTAAATACAGACTGCATTGGCAAAAATGGAAAAATATACATTTTAGAAGTGCTGAGTTTGTACCTCTTATACAAGAGGTTTAAAAAAAAAAAAAAAAAAAAAAAAAAAACACATCAAAAACAACGTTGTTGGTATATTTGTCCTCTCAACCAACAGAGAAACTGAAAGGGAGAATTTTATACATTAAATTAGGGAGATGCGGGTATGTGACAGTGAGAGATATTTTAGAATTACAGGTGAACGGTTTGACGATCGGGTAAACAGACTGGGACCATTACTTCAAATACACATGCGATGCCAGTGGCACCAACGCTGTTTCTATTGTTTGGGCTTTTTTTTTTTTTTTTTTTTTTTTTTTTTAAGAAAGGGGTTATATAAATGTGGATGTTTAAAAACTACTTCTTTTAAAAAGTTCCTTGAAGTCTTTCTCCATGAGGGTTACCACCGTATGACTATGCAGCAAATGTTGACATTTTTCAACATCATCCAACTAACTCCATGTGATTTCAGGTCGTAGATGCAAGAGAAGAGGCTGTATGGCTTTCCAAAAAAGATGCACGTTGCAAAAGTGTGGATGATGTAATTCCGACCTGTCGCACAGGGTCAGAGACCCTCAACTCCGATCACAAATTATGTCGAAGTATGAACCAGCCTTAATGTGTTTTTAGATTACAATATGGCTCTGTTTCTTCAATCATTAGGTTGAGTAGCTGTGGCTTTGCTTTAGACACTCAGATAACCTCAATACAAGTTGGATGATGATGACACTGTACATTTGTACAGACAAATAAATAATTAAATACCCATTTTAAAAAAAGTTAAGCTATTGAGCTGCGTAGTCAGTGTGAACCCAGTATCTCACAGCAAGGTTCATCAACCTTGAAAATATTACGTCTGTGTCTGAAATTGTTTCTGTGATATGTCAAGAATACACAACTATTAATTTGAAGACAATAGCCCATAATTTGAATCAACTGCAAAGCAAAAGTCACATTTTCAAAGAAGAATATAATAATTATAACAGTACAGTAAAACTAGCAAATAACTTGCTGCAACATCTTGGTAGTTTTTTACTATTACAATTTGGACATTTGCCTTTGCACTTGCTCAATGGGTTATTTTACTAAGGTTTTACACTAAAATGCAAATAGGCTCAATGTCTCAAAGTGGCATTGATATATTTTGGTGCCTGTGTTTATATATCACTTCAAATATGAAGTGCATCTCAAATGGTCTCAGATATGAGTCCTTTTCAGTACAAAGGCAGTGGCCTCGTCACACAACTTGCTGTGGAAGATTAACTTTTACTGTACCACAGTGATAATTAAACATGACAGATCAAATGTGAAGCCAGTATCCCAAATTGTTTAGTCTCGATTATCTAGAAGCCAAAAAGTTACATGATTGTAACATTGCTGCCATATCAGTTTGTCGAGGTAACTATCTGATTTTGCCCAATTAGTTTACAGATATTGGCAAATATGAAGTCTTTATCTCCATTGGTTTTTGAGATGTGGATAGAGAGACAGCAGTTTTAAAAAAGGCCAATGCAGTCAAATGCTGCTGGGATTAACAGATTACTAATTTCATACACTGAAACAAGACCACTACTAAAAGGAACTGGCTTCCCCCCCCAAAACTGAGCAACAGTAAACATCACCTAGCTGCAAGCTGTTTAGTGCCTTTTCTCTGCACTGGAGGTTTGTAAGTTGTCAGTTTGTCATAAAACAGAAACAATATGGCATCTCGACCGCCCATGCAAGTTGACAGATATTTGGAAGATGCTGCCTGCATGTGTACTCCCAGCTATGGCTTGCAGAAATATTGTAGCTACTTTGACACACTAGAAGTGAACAAAAAAAACAAATTAATACCTAATAGCTACTACCCATGTAATACACATATAGGCCTACGTATATACACTGAGTGTACAAAACATTAGGAACACCTGCTCTTTCCATGAAATAGACTGACGAGGCGAATCCAGGTGAAAGCTATGATCTCTTATTGATGTAACCTGTTAAATCCACTTCAGTCAGTGTAGATGAAGGGGAGACAGGTTAAAGAAGGATTTTTAAGCCTTGACACAATTGAGACATGGATTGTGTATGTGTGCCATTCAGAGGGTAAATGGGCAAGACAAAAGATTTACAGTAAGTGCCTTTGAACGGGGTATGGTAGTAGGTGCCAGGCGTGCCGGTTTGAGTGTGTCAAGAACTGCAATGTTGCTGGGTTTTTCACGCTCAACAGTTTCCTGTGTGTATCAAGGATGGTCCACCACCCAAAGGACATCCAGCCAACGGCAGGCCAGTGGTCGAAAATGGCTCATTGATGAAAGAGGCCAAAGGAGGCTGACACGAATTGTGCAGAGCAAGAGACGGGCTACAGTTAGTCAACTGACAGTCCAGTACAACATTGGTGCCGAAAGACCCATAAAAGAATGCACAACTCGTCGTACCTTGACACGAATGGGGTATGGCAGCCGACAACCTAACAGAGTTCCACTTCTTTCAGCAAAACACAAGAAACTGCGGTTGCAGTGGGCTAAGGAACGAAAACACTGGACACTGGAGGATTGGAAAAACATTGCCTAGTCTGATGAATCCCAGTTCCTGCTGTTTCACGCTGATCGCAGGACAGGGTATGGAGAAAACCATATGAGTACATGCATCCATCATGCCGCGTGTCAACATTGCAGGCTGGTGGTGGTGTGATGGTGTGTTTTCATGGCACACATTGGGCCCTTAATAAAAATTGGAGCAACGTTTGAATGCCACAGGATATCTGAACATCATTGCCAATCAGGTGCATCCCTTCATGGCAGCAGTGTATCCATCTGCTAATGGATTTCTTCAGCAGGATAATGCCCCATGCCACAAGGCTAGGATTGTCCAGGAACAGTTCCACGAACATGACAGTGAATTCAGCTTACTGCAGTGGCCTGCCCAGCCACCAGATCTCAATCCAATTGAGCATCTGTGGAGATGAGATGGAACGAGCTATTCGGAGTAGAGATCCACTACCAGCCAACTTGATACAACTGTGGGAAGCATTGGAGTCAACATGGGCCAGCATCCCTGTGGAATGCTTTCGACACCTTGTAGAGTCCATGCCCCAACGAATTGAGGCTGTTCTGAGGGCAAAAGGGGGTGCAACTCAATATTAGGAAGGTTTTCCTAATGTTTTGTGCACTCAGTGTGTGTGTGTATGTGTGTGTATATATATATATATATATATATATATATATATATATATATATATATATATATATATATATATATGACACACACACTGTATTTAATCCTGCACTTAACCCAATCTGTAGTATTTTGTATTTCACCTCAACACTGTTATCTGCTCTTGAACTTCCCCAATATCAAATCGTACTGTTTTGTATTTGCTCTTATTAGGACATCAAGTCATTGTATTTTGTATCTTGCTCTTAATTGTACTGGAATTCTTGATATGTATTTTTTCTATACAACTGCAACTTGCCCTGGGTAAGGGTGTCTGCTAAGAAATAAATAATAACAATAATAATAATAAATAATAATAACACATATAAATATTGAGTTAAATCACTGTAGCATGGCAGAAGAGTTTTTTGGGGTTTATTTAAAAGAATGGTTTGTGGGGTTGAATGGTTATTATTTGTTGTATTGCAGTATATTGTATTGAATTGTTTAATGTAGTTTGGCAGGGGCACAGTTTGGACCTCCTCTCTGCCAGACTACATCTCATGGGAATGTGTGGTTGGCAGTTAATGATTTATTGACAGATTGGCTGTCGACCACACATATGAAAAGTCTTGTGCAGAATGTGGCCATCTCCAAACTAGCAATAAATTAATCTGGAGATGGAGATTTTAAATAAACCCAAAATAATACATTTTTAGCAGGGCTCTGCCCTGCCTCATCTTTACACGCGGGGCTCTTCTGTCCTGCTACAATCATATATTTAATTAATTTTAAAACTGTCATGTTTGTTTTTATTTCCATCTATCTTGCTGCTGGGCTTTGTTATTTGCCTGCTGTAGAAACATGCTAAATGCTCAATGTAATCATCATACTACATGACAAGCAAATAATCTAATTACATCTGTAACACCTGTCAAATACCTTCAGCTGCTGTAATTAACCAGCTCTTCTTAAAATAAAGAAATAAATAAATAAATAAATAAAGAAATAAAGAAAGAAAGAAAGAAATAGTATATACGGTATATCACATAATAATATAAGTCTCAGGTCCCTTGAGAATGCAGAGAGAAAGCAATGTAATCAGTCAGCCTCTGCTAATACCGGCTTTGCTGACAGTATAGACGCAACTCCCTGGTGGCTTTATTAGGTCAAAGTAATATTGAACATACTATAAAGCCACTTTAACCTGTTGTTTGCACTAGCAATATTATCATATAACTAGGCTTGCTACTATTCGATTTTTATTTTTTTTGCCAAATCGACGATTAATATCGATGCTTGTTTTTCAATTGAAGCAGAGAATGGGTGAAATCGATCTTTACGCTTAAAAAAACAAAACAAAAAACATACTTTTTATTCCCTTGAGAAACGTCTAATTTGGCGCAGCCCCTTTTATCATATTCAACATGCAACAAAACCATGGTTACCAACATTCTAGTTGAAATAACGTTTGGTCACAGCAGAGCTACCTTGTATAGATAAAGATCCTACACAATTTTATAAATGGTCTCAAATAAGCCGTAGAAAACGCAATATAAAAGTGTATTACACAGACTTTTATAGCATAGATTTACAAGTAAAAAATAATATGCACAGAACAAAACATTAGTTAGCTGAACAGAACTAACTTGCACTTATTATCCAGAGTCTTAGCTCCACCCCTCTCCTGCTTCAGCACAGCTGGAGTCACTGAAGGCAAGACAGACGGCCCGCTTTGTCCTGCCGCGGAGACTTCAGCCGTCGTTCAGGGGATTGTGCACAATACTCATTAAGTGTTTTCCTCTTGCACCCCATTTTCAAATCAAACTAGTAATTGTCACCGTATATACCTATAGCAAAAGGCTACCTACACCTTAACCCGCTAATTTCAAAGTAGGTGCTTTGAATAACAAGCGCAGTAGCTGGCAAATGAAAGTGCACAGTTGGTGCAGGTTTGATGATTGACAGTCATTTAAACGAATGAGAGCATTCTAGCGCTGCTTCAGTCAATGAGATCTGTGAGAACAGGATGAAATGACTGATGGTGAAACTGCAGTAGCCACGGAGTTGACTGACAGCGACCCCTAGCCATTAAGAGTGGAACAGAGACGGGACAGACAGCAAGTATTAAAACTACACAAACTAGAGATGATTTCTAAATTACAACTTTGGTAAGAAAAAAAAAAATAGCGAGTGATTTTACCGATGTTTATGGTATATAAAATTAATTTCAGACAAACTCATATTTTTTGTGAATTCGACATTTTAACGAGCTTTACTGATTAAAATAAAAAAGTAGCAAGCCTACATATAACTTTAAAAACCTAACTGAAGAACTGGGTGATTCTCAACACAATAAAAGGTGGACGAGTAATAATGTTAAAGACAATAGAAATATGAACATGGATTTTAAAAGCATTTGTTAGCCCTCCTTTAATGAATTTATTACAGACTAAAGCATTAAAGAGTTTCACACATTTAATATCTGAAAGAACCAAGAATTCAAGACCTTAGAAAAGAGTTTACAATTGCAGTAATAGCGAACATGGACCCATTCATTTATAAATTAACCAACATTCGAGAAATTGTTAAATAGACCAAATATTTATTAAAGATACATTATATGCTGAGGTATATCATTTTTCTGAGTGTACTATGTTTCAATATTTATTAACTCTTAATTGCTGTAATACCAAACTGAGCAACTTTTCTCTAAATGGTCTTAAAGTAATAAGAATCATATTCTCTATAACAATAACTATTTTTGTTATTCCCAGTAGGCTCAAGATTAAACTGTGGATATCACTCTTGAATTAACCACATTTGTTAATTGATGTAAATAGCTGGATACAATAATGTATGTATAGGTTTGTAACGGGAGATCTGGACTGACTGTCTGGCACATTCGTATTACTGCAGGTAGAGGGCAGCAGTCTCGTGGGATCCGCCTGTCGGTCATGGCGATGACACTTAGAGGTGGGGAAAAGTGTGTGTGTGCTTTTCCTCTCTCTGAGTGGCTGGGGGGCGGGCCTTGGGAGACTGCTCGGCCCATAAGAACTGGCTTGGTTGTACACTCGGGTGGCCGTGTTGGGGGAAATCCAGTGTCGCTGGCAGAAGAGGCCAGCGTGAAACAAGGAGCAGGCGAGCCCGGCTGGGGGGGCAGCCTTTCATAAAATAAAACAAATTAATTTTCACAGAGCAATATAAATAAATACATACCTGAGGGGACGTGTGTAGAGGTACGGGGAACCCTGGCCAACCCCAGTGTATAGCACAGCTGAGTGTAGGACGGAGACCCGTGCTGACCGGCTTAGCGGCAGTGGGGGCACTGCATAAGCAGCACTTTTGTGTGTAGTTTTATTACTGTGTTTTATATTCCCTTTTTCTTTCGCCTTCTGTTTTCATTATTATTTTTGAGCACTTGAAGGTGCACGGACTGGGATACCTGTGTTGGTAACCCCGTGGTCCTGGTTTACTGTCGGCAGTATCCAGACCACGGACAACAGCGCCCTCTGCGGGCTAATCTAAATAAAAAAAAAATAAAGAAGTAAAATAAATCAATCTGGGCACCTGTGCGGTGTTTACAAATAAAATCTTCTGTCTCCCGTGTCAGTGAATACCCCCACCGTTCCTCAAGGTTAATTAAACTTAGCCAGGATTATTATTGAAAAAAAATAAAAATTATCATTAATACTCAGGGGGTAATTAATACATCTCAAAGCCTTTTTTAGCCTCAAAGCAGCAAGCAGGAAATGTAGTGGTAAATCATGTCACATTGCATTAATATGCCAGGCAGAGTGCTTTGAAATAATGTTAGCTATAAAAAATAAGACCTTTAGAGCAGTGTAAATGACAGGCTTATCCTCAAATCCAGTTTCTGTCATTTCCTAAATTAACAATCAACTTCAATTATAAAATGGCTTGGATACATGAAGCGCTGAACAAGATCACATGACCGTGCAGTAATAATAGTCTTACTGCACGGCTGTGACATCACAGACCAACTCACTTAACTCTATTGACTTCATTACGCCTTATTAATACATGTTTTAATGACAGGTTGATACAAAAAAAACATTAGCCTGGACTTTAAAACTGTTCAACTGAATACCAGTCCTAAGGCATGTTTATGAAGGAATTTACTACAGCATATCAATTTTTTGGGGTCTGAGAGCTGGCATAAATCATTATCTGAATAATGTTTCTGTGGGTAGAAATGTCAACATAACATCTGAAATGGAGTTTAAATCGTCCAACAAAATCTGGCAAAAATAAGCCCAAGTCTGGTTCGATACACAATTCTATTTTGCTGGCCGCGAACGAGAAGGCCTGCGCAACCTGACATGGACGTCGTTTGTCATCAACACAGATGAAAATGACCTGGAGTTTATGACCCTGTCATTTAATGAGCAAACAAAAAACCATAGAGAGATCAATGAGACCTGTGGTTACATGCTTGCCCAGCCTGGTGATCCTTTTTTACAAACGTGTCCTCCAGTCATTCTACCTTCAACGCCTTAAAAAGATCCCAAATATAGATCAATGTGGTATTTCCATGAACCTATTGGTGTTAATTGCCTCGGAAACATGATGTGCCGCATTTCAGAGCAAGTTGGACTTTCAGTATGTTACACGAACCACTCAATCCACAGCTCTGCTCTCCACATGTTGTCTAATGCAGGTTTACATTTTGCAGTCCAGGGAAATTATATGTCAGTAAACGGTCATCGGTGTGAACACAGCCTTTGAAATTATTGATCATGACTCTTGAAAACTGCAAAGCCTGGAGTAGAATCCTTTTCTACACAAAGACAACTCCTTTATCCAAAGCCTCAACTTCAGAAGCTCCTCCCTCGACATCAACGTCAAGTGCCAGTGCAGTGGCTGGCTGAATCCTCCCTAAGATGCGGCAAATCATTATGCCTTGAATTCCAAAATGCCATTTAATCTCGAAAATGTTACCATAAAACAGCAATATTCAATTTAACATTTATGGCAAATAAAAATGTTACAAAATATATATCGAAATGAAACAGTCCTCAGGGACTACTTTTTCTGAGTGGAAGGATACATAATACATTTCTTCTTTTCATCCTAAAAAAAAAAAAAGCTACTTTGTGTAATTATTTTTAAGAAAAAAAAAAAGCTAGTTAGCCAACTTATAAGCAAAATAACCCACTTCAGTGTGTGCAGCAAGACAATTCTTACCACATTTCCTGGGTGGTTGAAGCACCACATCGTGCCTCACAACGCACCCAGGGTGTGCGGTAAGAATCGTCTTGCTGCACACATTGTTGTGGGTTATTTCTTACTTAACCCTTTGTGATCCATTTATTCAGCCAGGTCCAATTTATTTTCACACGCGCAGTTTATTTTAGACGCGCTGTTTAAAAGTATTTTTTTTCACAGTAAAACAGGTTTAAACGGCACTGCATATCAACAGGACACTACAGTACTGCATCTCCAGCCCCGCCCCACTCCATCGTTCGCTGTTTTTTTCACATACCTCTTGATAGTAGTGCATACCGATAAATCATCTCCTGACCACTCGTTTTATCACCAAACTCCTCAATAAAGCAATCCAGGTCATTATTTTATTACTATAACATCTAAAAAAAGCTCTGCAAATGTCTGTGATGTTCTTTGAGCGCTGGATGCAGAAGCAGCTATCTTGTTTGTTTATGTCCGTGTTATCTATGTGGTGCCGGGGCTATCTGTATTCATGAGATACGCCCCCCCCCCCTTTTTTTTCCGGCTTCTATCGGCTCCTATCAATCTCACTCGGTCACTTCGGAGAAAAAACCACTAGAGACCTGTTTTTTGCGTCTTTTTGATGATGTCGGACAGGGTCCGACATTGGACCGGAAAGGGAAAATTGCAATGTCGGATTCTGCATTATTAAATCATGTGGAAACGGTGACTGAACTTTGCAATTTGAAAGGTTTCAAACATCTACACATTGTTCAAAGAGCTACTGTGCGGCTACAAAATACTGACAAAAGTATATTAAGAGTATGGCAATTTCTGAATCAACAAAATGAATAACATACACGGTCTACTGATGATGCATGTAAAATAAATGCATAAACAGCAACAATCAGCAATATGAAATACGCCAGCCTAGAACCTACCAACATTCTTATGTGATATTATTATTATTTTTTTTTTTTTATTTCTTAGCAGACGCCCTTATCCAGGGCGACTTACAATTGTTACAAGATATCACATTATACATTATTTCACATTATACAGATATCACATTATTTTACATACAATTACCCATTTTTACAGTTGGGTTTTTACTGGAGCAATCTAGGTAAAGTACCTTGCTCAAGGGTACAACAGCAGTGTCCCCCACTGGGGATTGAACCCACAACCCTCCGGTCAAGAGTCCAGAGCCCTAACCACTACTCCACACTGCTGCCCTGTTTTCCTTTACACCTCACATGTTTAACAACAGCTATGCAAATCTAGCATGCTAAGGACTTTTCTCTTTCTCTAGCCACACTCTAAGACAACTGGTTGTAATCTAACACATGCAACCAAATCCCATGGACTGCAGTACAGATCTACTGTATAAGTATGGCAAACTGACAAATAGTAAACAGTAAAGGAAAACATTTTAATAAAAACAAGCATCAAACTTACAGGAGTTCCTTTTGCTGCTGTTTGTGGATCCAGGAGAAGACATTGCAACCTCAATACAATGCAAACAAAAGCACAGTGCCGGTCAGATGAAAACTCCAGTTACCAAGCAGCCCCACAGATCTGCATCTTCTAACCATAAAGACCAAAAAATGCAGAGAAACGGCAGAGATGGCCTGTTCAGTTTCACAGTACAACAATTGCCAGTTTTATTTGCGTGTTTTTTTTTTGTTTTGTTTTGTTTTTTTTTATTTAAACAATCTCTTACAAACAGACACTTGCAGCCTTACCAGAAGCTGAATATGAGCTGCTAGGAGCTGTAGAGATTGTACAGTAGTAGCAGACATGCATTGGGAAGATACCATTTGCAGCCTACAAGAGAGGGGGGAGCACATGGATAAAAAACCCATGCTTTTGTTTAAAAACAACTTAACTATAAAAGACACACACATAATGTAAAACTTAATAACATAATTAATACCTCATGCAGCCATTACTACAGTACTATACTTTGAGGTTAAAGACACCTCAATGCTGATATCAATGCTTTCAGTGTGGCACTTGCTTGGTCATTTTATCTGGAGGGTTTCTTTGGTCTTATGATGGCTTTTGTAGGCAGTGTAAATGAAGCTAGCCCTTCTTCCCTGAGCTGAGTTAACGCAAAACCACTGAACAATTGTATGCACAAATAAAAAAACGTTTCATAGTGTTCTGCTAACAGCATTGTCCACGACTTATTTTAGTGAATTTTTGTTCAGAAATACAACAGTGTTCAATTTTTGGGTTTTCAGTTCAATGATAAACATTTGTTTAGTAGCAGATCTCCATTTATGATAAGGGGAAGTTCATTTTAGTGTAACCAGCCACACTCATGGTCGTTCATTTGCCCCTATAATATACAGACCCAGGACACCGAAAATGGAATTTAAGCACTGACACGCTATTTTTAATAACAAAAACAAAACGAAAATTAAAACAAACACCTAGCTCTTATGAGCCCTAACAGGAACCTACTCTAAATAAGCCGGACAGCTAAGCTGTTTACCGGCTGAAAACAAAACGCACAGTTTTCTTTACACAAAAGGAACACCCAGTACCTTTCTGTGACGGCTCGGCAGCAGGGTACACCTCCTGCTTCCTTCTTCTCAGCCATCCAGTGCAGACTAACTGCACCTCTTAAATACCCTGCACTTGGTTCTAATTTACCATTACTTCCAGGTGCAGAGGATAATTAACTATAAAATAAATTAAACAATTAAAATAAACCGTGCATACGCACATGTTTTATGCAGGGAGGATATTAACCCCCTCCCTGCTGTGTTACATTAGATTAATAAATTATAATTTCCTGTTTGACTTCACATTCAAAGGGGAAATCTGATGTTGTGTTCTCTTCAACCATTACAAAACAAATTAAAACTACTTTTTTTTGGCTAGATATTCGTTTATCATAGTTTGCATTGTTCATTTCTGCAGTGCCCTGTGCAGGTTTATTTTTTCCATTTAAATCACTAGCTCTGACACAATTTAAATTGGTGGAGATGTTATCTGGACAAACTGCTGCATCCCTGGATAGAACTGCTTAAAAGCATGAAATTGCAGCCCTTATTAGTTTAGAACCTAGCCTAAATTCAGTGAGCTATCCTACAGCGTGTTTGTAAAATACAGATACATATGACCATTTATTTAAACCCCTGGTTGTCTTCTTGGATGTGACTCAAATCTCGTACCGGTCACAACCTGGTATCCTAGTCTGTCCTGTCATTCACATGCTTTGCAATCATTACCAAACATTTTGAATTCCACATTGATGCAGCAAATGTTGGTGGCTCAGTGTGGGGCAACCTTCCGAGCATCCTGAGCTCCACCAGCTTACTAGCACGGAGTAAAGGGAACTGTGCTGTTTGAAGGCTAATACTTTGGACTACTTAGGTATTATTATTATTATTATTATTATTTATTTCTTAGCAGACACCCTTATCCAGGGCGACTTACAATTGTTACAAGATATCACATTATACATTAAACAGATATCACATTATTTTTACATACAATTACCCATTTATACAGTTGGGTTTTTACTGGAGCAATCTAGGTAAAGTACCTTGCATCGATTGCCTTTTAATATTTATAGCCTCCAAATGTACCCATGCATAAAGAAATACTCATTCTTTATTTACTGACACGATTACAGATTACATGGTTTATTCACTGTGACTTGCTTTTAACCACAAGTATAAACTTGACGTATAGCTATCTCCATACAGTATGCTTTTATAGTATCCATCATCCCTTATTTTTCATTTGTTAGCGTGAAGGGATGAATGCCAGTTTTTCTTTGTTCACCAAATGTGTCTTGGGTGTATTGACACTGCGACTGAAAACACTTCCATTAAAATACATTTTACCCCAGGGCACATTAAACCAAACTGATGTAAAGGCTGAACATTTTGTACAGCAGGATATGTATTCGATTGTTCAAAGGAGGCAAACACAAATAAAAGTATGGTTTGTATATATATATATATATATATATATATATATATATATATATATATATATATATATATATAGTGCCTTGCAAAAGTATTCAGACCCCTGACCAATTGAAATTTCATTCTGTTTGATATTTTATTTTAAAACACTGAAACTCAAAATCAATTATTGTAAGGTGACATTGGTTTTATGTTGGGAAATATTTTTAAGAAAAATAAAAAACTGAAATATCTTGCTTGCATAAGTATTCAACCCCCACACATTAATATTTGGTAGAGCCACCTTTCGCTGCAATAACAGCTTTAAGTCTTTTGGGGTAAGTATGTACCAGCTTTGCACACAGTGTCGGAGTGATTTTGGCCCATTCTTCTTGGCAGATTTGCTCCAGGTTGGTTGGACGACGCTTGTGGACCGCAATTTTCAAATAGTGCCCCAGATTCTCAATGGGATTGAGATCAGGACTTTGACTGGGCCACTGTAGGACATTCATCTTTTTGTTGTTGAGCCACTCCAATGTTGCTTTGGCGTTGTGCTTGGGATCATTGTCCTGCTGAAAGGTGAATTTCCTCCCAAGCTTCAGTTTTTTAACCGACTGAAGCAGGTTCTCTTGCAGTATTTCCCTGTATTTTGCTCCATCCATTCTTCCTTCAGTTTTAACAAGATGCCCAGTCCCTGCTGATGAGAAGCATCCCCACAGCATGATGCTGCCACCACCATACTTCACTGTAGGGATGGTGTGTCTTGAGGCATGGGCAGTGTTAGGTTTGCGCCACACATAGCGCTTTGAGTTTTGGCCAAAAAGCTCCATCTTGGTCTCATCTGACCACAAAACCTTTTCCCACATCGCAGCTGGGTCACTCTCATGCTTTCTGGCAAACTCCAGACATGCTTTCAGATGGTACTTTTTGAGTAACGGCTTCTTTCTTGCCACCCTCCCATACAGGCCAGTTTTATGCAGAGCTCTTGATATGGTTGACTGGTGCACCATTACTCCACTCCCAGCCACTGAACTCTGTAGCTCCTTCAAAGTGATTGTTGGCCTCTCTGTGGCTTCTCTCACAAGTCTCCTTCTTGTTTGAGCGCTGAGTTTTGAGGGACGGTCTTTTCTTGGCAGTGCCTGGGTGGTGTGATGCAGCTTCCACTTCCTGATTATTGATCCAACTGTGCTCACTAGGATATCCAAACACTTGGATATTATTTTGTACCCTTTCCCTAATCTATGCATTTGTATTACTTTATCTCTAACTTCTGTAGAATGCTCTTTGGTCTTCATTTTCCTTCAGTGGGGTTTTTATCCAGAAAATGTGACAGCAACTTTAATGGTTCACAGATGGAGGCCAATGGTAAGGTAATTGTGTCCTCGTTAGGGCAATTTCTTTCATCGGTGTAAACTGGGAGCTTCCACAGCACAGGGGTTGAATACTTATGCAAGCAAGATATTTCAGTTTTTTATTGTTCTTAAATATTTCCCAACATAAAACCAATGTCACCTTACAATAATTGATTTTGAGTTTCAGTGTTTTAAAATAAAATATCAAACAGAATGGAATTTCAATGTACCATTTGTAATTCAGTAATATGAGAGAATTGGTCAGGGGTCTGAATACTTTTGCAAGGCACTGTATATATACCCTTTAGCTTTCAGGATAAGGATGGAGGAACACATAATTTACATGACTGGAAATGATGGGAAATCTAGGGCATTGCCACAGCTATCCCAATATTTTCAGCCCTGTTAAGTTAAACAAGACACATTTGGGGAAAACTCTCCATGAGTTGCTTAGAAATGTATAAGGGGAGATTAGCCAGAGGTAGATGCTGGGGTAACATAGGCAAGAAGAAATCAGCAAACAATGTTGTTTGGATAAAGAACATTTATTTTTATTAATTTATTTTTGGCACCACAGTTGTAAAAGTTAATCCTTTAGTGTTAAATACATCCAAAACAGAGAACAGGTAGACTAGACTAGACTAGACTGACTGGAAGAAAACAACAAAATAAGAAACTATCAGAGCCTAATTCTGCACCCAGCTAAATTAGCTATACTATGAAGTAACCAATAGCTAGCACTTCAAACATTGGTCAGTTGAATTCCACTGGTTACCTGGAGCATAGGCTGCCTTCCAACCCTCTCCTCTGAGTGAGCCCCAGAGGGGTATATGTAGCTGTTCCAGTAGGAAGCCCCTCTAGAACAATAATCCCACTACTCCGATGTCAGCCCCCTTAATTCATTTTTGTAGTAGACATAATTGTTTTTCATTGGTGACCTAACTCTTTTCCTCCTCATTTAGCCATGATAGATTAAAGCAGTGTCATCAATTATAGAGACCATGTCCCTGCTTGTCAAAAATAAATTCAGACATCTGCAGTCTGAGCTCTCAGCCACACAAAAAATATGAATCTTGCATTGTTTGATCAAAGAACATGCATGCACTCTAACACAGCCCATTATTAATGGTTAAATGAGCACTTTTAAAGTTAAACATTTAGTGACCTAAACATCATAGCCTATCGAACACTTGAAATATTAAATCACCTCCCCCAGCTGCTAATGAGATGTATATGGCAAACAGAAGAAATCCTTTCAAATCCAGTACAGCAGGCCAGCACTGTCCCTGAAGAAATCTACCTAAATCCCTTTTTGCAATGCATGCAGATTATTAGCTACTTCTTTCTTTGTTTTTTTTTTTTTGTTTTTTTTTTAGCAAATGCCTTTATCCAAGGCGACTTAAAAGTGTTGCAGGGCAATATAAGGTTATAATTCAAAACAATATTTAAATACAGTATAGTTTAAATTAAGTACAAATATTTACTACTACAATATGCAACCAATCTTTTATTGGTCCCTTTGTACACCACCACTGAATGAAGTGACTCATTAGGCAGAATGGAATTTTCTGTCAGTCCACTGAGTGGGAGGGGTCTCAAGGTAAGGATTTTAATGTATTTGTATGGAGGTTGGATAATAAGATGGTTTTGGTCAATGAAGTCACAAAGTTTAAAGTCACACAAAAAAAAGAAGCAATTGACTTCCTCAGTGCAGTTTTGTACATCTTAAGGGGAGCTTACAAACCTCTGATATATGTAATACAGAAAGCCCATTAATTCCTGTTGGAAGTGTGCTGATGTACATTATCCCATTGTAGGGTTGTAGATGTGTTTCCCATGTATTTACATTGTGTTTTAAAGTACATGCTGCTAACACAATGATTCCAATAAACATAAATCTCACATTTGCCTATATGAAAAACATGCACATTATGGTAAATCTGAATTAAAAATGTTTTAATGGTAATTTATTTGAAGCTGTTACTGAAGAGAATGTATTGAGATCTCTTTGTAGATACTTCAATGCTACACTTCCAGTAAATAGGTTGCATGAAGGAATGTGAGTCTCTTTAAAGAAAATGGGAAGTAAAAGTAAATACTATGAAAAAAACCCTTCAAAATCAAATCAAATTAGCACTGTCTGCTTGGTTTCACAGGCCCCAAGTATCACTAATCTTCATAAATTTCTTACGGCAGATTAGTGCTATTCAAGGTCTATGGAACCATTACAGTGTCTGGCTGTTGTAAAATTAATATCTGTTGTCTGTAGATTAAAGAAACATACTTGCCAAAATGAAGTTGCGGAGGAATGGATTGCATAAAATAGCATGCTGCAGTACACATAGTGCTGTGTATACGGTTGCTAAGAAACTGAACATAGATTTAAGCATAAAAGTTACTGTTGTTTAATTGTTTACCAAAACAGAGGAAGAGTGTTGTTAGGGGACATGATTCATGAGTTTAATTAAGGCCTTGTGTGCTTTAAAAAGTCAGCAGAATGTGGTGACTGAAACTATGTAAAATGACACAAAGTGAATCTAAACAAGAAGAATATATTAGTTAACTCTCTCGTATTTCACACACATACCAAGTTGCTCTTCTGGAGTTTATTGCCGTCATAAATATTTTATTCAAATTAAAAGGACTTTAATACACGCAAAGCTTAAATGTGTGCTGCCCCTCACAATATTATTATTATTATTATTATTTATTTCTTAGCAGATGCCCTTACCCAGGATGACACAATTGTTACAAGATATCACATTATTTTTACATACAATTACCCATTTATTCAGTTGTGTTTTTACTGGAGCAATCTAAGTAAAGTACCTTGCTCAAGGGTACAGCAGCATTGTCCCCCTCCTGGGATTGAACCCATGACCCTCTGGTCAAGAGTCCAGAGTCCTAACCACTACTCCACACTGCTGCCCCAGTATGTGTGGTCTCTTTATAAAACACAAAAAAAACAGTATCTTTCTCAACTTGTGAGGTCCCGTTGTAATTTTGTTTGGAAGTTGTATTTGTTCTATATTGTTGTAAGTGACTGAGATTTGACAACACTGTTTCTGAAACGGACGGTATAATGCAGTGATAATGCAAGAAATAAAATCTGCTGCAGGTTTCTTTATTTTAGCAAAATATAGATTTTGTGCAAAAAAAAAAAAAATGAAATAGAACAATGTAAAATTTTAATTTTTACCATGGCACAGCTGGTTAATGTCCTTGTACATCCCGATACTGCCAGAATAAAATATTTAAATATGTCTTCCTCTTCCATATCTTATTCTCAGCTAACATAAATTCATCTTTTACAAGCTAAAAGCAGCACTAACATACAATACAACTGAAAACAAATACATAAAAAGAAGCTTAAGCACTTTAGAGCCATAGAAACGGTTCAATTATTCATGTAATAACAGATACTTCTCACTATAGCACTGTAGTCCCCAGTGTCTTCACCAGCTCTCCCTTTAATAAAGAGAGTGGCCAAGTGCCAAGTAATTCCACTGAGCTATGAGATGCATTTCACTGATATATTAAAATGTGTGTTGTGGGCATACTTGCATTTAAAATAAAATATGATAGTTCATATGGGAGCAACTGTACAACTCCATAAGTGAAATGGCTAATCTAAAACATTAAAGGATAAGTAAATTGAACAGGGTTGCAAAAATATACCAGTCTGGGGGTTTGAATGCAGTAGAGCTAATGTACTACACACATGGTCATTTTGCATGATTCTAATTCCATCAGGGAAGTAGGGGGTGTTCTCCAGAAGAGTTAACACATTTAAAAACTGAAAAATCTGTCATTTCTGCAGTCTTGGGTGTGGAAGGCCCTGCCAATCAAGCAGCTACTATCAGCCCTATTAAATGTGCTGTCCAGCCTTTCATTACTGAAACAGACATGCAACAGGCTTTTATATATTTCAGAATACATGTCAGGGATTCTATTATGCATAAAATATTCAAAAAGTCATGTGAGGGACATGGGGATAATATTGGGTAGAAAAATGTTGACAAAAAAGGGGATAATATTGGGTAGAAAAATGTTGACAAAAAATACATTGTTGTGCAACAAAATTAACTTGAAACAATCAAATAAGACTGCCATGCAACGCACCTACCTCCAAATGCAAATGCTATATTTATTATGTGAGGTATGAGGAAAGATATAAACTGCCAATTGGGTCCTTATTTGATTGATAAAACATTGAAATAAGTCACATTGGACTAGTTATCATCCGCTCTAATCAGCAAGCTTGAAAACAGGGAACAGGTTTAATTAGGCCAATATCATGAGAAGCGATACACTCGCATTTACAAAATGTCCCAAAATGCCATGTACCATAGAAACAAATAATGAACTTACCTTTCAGGGTTTCAAGTTCTTTCCTGTGGGGGAAAAAAAAAAACACTTTAGCGTTTAGTGTCTAGAAAAAGAGACATTTTAGCAGTGGCATGCCGTCAGAACCTTCAAGGTATTCTCTGCTGACCAGACAGTGCCAAGTACTACTATTTATTGCAAAGTGACCGGACTTTGATGCTATCGTAAAGAAGGGCGACCAACTGCATTGTTCACATTAACAGCAAAGAGAGCGAAAAAAAGGGGTTATGTTTTGTTTCCTTTTTTCTTGTAATGCATTTTTATGATGATATAGCTATAATAATAATAAGGTTGTATGTTTCCCCCAACATCTACCTTTATTTTAATACCTGTTCTTCAGAGTTAAATCAATTAACAACAACATTGCTTTGTGGTTTACTTTTAAGCTAAAATGGTTTGAATATGTTTGGTCATTACCACAGTTTAATAAAGAAACACTGGTGGTTCAAAAAAGCCCATTATAGCAATAAACAGGAAAACTACCAAACGTATGTAGTGCAGTACACTGAGAATTGTGAGCTATGCACATAATTTGTGTTCAGACAGGGGCAACATAACTGAGCATGTAAAATCAAAAGACAACTCAATGATGCCATTTTATGATGATTTTACCACAAAATTGTTTTGTGTCTGTTTGGACATGATTGGTTCGTTTGTTAAGTATACATTTATATGGCCCGCCATACAATTTCCATACCCTGACGTGGCCCTCAGTCCTAAAACTTTGCCCACCCCTGGTCTAAAACAACGACCAGACGCTAGAAAAAAAAACAGTTGAGGGTATTCTCTGTTTCAGTTGAAGGGCTTGAGTGAGTTTAACCAATAGGCGAGTCGAAGAATGTCCTCTTTTTTAGACAGATGACCAATCAGGAGTGAGCAGAGGCAGGCCATAAATCTCCCAGGGTATTCTCTGCCTCACTTGAAGGCCCTGCTTTAGCAACCAATGGGAAAGTCAACGCTCTGATAGCAGACCAATCATTAGTGAGTAACCCCAAAACATGAATATTCCTTGGTTAGCACTGCAGTTAGGAGGATAGCTGGATTTTGCATAATATTGCTTTTAAATATACATTGATAAATACAAATACCTTTACAACATCTAATTATTTCGAATTTTATTTTACACTAAAATAAAAAAAAGTGAGAAAACTGAGACATCATAGTCGATTTGGTTATGAATCCTTTTTCAAGGAGAACTATCACTGAAAAATTGGAGATTGTTAAAAAAGGGGATATACAGATCCTCGCGCTGACACAGGAAGGGAAAGGATATACTCGGCACTTTCAGAATTCAAATTATGAAAGGTATCTGTGGCTTAAAGGTAGCTGCCACTTAAAAAAGGAGGGGGTCAGTGGGGGATGCGACGACTCTGCTACCCCAGTCCATTTTGTCACGGCATGCCACTGCATTTTAGTGACCAGGGAAGATGAATGAACATGTGGTTGTGTCCTGCTACAGTATTAAATATGCAAAGAAAAAATAACTGTAGAAGGTCACTTCAGAAAGATTTTCCAGCTTCCTCCTGTCTGTGCCAAAACAACAACTGAACACTTTTTTTTTTTTTGCTTGGCTGCACATGAAAAATACTGGGATATGCCTGTAGCATTTTGTAGCTGACTATTAAAACACAACAACTGGGTTAAAATGAAGAAATAAGTCATTCTGGTGGGTATCATAGTGTATGTAACATTACGAAGGTCCATTTTACATTGTTTTGGTATTAAAGGTTGCATACTGTCAAGTTGGTAGCATTCAATAAGCCAGGTGTTAATAGCGTTTTTTTAATATAAAGTTTCTTGCTGGTATTTTTCTTTAAGTTAAATATGTTGGCAAAACATATATGAGACTGTCTAACACAGTCTGGGTAGACAGTGTTTAACTAATGCGATATTGGCAAATATGGCTCTACTAATATCAATCGATCAATTAATCAATCATTCAATACTTTATATAGCTTTTCATACAAAAAGTATATCAAAGCACTGTATAGGACAAAACAGAACTCAATATACAATTCATGTCTATAGAAATTAAAGAAAGACAGAATTTAGAATTCTGTTTAAAAAAGCCAATATAAAAAACAGAAGAAATCAAAATATAATTTGTAAAAGAGATTAAAGAAAAACACAGTTTAAAATTCAGTTTAAAAAGACGAATCTAAAAAAGTAAGTTTTCAATTCTGACGAAGTTATCAACTGATGTTGCACTTCTGATGTAAGGTGGCAGTGCATTCCACAACCTGGGAGCAGAGTGACTAAAAGCTCTCTCCCTTCCTTTTTGTGTGCACTTGTAGGGGGCACAGAAGGCCTGCATCAGCTGATCTTAAATCACAAGACATATAGGACTAGAAGCTCCTTTATATAATCTGGTGCCATGCCTTTAAGTGCTTTATAAGTCAGAAGTAACATTTTAAAATCAACTGTAAACTTCACTGGGAGCCAGTGCAGTGAAGCCAGCACAGGTGTTATATGGTCTCTTTTTTTCGTTCTGCTGAGAAGCCTAGCAGCTGCATTCTGTATAAGCTGCAGGCAATTTATGGCGTGACCCGGAAGCCCAGTGAATCAAGCTTTGCAAAACTGTAGTCAAGTCGGAAAGACACAAAAGCATGACATAATTTGACATAAATCAAATAAGACATGTGTTTTTATTTATTTATGAATTTATTTTATTTGTGGTTGTTAATTCATACTGTACATTTGGTATTTAGCATTAGTGTAGCAGCCACATATACTTTTCATCATCACCTTACATTTTCACTTGTAACATCCACTAAATGTGGTTAAACTGTTCCAAAAAACAACCTAAACGAAAGATGTAGCAGCAAGGTATGAGATCACACTGGGCAGGGAAAACAGCTAAGCACTAAAGAGGACCACACAGTGCCCAAGAACACACCAAGAATTACCAAAGCAAGCACTGTAGTATTTAACTGAATGAACTTTACACTTTTGATACCTTACCTGTGCAATATTTGACTTTAGGGGTCTCTTTGCAGGTTTCACAATTGCCAGCCATTTAAATTTGTGATTAAGCAGGCATAGCAAATATAGCTTAAATTAATGGCACACAAATTACAGGGGTTTTACAGTACTTTTAGATGAGGTGGGTTGGAAGTTTGATCCATGACACCATATAACTACACTAATAGATGCATGCGTCTGTGTGGAGGTGTGCCTATACATGATAAAAAAAAAGAGTATGCGTGTCTTTTCTATTCCAGTAAAATTGAAGACTTAAAGGAAAAGGAAAGTTGCTTGCTTATTTATATTTACACACATGTATGTATGGTTCTCTCAGTTGCTGACAGGCCTCTTGTTTCAGGTTAGCCCTTAACATTTCTTTCTTTATTATACTTTTTTTTTTCCCCAGTTTTGTGCTGGGTCAGTAGGGCGCAATTTTGGTTTGTCGATTCATCACACCTGTGGTCTTTGAACGAGTAATAAAAAAAAAAAAAAAACAGTTCCATTAATGTGGTCTACCCAAGTGTGGTTTAAAAAAACCATGCGAGAAAAACAAATCTTGAAAGTTTATCGCATCATCTTGGCGCAAGAAAGTTGATTTTTCTGTATCAGAAAATGAATATCGAAAAACGTAATATTTTCACGTGGTCAAGCTTGTATTTTACAATGCTTTTCTCATGTTCATGCCACACATTTTCCTTGCTCTACCATGGGTAACAACAGCTCTTACAATGCTCTCCATGCTCATCGTTCTTTACTATGCTACTTTCTATTATGCTACTGTACATTTTGCTATTGTTTTATAACGGTATACCACAGTAAACCTTTACAAGGGGAACTGAATATTTAAGTCAAGTGTTGCATTTCAACTTTTCTTCAGTCATAGGAAGCCAACAGTATAGTGGAAATACTTGGATACATGTGAATGGGGCAATACAGTACATGAAACTAAAAGAACGACGGAACTTTAATGGGCCTCATGACTCAGAAGAGATAACAATTACAGAGGAATTCCTAAACCTTCTAGGAAATCTATACTGTATGCCAGCAGCCTTTACTCTCTTACAAAACATTGTTTCCCCTAATTTTTATATCTGTACAGCAGATAACATGTGTTCTCTGTGCAGAGAAGCATATGCAAAAGTCCATGGACAATTTCAAACAAAAAACATGATTGCGAGTACATTTCTTAATAGTATCCCAGTAATAATATCTGTCATCCCATATTAGGCATTAAAAGTTTGCCTGCAGTATTCCAACTGTTATTAACCTCCAAGTAAACTTAATGAATCAGTACTGTACGGCACTCAGGTATACAAGATTAATCTATCACTTATTTTTTTAAATGTGTGGTTCACTGATTCACCATTAATCGATTAAAACCCCTATTGTGTGTATAATATATGAATTCCTATTCTTATTCAAATACTGGCATACTACCATTATCAAAACTTGATGCCTAATGTACAAAAATCGAACGGTCCTATTAATATGGATCCATGTAGGAAAAGGAAAGGGATGTCTTTAGAGGGGTAAAGAATGATCTTGGAATGGAATGGAATAATGGAATCTGCAAGCAGTAGCAAGCTATGGAAATAACATGTGTCTTTGTTATTCAGAATGCCTTTATACTGATACTTTCATATATTTGCCACAGCTACAGCACAGTTGTATCAGTGTTCTAAAATAACATCCCAAATCAATGAAACCCCTTATATATATTCAGCATTTATTTTAGAAACCAGTGGTCAAAGCCGACACTAATAATTCCTTATTCCTAGCCTAATTAATGCAGCACATGATATGTGACTTCCATTATTCCTTGACACCAGGAAATTTGAAAATCAAGAAACAAGCTACCACTCCTATGGAAAATTTCATTTGATTTGATTTCACAGTCTGTTTGATCTTGAGATATGGGGACGTATCTGTGCATAACCAGCTGTGTTCCCTAAAACAGATTACATTTTACTGCTAATTTACGGTCCTCCTTTATGCTTTTATGTTTACCATTGTTTGTTTTTAAGTGGATCTATATGGTACGCGCTTTGAATAACAAACCGAGGTTAAAATATGACTTAAAATATTGGAAGTAAAATTAAAAATATGAAATGAGTGAAACATTAAATTTATGGCCGTTTAAACAGTTAAACGACCGGATTAACAATGGGTTTAAACGTGTAGTCAATTAAACGTAGATTTACAGCCCTATACAAAAACATGAGCCAAATGTCCAGATGTATTTTGTACACACTCCAGTCTGTTAGCTTGTGTCCACAGGCCACACAAGAACCAATGTCAAGGAATGTTTGCAAACATTTAGATAGCTGAACACAGCCCAAGTAACCATCACCTACATCACGAATCAAGAGATTGTGCTATGGGGTGCCAATAATTTAAATCACATGGATGAGATGTTCTATAGAAAAAGTTACAAATATATGTCTATACGAGACATAACAGAGGATAACAGAGCAATATGAATAGGTTAACAGGGAAATACATTCTGAAGGCAAATCAAACCACATATACACAGTGATGATAACATTAGCCCACAAGACATTGCACACATTAAATCAAGGTCCGACGTGGTTAGTGCTCTAGCACCTCTATGACAAATTTAGAAATACTAAAGGAAACTTAAATTCAATGACAAACGTTTGGACTAGAAGTCTTCTTCAAAGTATTCAAATGTTGGAATGGTATTTTGGAGGAGTGCTGACTTCCTGTGTTCATCCCCAAGGCCCATCTCTCTTTTTTTGAAAATTTGTATTTCTGTCGAAGTTTTCTGCAGAGAGCTATGCACTGCTACATGTTTAAATAGCAGCTCCAATTAATAAATAAAATGGCAATCCTTTATATGAGGTCAGCAAAGATTGTGAAAGCCAACTACTTTGTCAATAAAGGGATTAGAGAGATTAACCTCCTGGCTGTGAAACTTGCTTTATCAATTCCAAAACATGCTGCTGAAAAATAGCTGGAGCACAACAAAGTCTGACAATGAGGGCTACGTTTCATACTGGTTTAGTTTTCCTATTAATTCTTCTCAAGGCCAATACTAATGATTGGTTTAAGGTTAATGCTATATTTGTATCCTAAATACATTAACCATTTACCTTTCAAGGTGTTAATCACTTCTCTACCACACAATGCAATGTCTGAGGCTTTTCTGCTGTACGTATTCCAAGGTTAATCATTGTTTTTTATTTCGGCTGCTGTTTCCCTTATATTCTTTTGAGATTCAAATTGATTCAGTGTAACCAAAAAACTCCATCTTAATTTTCTGTTAATATGAGGCTATCAACTGTAAATGCTAGGCACTATTTAAGTGAGATGAGAATCATGAATTAAATTTTTATTTAATTTGTATGCCAAATGCTAAATATACAGAAAAGAAGATTAGAGAAGATCTCAGTTGGTTCACATGTGGAGTATTATACTACAAACAAGGAATTACCAATTGCTTATATTAAAAACTCATTAAAAGCCAATGTTGGGTACAAAGTAATTTAGAACTTACCATTTCTATACTGACTGGCCAAAGACTAGGAGAATTAGAGTACAATTTGAAAAAGCCTGCAATGTATGCAAATGTATTTGGTCATACGGCATGGCATGCGATCCACAAGGCCTACATAAGCTGTGTGAGTGTTGTGTGCAACTATTCAGTAACTGTGATAGAAACGCAGAATGATCTCAGTGTCTCCACAAGGGGCATGATAGTGGGTCAC
The DNA here is from genome assembly GCF_902713425.1 of Acipenser ruthenus. Classification (NCBI taxonomy): domain Eukaryota; kingdom Metazoa; phylum Chordata; class Actinopteri; order Acipenseriformes; family Acipenseridae; genus Acipenser; species Acipenser ruthenus. Next base: position 27,985,012 of record NC_081191.1, read on the forward strand.
TATGCAACTGTCTCAACCCTCAAGACAGTGGTAAGATAATGGATCTGGTGTGCAGATGTGTGCAAAAATCACAGAAAACTTAAACGCTGGAGAAAATACACCTGTTTTCACCAAAACAATGCACTGGCAGCAATGCATTTTGGGCTATTAAAGTCATTCTCTCCATTTTTTTTTTTTTGTGTACATAATTAAGGTTGTCACTGAATTAATTCTTACGAGTTGTTAGTGGCCAAAAAGGAATATAACAATATTAACAGTATAAAACTAGCAGTAAACAACTTAGTTGGAAGCAGCAGCTGTCATGTTTCTTTCTAGTTTTAGACAGTTCAAATTATTTATTCCTTTCTTAAAAAAAAAAAAAAAAAAAAAAAAAAAAAGCTTTTCTGGTTGCTTCAAAATAGGCCCAATTATGTGTAAAAACATCAATCAAACCTTTTTTTCTTCTTGTAATTTTCCACCTGCTGCATCTGAAACTGCTTATAGCGCTGCATCTCACACTGTCCACACAGGTCTTCAAGGTGCATCAAGTGGCCCTCCAGCTCCTCAAAGTCCGCCGCCAGGTGGGCTGCGAGACAAAGCACAGTGTAAACAGCTTCAGCCATCTCACTGTCAAAACCTCTGCCACTGCACAGTCCCCAAACAACAAAGCCCTCTTGAAAAGACCCCGATTAGATTTTTAAAAACAATACTTAGGAATCAAAGGGTTACACGACTGAAGAAGTAAAATCAAGTGTTGTTTGTATTTGAAAAAAACATATTTTTACTATTATAAATAGTGAATTATACTAAATAAAAGCTTTTTACAAACTAGGGTACTAACAATTGTCAAAAAGGTCAAAACTAGGGATCAAAAGGTAAGGAACATATTTGAAAATGTGTAATTACAGTATAAAGCACAGTAAATGTATGCACTGCATGTTATACACCATCAATTCATTAAAAATGTGCATACTGTATGCACATACTCTACCAGCAAATCGAAGGACAAAAACAAAGTGATGAGGTCATCATGGGTTTATATGTGAAATGGAGAATGTTGCTTAACAATAGTTCTGCCCGGGAAGTAAAACCTATAAACTATACTTAAACTAGCTAAAAGGTTTATCACAGTACATTTGCACTGTAATTGTGCAGTTTTCCCATGCTTTTCTCATGGTAAACTTCTACTGTATAAGGGAAATGATAGCGAAATGGTGCTCTGGTTTATTTCTAGAACAGTTCATGAATAAATGTGGGTAATATGGAGTATCTGCTTTATGAGAAGAGGTTGAAAATACATACAAAAAAAATGTACTAGTTTCCTTGAATTTAAGGAAAGTTTCAGTGATGAGTTTGCAGTAGGTAATGTTCCACTAGCAAAGCCAAAGCTTTTTTGTCTTGTTTATAAAATACCTTGCTTACAAAATCAATAGTCACATTACAGCATCTCTACAAAAATCCTCCTAAAAGGCTTTTAAAAATCAGCATTTAAAATGGGGTCATTTTTCAGAAAGTATAAAATAGTTTTCAGCTCAGTTCCATAAATCATAAAAATTAGGTTATGGTGCTTGTAACATATTGGCAAATTTATCCAATAGCAAAACAAAATAAAAACCTTTCTGTTCAAATTCAATTGATCAAGACAGTAATAAGCTGTACTGGTACTTGATAGCATTCTGTCTGAGCCCCATTTGTAATAGAATATCTTTCCTATGTCAATTGGTATGTCAATTGGCCTGATTGGAGCTTGACCATTGGAACTACAGAACAAGAAGTGATTTGGTACCAGGAAACAGCAGCAACTTTTACACCTACATGTCTGCATTGCAAACTGAAATATAGAATGCAAGCAAAAATCCAGATATTCACCTGAAGAAAAGGGGGAGGGAGCAGTGATATTATTTCTAGTATTGATAGAAGGTAAGAAATGAATTTTAAAACATTGGTTAGAGCAACTAAATCTAGAACATAGCATTAGCAAACATAACACTGCTGTATATTTTCAATGAAACTGGACTTGGCTAAAAAACTTTTTCTAAAAACCTTTTATCTTAAACAAAGATTGACAGCTTTTTTTTCCCTCAATAACCTTCAAATTATTTAATTGAGTTTGGTACTGGCTGAGCATCATAGGGTTAAATGTACAAGGGTCAGACACCAAAAATAAGAAATGACCAAGTACAGTGTTACCTTACATATAAAATAACATATTGTGTCATATAGAGTGGATCTTTTGGAATTGTGGATAGTTCATCCATAACTTTAATTACTCTATCAAAATAATACATATACAACACAGTCAACTCCTTTAATATTGCTTTAAAGGGACTGCACACATATGCATTAATACATAGAAGTGATGAGACAACAAATAACCCTGTTTTGCTGTGGAGCTGAAAATATAGTACTAGGTATTGTATTGATTACAATAGTGGTAATAAAATGTATTTTTTCATTCGGTACAGACTGCTACTTTGAGCATGTAAGACACATTGTAATGTAATAAGAAAGCTGCAAACATATACATTGTAGTGTTATGTATGCTGTATTGTACCTTATATCTAATACTATTTCAACACTGTACAGCAACTTAAAATGGAAACCTTCTAAATCATATGCTTTTATTGATATTAAGTGGGGTGGAAACCACAGTGAATGGCTGCTAAACCTCACTAATATTAAACCGAGTGAGATAATAACCAGAGACAGTATCAGGAGCCTTTCCCCATTGACTTGCATTATATTCTGACCAGGACATTTCAAAGTGCTGGTAATAAGCGGAGAGTGACAATAAGGAGTGATATAAAGCAGGTTTGACTGTAGTACAAACAAATCACTGGTTACTAAAATACAATGGATGTAGGTTTTTTTCAATGTCTTTCATTTTAACCCTAAATACAATTCAGAATGCTGCATTGTTTATTACTTTCAGCGCTATGCATATTAAGCAAGTCGAGGGAGGACAACAACGACTGCTTGAGACAAAATCACTTCCGCTTGCTGTGTTTTTGCTCATTTTTAAAAAGAAAGGCAGCTGTTAGGATGGATCCCAGAGCCTGGTACGGCAGGGGTACAGGAAGAGAAGCCTGCTCCCAGCCCAATCTGATCTAGCGTTGGTGCCAGAGGAAGACAATCCCTGCAGTGTACCCAGTGATCACTGACAGCAATCCAAAAAACTGACAAGACAACACTCCACACAGCCCCTGATCAGAACAGAGGCGTTAACCCGTCGAGTGCTCGGTCTAATCACTGTCCTAACTCCCAGCAGGGAGACACATAAACCTGACAACAGAATCCAACAGCTGCTTTTTCACCGGAAAACATTAATTGGTCAATATAGGGACAGAACATGTGGGGCTGCTTATTAGATATATTTTATAGCAGTAGCACCGACTTGTGGCTTTTTCAGTCCATTCCAAACCAGGACCTTGTTCCAGCCAGTTTCTTAATAAATTGAAGTCTACATGAAATGAGAGCAACAGCTGTGGCGACAAACAGTTAATGACAGAAAGGCAAAACTGAAGGGTTTAACATCCCTCAAGACACCTTCGAACACCATGTGGCACAATTGATTGTTCATGCTCGTTTAAAAACGGGAGGAGTTATAGTTACTGTACTCAAATCAATACACAGTAGCAGGCTGTATAAAAAAGTGCTTACAAGTACAAATACCCACAAACACACTTTTTTGTAAGCATACAGGAGATGATCAACCCAGTAAGAATCTGAAATGACTTGCAGCGTGTTTATTAATATAAATATGTATTCATACTACTGGTACAGGATTTGCACACTTATAATGATTCACTATTTTGAATCAAAGTATTCTACAGACCTGTTAATTTTGTATTTGTTAATACATGCAACAAAGGTGGAAAAAGATGGAAAAACTCAAGAGTGTTAGAACTTAATAATGCACAATCTGAACGATAAGGCATTAAGCTACAGTATATAGTATTGAACATCTTGTTCGCCATGAACAGTTTGAAATAGGCCTATTAGGTTATTTGTATATATTTTTGATTAAGATCAGAATTTGGAAAATGTAGCATTGCACTTTCCTTTATGGCCATTGGTCCACATGTATGTACTGTAATTAACTGAATTTAGTTAAATTTCATTTCATGTTTGATCAAATTATAAAGTGTAGTAATTCGTTTTAGAAGATGGCCTTCTATTGTGACGGGATCTTCAGCGTCTGACACCTGCTGGTGAAAAATTGTATTTCAGTAGTAATCTGTGGTAAACCTGTTTCTAGGCAGATAACGCCCTCTAGCGTGCAGAAGATGCAGGACAGGTTAACTATACTGCATATCGCATTGACCTCAATTTTATCGTGGAGAAACACTGTGCTTTATTTTGCCATTTTAATAGCTGGCCATGGCTACCACTGTAGCTATATGTTGTAATAAAGTGGCCAGATAGTGCATGTAAACCGTAACAATGCAAGTAATGTAGCCTATGTGAAGAGATTCCTCTGGTTCACTAAGCGTGCTAACATGTCTGATACTGTCAGGGAATACCTTCCAGGCATACATGCCAACTCTTAGCTCTGCAAGGAGCCTCTATGATGATGCCTATCTGCTTAATTAGAAGAATGCAAAATATCCTGGAAATCTAAATCCTTGCATTTTTTAGTTTTGAACAGTTTTTTTAAAAAAAATTATTATTATTAAAATTATAAACACTGGCTCAGAGTTGTTTCATTACATTACTGCAATACAAAATAGTAATTCAAAATTAAAATTAAAAACTTGCAGTCCTTTCAATGCATAGCATTCCACACAGGCTACAGGCCAGAGTCCAAGGCAGTCAGAACTGAACAGATTAACAGTCAGAATAATCTGGTTGTCAGTGGCATTCAGCCCCTGCCACGGCTTAGAGTACAGTACCTTGAAAAGGTACACTTTATTCAGGTTTCATATACAGAGAGACAGGCAGGTGTCGTCATACTGTATACCCCCAGCTTTCTCATGATAGCTTGTGTTAAAGTATGTCATCACTCTATAAACAGTTCACAAGACATACAGTATATAAAATGTAAGTGTGACACACAGTACAGTCGGACTGACACAGACAGCCTTGTGCTAAAGAAGGTCCTAGCACATTTCACAAATGGACAAGTGATTCTCTAGATATGTTACAATAAGAGTGTGACATACAGCCATAAGATCTGATGGACAGATCCCTGGTGAGGGATAATACCCGACACCAAGGACTATGATAATGGGAGGAATATAATGGAGCCACCTGTCCATTCATTTGTGTATGTCGCACTTACATTTTTACTGCTCGTGCAATTGTCAATAGCTTAGCTGAGGGTATTATAATCTATGCTTTGGTTTCACAATACTACCACCCAATTGAATGACCAATTAAAGGCTGTATTATGCTCCTCCAAATATGATGAAACTTTGAATGGCTATTTCTTACAAGAGGTTTAGCAGTAACACTTGATTGCACTTGGACAAAGGCTCCACATGGATGATTTCTGTGAGAGTAACAATGGTAAGATGCTGATATCAATTAGCGGATTCTTGAGGCGAGAGGTGTTAAGCTATCAGAAGCAACTGTTGCGTTTCTCACTACATAGCACAGTGTCCCTTGTAATCATCTTCCATGGTTGTTTTTGGGTCATTATATCGATCACAACTTGTAGACTGTGATGTGGTAGGTTAATTAGTATTTCAGTAAAAAAAGTTCAAACAGTAGAAAATGAAAACCAAAATGCAAAACGACAGAGGGATAGAGGGTACAGTATTAATACAGTATTCCCTCATTTCAATATGAGGCTTACACATAAAAAAATGAAATATTGAAGTCAGTGAATAAGTAACGAATAGCACATGTAAAATGTTCTGTCAACATGGACTAACTGTGTTACCCAAATCTGGGAATTACTGAATTATGAAAGTCACTTTTACCCTATGTCATTATTTAGAACAGTGGTTCTGAACTGGTGGAGTGTGCCGCACCCCTCCTCCTTATCAGAAGCTTACATGTTGCTTGGCCACTTTGTGAACATAGAAATGTTCCTACTAAAACAGTATATGAATGTCATATTGACATGCTGATTTAGCTCAGGGCAACAAAGAATGTAAAAAAAAAAAAAAAGAAAAAAAAAGTATTGCACAGATCAACTGCATCACAACTGGAATCTAAAATAAAACCCAAATAATATTTAAATACTGTAAAGCCATAAACATTTGCGAAACACACCCATAAAACCTATTTTGCTCCAAAAATGTTGGCGACCTGTTGCAAAATACGAAGTATGTATTGTTAGTGGAATTTGATATTCGTGCCAAATTTTTTTTTTTCATACGCGAAAAATGCATAATAAAAAGGCTCGCAAATATGCATCATCCCTATCAAATATAATGTTAACCTTATTCTGACATCCCAGTCCTAAATACCCTTCATGTATGTAATACAATACCTGCAATCATGGTTAAAAAAAAAAAAAAAAAAAAAAGAAAGTCTCCTGTTTGCAGTCTTTACTTCACAAAACCAATTTTAAATGTAGGTGTTCAGGAAGGGTAAAGGACAATGGCACTCAAGGCTACAGTCTGACTTGCTGCCACCAGGTGCCATTACAGTTCCCCCCTCACAGCTCTGTGAGTGAAACTCAATCCTGAACACCCCTGCCATTCAGTCCTTTCTCAAGCAAACACTAATGTCCAGTGGGCACTACTGTAGGTTCAGATACCAAAGTAATTTCACTGACCAGAGTTGTATTTGAACGCAGAGCTCTTGAATTTAAAGGTATACAAGGCTGGTGATTTAGCCCACTGTGCCACTGATCCCGCTGGTATCTAGGATCAGATATTGACAGGGCCTGTACAGGCTGTACTGTTCAGCCTGGTGCGATAGATAGATCTATTTTTTGAAGGGATTTCAGTAGATCTTATAGAGTTAAATAAAGCAATGGTTTCCATCATAAGTAAAGTGTTACCACAGGAATATATCAGAAACAGTAAACAAAACACTTGACATTTTGAAGTTGATATGGTCATGCTGCCCCTCTGTGGGTAAATATTGTTAGTGCCCTTAATTAGCATGCATGGCAACTGCTCCTTAACCTTTCTGAAACAGCATATTAACTGCTGAAGCAAAGGTGAACAATATTCTGCAATGAATTGGGCATTTACAATAGGCCAACGCATAACGGAAGGCAGCAAAATAGCAAATCAGTGGGCAATAACAAAGGACACACATTAAACAAAGCATCACATTCTAAGTTTAATAACTTGGATGAAAATGATTTATCCACAAGGTGAAAAGATCAATTTTGGGCAAACATTTTGCTTGACGGAAGCTCCTAAGGCATTCTCAAACACATGCGCACACATATAGTATGCATGCATGCACACTGCTCAATGCACACACCAAGAAGCACGATGTCACAGCAGCTCTGGGGTTGCATTCCATTTGTATTCACACAGTACTGTATTCCTAAAATGGACTCCAGATTACAAAAGGGATTTTAAAAATATTCTCTCCACTTTTTAAATCATTCCAGCAATCCCCTGGACCTTTTAAACCATGCTAGCTTTATCTTGGAAAAACCATGAAAGAGCTTAAAGCCCTTAAAACTCTGCGCTTCATCTACAGATAACCTTCCTAATATGAATCAGGGCTTGACATTGTGACAATTCATCCGAGACCTCTGGTGTTTTTTGTAATGTACATTTCTGATTTAAGCCCTTGCCTGAGCTGCCTGCATATATGTATTGTCTATAGCTTTCTGGACAGTTTAGGCTTATGAGTTAGTATATTGAAACATTAATTACAACGTTACTGCTAGTGTGCCCCAGTTGCTCACCTATTAAAGCTGCATCTCAAATGGTTCATTAGATACTAGCAGTTGAAGCTCTTCTCATTGGGACGCTTAATGAAAACATGTGTATATTAAACTACTTCTGTCAATTACTCAAAAAAGATGGAAAGCATAAGTAACAAACAATTCAGTCAACATACTGAAAGCAAATCAGCAAACAACTGAACACCGATAAGTGATTATTACCAAGTAAGCAGGCAGGCATTAGAATAGAGAAATAATGCAGCATGGACAACTTTTTTATTATTATTATTTTACATAGGATTAAATCCAGGATTTATTTGTGTCCCAGGAAAGCATACCGAAATGCCAAGATACAATACCAGGACAGACAAGGAAAAACTAGAAGAGGTTAGCAACATGACTGAATGCCATGTCTGAATCAGGGAGCTCTAACCCATGCCAAGGTGGCAGGCAGTAAGTGAGAGAAGGGGATCGCTTACGGTCTTTCAGTCATGCTCTGGCAGCGTGCCTCATGACTGATGTTAATGCCAAGACAGCAATGACCAATTCCAGGGCAGAGGACATCAGAACTAACTTCAGATGTTATGACAGAAAAAAAGGCAACAGAGTAGCGAGTTCATTGGACAACATATTTGCCTATTTGTATTGTGGGCAGAAAAAAACGGAGGCCTAACTTTCATCCTTAAACTACATTTAAGTGGAATTTCTACATGCAAAGTTTAATTTATTATTATTATTATTATTATTATTATTATTATTATTATTATTATTATTATTATTATTATTATTACTACTAATTATATGAGATGAGGGTTTATACTGTAGGTAGCATTAATAAAAGCTGAGGTAATGTAAAACCACATAATCTCATACAGCATTTTATGATAAAGTCAAATATATTGTAACAAATGTGGAGCATGGACCAAAACAAAACACAAACAAAGGGGAGAGATACAACTACGAAGTATAAAGTCGTGGGTGGCTCCTATAAACGCCTGTCAGGGACCATCTTAAATAAAAGGGGCCACCAAGATGGAAATTGCCTCCCAAGGCTACTCTTCAGTACATTTTTTAACAATAAAACTATATACTACAAGTCTTTTCTTTTAACAAAAATATAAACTAAGCATTGACAGTGAACCTACTCTCCCCCTAGTGGAAGCTTGTTGTCATTACTACACTAGCAAGCTATACAGATAATCAAAGGAAACATATTTTTGTGTTTGTGATTTTGTTTTATATTCACCGACAAAAATTAACAATGATTAAAAATGAATAGCTTGTAGCAGCACGGTATGTTCTACATGCAATGTTAATGTGTACACAATGTAGTTGTACGATTTTGTTAAAGAGACATCTGTATTTCTATTTTAGGATAACAGGATAAAGTAACCATGTTGTCTCTGAGACAGATCTACTACCAAGACTGTTCCACCTCTGGGGCAAATCTGATAAAAGGCTTGGTAGGATTCTGTGCACTATGACAAGACAGAGTGCACTTTATACTGTGTGCACTTTTAACAAAAAAAAACGCATGTACTATAATATTGAGATACAACTAAATTCAGTCCAAAAGTGAACTAGCCAAGGTGATGTATATGATACATTTAAAATTCATACAGTCAGTTAAAGGTGATTATCATCTCAATTTTCTAATATTATCTGAGCAAATGGGATTATGTTTGTTGCAGTAATAATTTAAATGGCTTTACATATTCAGGACAATATATAAATCCTTTGTTTGTGAAAGCTTTACAATATTCAACTCTAAAGATAATAAAGTTAGTTCGATTATAGTGAATTAAGATGCATGTTCACTTTAACTTATTTGTGTGCAGACCTGAAATAATTTCAGAATTATAGGATCTGACATACAGTATTGAACAGTAACTGTAATACTGCAAACTGCTTTTAAAAAAAAAGTCCAATTAACTTAATGTTTCTTCGGCTATTATTAACTCCTGTCCATGAAGGCTTCTCTGAATGATTTCTCTGCAATGTTTATAATGGCCAAATAAACTACTGTGCCGTTTTATTTCAGAGTTCAGTGCATTACAACATTTAAAAATCCAAATGATAACCTTACAAATGTAGTACTGCCACAGTAAGTAACAGTCAGTAAGAAGCTTCTGCATACACCTAGCTAAAAATATCCTTCCTGTTTGTGATATTTTGGCAGGCCCGCCACATGCTAATTGTATCTCCGGTCACTCTCACTTGGCTTCACATTTCTGTTCTGAAACCTCCTTCATCCGAACATAACAGCAGCTTTTTACAGAAACCACCTTCCTATAGACTTGTTTGTGGAACAATCAGAAGCTGAAATTCGACCTAGGAGAAAAGCAAGTACTGTATTCTGAAAAGCCAGGTTGTGTAGAGTTTCCTGTAGTCCTACAGGTTCGATACATTGTACACTAAAATATAACTGTTTGGATTCACGGAGTTCAGCACAACTGTCAAGTTTGATATTCATGTCTGTTTTTATGAAAACAGGTGTACTCATAAAACATACGGAACAACATTTAAAAACAAAAGCATTGTGTTTAAATGAAGTTCCTGAGTATGATTTACATTTTTGTAATTTATATTCATAGTTTGCATGGTTTAAGCTACCAGAACTGGCCCAAACTGCATGAGACAAGTTCTCTTACATAATACACCCTACACATAATGTATTACCTAAGGAGGACAAGAGGCTTGCACGTTGTTCTGTATTTAAACATTGCCACCAGTCCATTATTTTACTGCCAAAGTACTGTTTATAGTTGAAATTGATTTTACCACTAAGGGGCAGTAAAGACTCTAAATAAATAAATTAGACTTTACAATTATAAATGTTTTTAATTGCTGTTCTGCATTCAATATTCAGCGCACATCACTGTGAGAACCCTTGTATTACTACTAAACATCCCCCCCCAGGCAAACACATTTATTTTAGGAAAGTTCCCTGAAGAGCTCAGTCTATTTGCCAAGCACAACATTTATTCCACAGTTCATTATACTTACTATCTTGCTTCTATTCAAGCAACACACATCTGAACCTGCATTACATCTTTAAATGGAAACTGAAATTATACAAGTACAAATTCTGTGTGTAGATTATAAATAACACCGAGTTCCCCTGCTATTCTCCTGTGTTCTGGTCTACAGCATATGTCCATGCAAAGTTAGCTTATATGATGCAAGATGCAGGTTCTGATAATCTCAAGATTTTACTAATTAAAACCAAGTTGCATCACCACTGGATGGATGATTCTGAATATAGAAGTACAAAATTAATAAATAAATTAAGTACAAAGTAGCTTCAAAACAACATCATGGTTCTTATTGCCATTAATAATGCCGTTTTTTATATGTTTCATAGTCTTTGTTAAGGTGCTTTTACCTGTGTTCAGAAGCTGCTCTTTGGTTCTAGTTGTCCGCTATAGACATATGTTACATAGGCTAGATCAACCAAAGTGTTTCTATATTAGTAAATGCCACCATCTTCTTGTACTCAGCTGTGTATTGCCAGCAAAACAATAGGAAAATTGCAGATCCAAAACACATGACCACTAGATGGCACTGGCTCTTACAGTATTTCTATGAAGACACTTTGCTATACACTTTTGATGTTAAAACACAACATTTGAGAAATTGCAATAAGACCCACTCAGACATGCTTGTAAACACCATAAAGAAGTGGACAGTAAAAAAAAAAAAGGAATTTAAAAGCTACTTCTTTTTTTTTTTTTTTTTCAATTTAGTGTGTCCAATTATAATTTTCCCCCCGATTTTCTCCCAATTTAAAACACCATTCTGTTTAGCCATGTTTTTATTGATTGAGACACAGCAAGAGCCAGATTGCAGCAGGGATGAAGAAACATTTGCTCTAGTCAACATTTGGGCCAACGGTTCAATCCAGAGAAGCTTGGATGGAAGCGTCTGTAACAAGCTGCTTCCGGGGCATTGATTCCTGCATTGTGTTCTTGTGTCTGTCACCCAGGTGAACCCTGCTTTATCAAAAAGCAGTGTGAAATCGGGTACCTGACATGCTTGACTGGGTCCTGACCCGGGTAGGTTCTGACCTGGGTAGAGCATGCCAGTGTGAAAGGGGCTTAAGTAGAAGCTTTTTTATTATTATTTGGCAATTGGAAATACCCAAGAAGCGTTCACCGCTGGGATGAAGCCTGGAGTGAAGGAATTCTGAGGAAACCGCATTACTCATGGAATAATGAGGAAAAATTTGTATTCATTAGCAACAAAAAGTAGCATAAAATCATGAGAAAACCGAACAGAAAAACTGTACACTGTAAATGGTTCGGGACATTTAACAACATGAGGCGGGCCTTACCAGATGATAAAGCCCTCTTCTTTGGGTTCTACTGTTTCATTTAAAAAAAGCATGGTTTCCAACGATACGTTTTTAAAATTGAAAAAGTACATTCCAATTGTGGAGTCAACTGCACAATGTGCGTGTGTATTGTTTGAAGATGTTTCAAACTTCCTAAAACTAACTGGAACACGTGATGGTCGAGAAAGCGGTGAAGTGATTTGTTATGAATAAAACATTCCTTCTGAATAAAATATTCATTCTGAGAAGACAAGTTGATCCATGCTGTCAGAACATCTTTTTTTTATATTCTGACATTCTACTGAAACTTAAACTAAAAGCATTTCAGCATTTCATAAACTTTATTACAGGGTAAATATGAACACAATGAAATTAAAATCCCTCTGAATGGGTACATAATCTATCTATCCATATATTAAATGTTACCTACAACCTCTTATATTGAGTAGTTTTATAGTTGAAGAGATTTTCTGGAGAGTGACATTGGAAATTAAGATGAAGTCTTTTCTGTTTAATGGGTATTTTCCCCCAAAAGAAATAAACACTGAAAACCTCATGGTTTAGAGCTGTAAATAAAGTCCCTGTTTATTTCAGGAACTTACAAGTAGGATGTGAGACTGAACGCAGAACCCTGGACCCTGGAGTATCCCGTGCCAATCCGGCATCTTTATCAAATTATTTATAGTATTTCTGGCACGGGCACAAATAAGTACAGCAAAACCATAAAAAATAATTAACACTAGCGTATGTTTTTAGATTTATGTCTACAGTTCACATGGCTCACACAAGTAAGCTTCCATTGTTGTAACACATTATTATTATTACAATCAAGAGTTTGTATAAATAACCTAAAACATTTTGAAAATTCTAAACAAAATCTGTAAGTAGGCTAACCAGCTGTAGTCGCTTGTCTTTTCTAATATTAATTTAGACATTGAAACTTATACTCCGTGCCACTGACAGTTTCCTCCAAAACTGTCATCAAAATACAGTAAATCGGACCAAAATCAGTTCACGCTAAATTAAAATAAACTGTGTTGCATTTAGCAGAGCTATGAATACCATGATAACCATTGTATTACTGTAGCTTTTATTAGCAGCATGATAATAAAATCATAACAAAAATGTTGTGCTTTTCTATTTTTTCTTGATGTGTCTGGTGAGTTGTATTACATTTATGCTTTAGCTGTGAGAATCCACCTGCTTAAAAAGCTATTTTTGTTGAAAAGAGTTGTGGCAGCCATGATGGTTATTCTTATAGGTAAAATGAAAGAGAGATCGGGGTAAAACGCTACCCTGGGGTACCGTGTGATGTCTCCTATACTAAAGAGGGCTGGCAACATTCTTGTATATTATCCAAAACATAACAAAATAGGCTTGAATCTGCCCGAGTTAAATCTTTTGTAGACATGCATCGTCTTTGATACACCTGAGCAAAAACACCACAGTATGCTGTATAGAATATTATAATATCCATGTATTGCAGAGACTCACATATTTTGGAAGTGATGGATTCCAGGTGTAATAGGAAGGCTGGGATTTGCTGGAGCTGTTCCTGCAGTTCCAAGAGCCCATTCCTCCTCTTCTCCCAGTGTGCAGAAAGCATCACCACTTCCTCATCCACAGCCTGTAATTCCAAGCACAGATACAGAATGTCAGCCGCCTCGTCATTACCCATATCGTAGTTGGCTATAATCCGATAAACTCTCCATTATAGTAAAATATGCTAGCACTGGTTAAACTTGTATTGCTTTGTCAGGGTTAGTATACAACTATTAAAGTGATTTTTGCTGAGAAAAGATAACAAAATGTCATCTGCTTTGCACTTACATTAGCTAATATATAGTTCCAGAATAAAATGCATGTTAAGTAAACATGTATTTTCCTTTCAAAAACATGGTATCTGGTACTACATTAGGTTAAAGAAAGTTCTCAATCTCCATGCCTTACTCTCAGGAAATCTGTAACCCTTGCACTTCCCAGTTCATTTAATCTCAGCAGTGTCACAGACAAAGTATTCTGAACAGCTCTTGAATTTTCTGTATTCTGTTTTCATGTGACTGATCATGACTCGCGCTCTCTTTCTTTCTCTCATGCTTTTGCTCTTTGTTTCACCTTGTATTTCATTTTTCATGTACTATATTTAATAATTGATCAATTGCCAAGCGATTTATTTCTGTTCCTTTTGTTAATGAATTACAATTCAAACAGAATTTAAAATCAATAGCATACTGACATTTTTTCTGTCTTTACTCAGACGCTTTTGTACTGTTAATGGTGTTTGCAATCAATTTAGCCGAGTTCTGGAGTTGCTCTCAGTTCTAGTTGCCTTTCACAGACACATTCCTAGCAATGTCAAATTTGCTTACAAAACAAAGCTGGGGGGGGAGGGGGGGGTGGGGGAGATTGTCAGACTCGCTTACAGCCAGCCAGAAAATCCAAAAAGATTTAGACTGCATTCAGAGCTGAGCAAAAACATGGCAACTGAAATTCAGTGTCAACACATGTCAACTGCTACACATCGGTCACAAAAATGTTAGATCCAAATACCAAATGGGTTGGTGGTAGAACTAGAACAGGCACACCAAGAGGAAGACCTTGGTGTTGTAATAGATTCATCACTATCAGCAACCACACAGTGTGAGGAAGCAATCAAAAAGGCAAACAGCATGCTTGGATATACAAATCCAAGTAGGTTATGATGCACTTGAATTCTCGTCTCCTCTCTACAGTATCAAAGGGACACTGTGGTCCTGAAGAGTCCAACAAAGAGCAGCCAGGCTAATGCCAGGCCTTAAATGAGCTACAAAAAGATAGTCTGAAAGAAATGAAACTATTTAGCTTAGAACAAATAAGAATTAGGTGGGACATTATTATTTATGTATTTATTCGGCAGACGCCTTTATCCAAGGTGTCTTACAGGTGTTACTGGGCAGTAAAGGGTTACAATGCAAGCTTAATATTTAAATACAGTGTAGTTTACAGTAAGTGCAAATACTATACTACTAAAATACAATATGAACTAGGATGCAGGACAACAGACCAGTTGGAAATTAAGTAGATAGACTTAGGACAGGGAAGGGAAGGAGACACTTCTTTACACAAAGAGCAGTAAGGATATGAAATGCGTTACCTATTGTACTTATGTTGTTGAGGCAGGATCATACGGATCTTTTAAGACCCAACTTGACAAAGTTTTGAGATCAATCAGCTACTATACCAGACAAGCATAGATGGGCTGAATGGCCTCTTCTCATTTGTATATGGTCTTATACTCTTATGTTCTTGTGTTCCAAGTTTCTTTTAATATTGCTGGCAATGCAAGCACAAGATGGAACTAGCACTTACTTCTTTAAAGCCTGGGCTTTGTATGTCTATGGCAGGCTACTAGTACCAAGAAGCAACTGCCGAGCTTGGCCTAAAAGATACTGTTATCCTGAATTAACAAAATAAAACTAGCATCTGACATAACAGATCAACATCAAACAACAGCTAATCTGTAAGGCATATTTTAGCCATAACAGCACACCAGTAGTTGCATAAAGAACTCATAAGCTATGCAGAAGATGTTACAAAAATGTTTGAAGGTTATGTATGACAGGTTACTGGTGAACATGAAATACCACTTTTCTAAAGTTTGCAAAACTCCAAAGTGTTTTCTAGATGTCAGTTTATATTTTGGTGACATTCAGCTCACTGATGCAAATCTCCCAATATAGTTTCTGCTTATAGTATATCCCCATTAACTACTGTATGTTTAATAGCTATTCCAGCAGAAACGTTTTTTTCAACCATGATTGACATTTGTCAATAAATAAGGTTTTTAATAGCTGTATCTGCCTTTACTAGATTAAGCATTCAAACCTTTTGAGTAACACAGTGGTTTACTGTTTAAACCGTCATTTTAATTTAATTTAAAAATTAGTCTTGATTCAGCATTTACTACAGTCAGTCATCTTTATATTTTGTAATGATTTCAAATTGTACATTCATTTTCACATATAGTTTTCAATTATTGTGGTTTGCAATGCATCAAAATACTATAAAGGATTACACTTTAAAAAAAAAAATACAAGATCCTCAAAATGTTAACATTTCTGGTTAAATGTTTAGAAAAATACTAGGATTTGTTATTTTTTTTAGTGTTTAAATGTTTAAACCTTTACAGCCTTAGTACAGTAAGACTGGTCAATAATGATCGAAGCAGAAACAACTATACAAATATACAGTATAAACACAAAAAAACCTTAAAATTAAGTGTTTTTTTAAAAAAGTGATTGCCGAGGGTTGTCATTTTTTTGTATATCCAATCACTAGTAATGTATGCCAATGAACAGAAAAGCGCTCAATCGAATTCCCACCGCATCGTTATGATAGTCAAAAAGTTCAGTAAACGATAAAATACATTACAGAAGATTGCAAAGCTTGTACAATAATAATAATAAAAACACCAGCAAATTTGTTGATCAGACTTTGTTGTGAAAAACATCACAGACTACCCTTATTGGGCTGCTTGTCCCCCAAAATGCCACAGTCAACCTTTAATGAACAAAATGTATTTTATGTTGTCGTTGTTTGAATAATTATTCCCTGTCAAAGTTCTCTCTTGTTAAGATTTATTACAAATACACGCTTTGTGAAACCTGGTCCGAAAGATTGCACAGAATTCATGTAGTGATTGTTACAAAATATCCTTGTGAATGAACAATGATTACAGAATCTGACCAATAATGACACTTTTAGATAAAGAATATATTGATATGCATGACACACAGCATCTAAATACCCTTGTAATCAGATTCGTATTTGTCCATCTGTAGTGAAAAAAATTAAGCTGAGAAATGTTTTTTGATTAAAAAACTTTATGTCCAAGGTATACCTGCAATACAATCATATAAGCACGAGATTTAAACAGACTTTGGACAAGGCCTCAGTACAGCTCAGTACATATGTTTGTATTAGAAAGCACGGATATCCATGGAGTCAATTCGAAAGAGATGAAAAGACTGACAAAACTTTACAATGTTTGGCATTTATACCTTTGTAAGCAATTGTTGACTCCACTCCCATTTATCTTACTTTTGTCCAATGATAGGGGTTTCCACTCTATCGTTGAATACCACGTTGTACCTAGCAGGGCGCATCCATCTTGTCTTTCAGTTCCCCTCCCCCATCTCACACTATCACTGCTAACCTCCTGCCTTTTGACGTTTAGCTCAGACACCTACCTGTGACTGAGTCGAGTTAGGCTATGCAAAACTGCACGTAGCTGGTTTTGCCAATGGGAAATGAAAGAACTAAAAACTTACACAATACTGTATAAAAACTTAATATAAAAGCATATTAAAACAACTGAATTAGTAAAACTTATAATTATTATCATCATTAATACCTCCTTCAGAAAGCCATCACTCGTCCACCCTTTTTGTACAGAACTGTAAAACTACAATCAAGTACAACCAAATTATTATGTATCTTTTTAGTTATTCCTGTGGTTAATAAAGCTATTGAGCAAAGTTATGCTTTGTAATGAGTCAGAAACTGTTGTATCCAAGAATTAATGAGGTCGCTATGGCATTCTTAATAACATATTGCTCGCAGGATTTTGTTCCCCTGTTGCAGCCTCTCACCATTGGTCACCCTTGAAAATCAGGATCAGGATTCTCAGTTGCTATGCAATCTGAGCTCCATTAATCCTTTCCTTTTTTTGCAATCGGATTTCCGCTGACCCTTTATTGGCAGTGAGCCTCTCTGGATCTCTCGCTTGTTCTTAGCTTGGGGGGGGGGGGGGGGGGGGGTGAAGCAGGTTTAAGTGACGTAGCTTGTCATGTAACTTGTCATACAAGATGGCGGAATATTGACAGCTTTAGTTCCACAGGTAAAAATACATTAGTCTTGAATTGCTCTCAGTGTCCCGAATTAAAAAATACCAGATAATGTTCACATTGGAATAGTTTTTTTAGGTGTTTACTAATCAAAGGTAAATCAAAGGTATCAATTTACCTTTTTATTATCAATCAACTACTGGCAGCCTATATTTTATTACTGCGCTAAAACAGAAGTGACCGGTGCGTCGATCTCCAATAGGTCACAAATCAAAAAGCCCCTAGATCCACACACTGAGAAAAAACGCCAAAGGCAAATAAAAATCAACTGTTTGGATTTTATTGACAACAGGCTAAAGTATAGTAGACAAACTACGCAAAAAGTCAAGCACTGTCTGAAATGTTTCCACGGTGTAAATGGTCAATAGATAAATTAACAGGCTAAGGGCTTCTTTTGGTTGTCTCCACCATCTAATCAGCATACGATGCCATGTATAATATGAGGGTCGCTATGTTGGGCTAAGTTAATACAAAAATGTGTACAGTGCAGTATTAATTAAATTTGCATACATAGAAATCACTGGTATCTAGTTGTGGTCAGTAATTTAGTCTTAGCAGTGTGCGACACCCAGTCGGGAAAAACTGTGACGTCAAACCAAAACTGAGCACAACTGACTGCAGAATCTGTGCAAACTCAGATGAGATGAGTCGGGACGGCTTGAGTCGGGCTGTTTGCAGCAGGCTTTAATGGTGACAATCTGGTGCGCTGGGCACTAGTTTTGGAGAGCTCTATTGAGGCCCCAGGGGTGAGGACTAAAACTGAAATAATATAGCCTACAAAGAGAATCTAAACAACAAGAAGAATACATTAGTGAAGATCATTCTGATACGATATATTGTATTTATTCCAGTTACTTTTTAAAGTAAAAAAGTAGGTATCTGAACCATTTGAAAAACATTTGCTTTGCTGTGAAAAAAATCAGTCAGAGGACTTTTAAAAGAGAAGCAAAATGTAAAAATAAGTTTCACAGTTTAAAAAAAAAAAAAAGGGGCCAAATCAAATTGAATGAAACTAGACATTTGCTCAGTGCTTTATACAGGAGAGGCTGTAAGGCTGGTATAACGGAGTAAATCTGTGAAGATTCTTGAATTTATTTGAGCAGGATGATGCCGTGGGGAGGAGAAAATCAATATCTCTGCTATTCCCCCACCCCCCAACTCCAATCAGCAAGCCAGGAATGTGTTTCTGACTTTATTCTTGAATGACCTTATAATGCACACTCAACAAAACAGGAATATCAACAAACTATCAAGTAAATTACTGGTACCTCGCCAGCTATTGCAGACTCCTTGGCTCGCTTGTGAAGGGTCACCCAGGTATCTTCATACCTAAACAAGGAGAGAGGCAATCACAATGAAACAAACAGTACTGCACAATTGATAGAGCTTACTTATTAATGCTGAATATACAATAAAAATGTGTAATACTATTGAAGACCATGTTTGCCAAGGGATTTTGAATAGCAATTTACAGTATTATTGGCTTGAATTTCTGTGTTTATTTTAAGGGACCCAAAAATGCTGTATTGTTTTGAGCTCTGATAAATGAAGTATGTTAAATGTGCAATGGCTTCAGAGGCTTTGCCACACCTAGAAATAAACGTAGACTTGAGCTTGAATGGAAAGCTTTTGTTCCGGACTTCTGCTCACTTTTTCGGTTTTTATTCAACCTTTTGTTCTGGCAGGTTATGAATATGAATCCATTACAATTTATCTTAAACAATACTGAAGTACAACAAATAAACAGCATAAAATCAAACTAAAACAGGGATATTTTTTTCATTTTCTTTTTGTAATTCCACATTGTAAAATCTTGTCTAAAGGAAGGCTGTCAGTACAATCTTGTACAACCAAGTATGATGGACATGCAATTTTGTAGAAGGCTAACTAATGTTGGCCCTGTTCATAACTCAGTTTGCCCTTTAGATATAGTAGTCCTATAACAGTTATTTTTTCAGAAAACTCTAAAAGGAGGAAAAGTGTAGTGCACACTAGTAGCTCAAATACTAAATACAAAATTATTTTGTTAATTGTAGTATCTAGAAGAAAACACGAACAGTAACAGAAAGTGTGCCTCTGCAGCTAGCAATTATTATTATTATTATTATTATTTATTTCTTAGCAGACGCCCTTATCCAGGGCGACTTACAATCATAAGCAAAAACATTTCAAGCGTTACAATACAATCTGACTTATTGTACACAGATATATTTCGGTTCAGTGTGATCCATCCTTTTCTCGGAAAAACAACAGAACTGAGCTGAGACCTGAAGCTCTTTTTCATGAAACACAGACAATCTTGTGTGACAATAATAATAATAATAATAATAATAATAATAATAATAATTTGTGTTATCCATGGAGGACATCTTCAAAATATCATTTAGTTCCCCCCCCCCCCCAAAAGAACTAATGTTTAGACCAGGTTGACTAGCCAAGTTTCAAGTACACTGCTACAGAAAAAAGTTATTGACAAGCATTAAATTAATAATTTCTAAAAAGGGCATATTGTCAACTATGAATTGACATGTAGGCTATTTTGGGTTTGCCCTTATTGACACTGATCAGTTCAAATAATGCAGTCAAAACACATCTATTAGTACAAGTTAATACTTGCCCGAGAGGCCGATCTAAAAGCTACAGCTTGCCTGAAAGTCAGATTCGCTGCTTGCAACCTGCCTGAGATTTGATGTGCATGTTGCTACCTGCCTGAGCAAAATATCTACATGTCTTGGCCTGCTTCACATCAGACTCTGAATGTTTCTACCTGTCTGAGACAGCTCTACAAGTTCTTGCCTGCTTGGGCATGATGCCTGAGTGTTGCTTTCTGCCTGAGAGGCCGACCTGCATGTCCCTGCATGCTCGTGAAACAGATCGACATGTTCCTGCCTGTTTGGAAACTGAGTCTGAATGTCATCAGAGGAAAGCTGTCCTTCTGAGCTGCAATCACATGTAGTCTGTTAGATAGTTATTTAATTTGAATTATATTCTTTTGAGAAGTTTAAATGCCACAATGTGTTATTTTTGCTTATTCGTTGTTTGATTGTGCAAGCTTTTTCAATGTTGTTTAATTTCAGTAAAAGAAAAGGGCTGAATAATTACCGGATTATGGCAAAACAAATTATTATCATTTAGAAATCTCTCTAAATATTTAAATATATCTCTAAATCATTTCTAAATCTCTTTAAATATTTTTAAATATTTAAAAATATATTCAAATATTTAAAAAAGTTATCTCCAAATTCATTTTAAGATATCTAAAATATATTTAAAGATCTTTAAATCATTTAAATACTTGCCCGAGAGGCCGATCTAAAAGCTACAGCTACAGCTTGCCTGAAATCATTTAAAGATATCTGAAATTCAATTTAAGATATCTTAAAATGCTTCCTGTTCATTTAGAGATCTCTAACAAAGATATTCTATTTAACAAGATATTCGACTTCACTGATTTTGAATGGAGCTCAGCAGAATTTCTACTATGGAGAGTCAATGGAGGAGTAAATTGATCGTTAATTGTCAGTTTTCTAATCATTTAAATGACATCTGGCACGCAACAGAATGCAGATAATCCTCCAAATTAGAAAACCATTTTAGTAAATAATGCTAATTTTAATAATTAATTTTTCTTCACAAATTTTACATAAATTATTTTATAGATTTTTATTTGCTATTATGTCCTTTCTGTAAAAAACATGAAGTACAGATTTTTTTTCCCCTTGACATATTAAAGACTCTTTGTTAATCTGTTCTTTTTATAAATAAGGATTCAAATCTCAGATCCTCTGCTATGGACATCAAAAGCATTCATATCTCTGTGTAACTGAACTTGAAGTCTAGCTAGAAACCCTGAGAGTTTTAAAATAGAACCAGCTTCCAAAGTGGCAAAGCAATTTTACAGCACTGTACTGTTTAACACTGATAAGGGATTATCTGGGGAGTTTACACAATCTATGACAGAAAAACCTCTTGATTATAATCATTCTGTCAAAAAGAGCGATGCTAGGGACCTAGTTAGGTCACACAATCCGTTTACTGGAAATGTTTTTAATGTCTAGAAATGCGAATGAGAAAAAAAAAATGACAACACATCACATCTACACATCTACTAACATTTTTTATGGTCATAATTTTGCATCCATTCCTTCAAAACCATATTCTGTACAGTCAAAAGTTAAAGGATTGATTTTAAGATTGCACTGCTTATTTATAAAGCCTTGCAAAGTCTGGGCATGGATACTCGAAAGACGATGTACCAAACTAAACACTAGAACCTTTTTCTGGTGAGCACAAAACTAGGACGACAAATAAGGTTATTGTTTTATTCAGTATACTGCACATTTACAAAGCTGTAACTCATTGTCAACAATCTCCCTCCCGACCTGGGAGGGCACTGTATAACAGGAACAGTGTGCCCCATACTGGATGGTTTAGCAGTTCGTTCCAGGGTTAGTCGGAAGCCAGCCATCCAGGAAGGGGGCGGAGTCACAACACCAGAAGTCATCACCCTAATGTGGTACGCAATCTGTCAGTCATGGATCGGAGTATACGTGATTGAACTAGCTATCGCAGGGGGCGTGACAGGGTATTTCAGGGGATGTGACGAAGCAATTTGTTATGGTTATCACAAGGACCGAGAAAGGAAACTGAGTGTTAAAACGTATTGTGAGTGTTAAGTGTTTTGTTTGTTTGTTATTCTAACTGTCACTGTTTGTCATTGTTAGAAGGCTAACACGAAACAGGAGCTGTTGCTACGAGCCAGCACCAAACCCGGATTACACTGCACCCCTGTACCACCATTGTTGTCTTTCACTTCGCCTGCACAAGAGCACTCACTGTCTGGAGAAGTGACCGTGTCTGTGCTGTGTGTTATTGTTACTGTATTATTATTTTAGGACTGAACCCTGTGGTTTATTTACTGGTGATACACATTGCTGTGTAGCGCGAGTATTATTATTTAAACGGTGCCAAACCGTATTCAGAATAAAAGAACATTGTTTGAGCACTTGCATCACCACTACCCCTGCACAATACTAACCACTTGGCCACACACATTAAATTGCTAAAAGCTCTCTGGCGCACCCTGCTGGTATTGGTTTTACACTTCAAGCTGAACCGCATGATAACTGCATCATACTGTGCCATGCCTCGAGGTACTGCAGATTTACCGTGGTACCAGGGAAGTTTTCCACGGAACCCACTGTACTATAATGTCAGGATCCCCAACAATGGTCCCAGTTGTGTTAGAGAAGAATGTGACCACACCACATTCATTGTATTTATTTTTCGGAGTCATAGGAAATTCAAATCTGCTTATGTTCTAGACTTAAATCAAAATGTTTACACCAATAAAGATGTTCCTCATTAAGGCTAATATGGTGTTGCATGATATCTAGAATATAACCAAATCTCCATTGCAAGAGAGACATTATACAAAACAGCACCTGCAAACATTTTACTTGGACATACCTGTTAAGTAGCTCCACTCCTGCTGAAAACTTTGGCTGATGGTCCTCGCTCCTAAAAAAAAAAAAAAAAAAAAGACAATGTCATTTATAGACCAAGCATACAGTCCATAGTTTATATGGATTGTTTATTTGTATTTGTTTTAGATTGCCCCTGCAAGAATACATATTTCCATTTTGAAATTCAAGTTTTGTTTCCTCGCGACAATGCAAAAATATTTAAAACCTAAATAAGAGAATCAGAGTGAGGAAAAGCTTTGGACTAATTAGGCCCACAGTAAAAACTGCAACAGCTCAAACTGGTGTGCAATGGAATCCTTCCATACCTGGAATTTAAATCACCCAAGCCAACAAAACTACTGGAATAAATCCAGGAAAACTACTGCCTGACAGTCACGTTCACCTGACCTCTGCTGGTCTACTAAGGAAGCCACTACTGGTTAACAGCACGGCATCTGTTGTCTGGTTAGGCCCTGATACAGCTCCAAGCTCATTCCACTTGTTTTTGGATTGAAGTCCATTAATAGTGATGGCAAAGTAATACAGCACCTTTTTACTGGTAGAATCCCACAGCAATCTGAGACATGTGCGTTTGGGCATTATTAGACAATGCTTTTAGATGTGTAATACAGAAAGCAGTATTTATATAAATGTGTCTTGCATTGCATTTCATTTTTTCAGGAATGGGATGACTGGCCATGGGAACATGCAAGGTTGTTCAGTGTTCTTTCTTAATGCCATCTTATGCATTTGCCCCCCTTTTTGCCCCACCGACATGCAGAATAATGGGACTTGCCATTGTATGGGATGCATGCCAAAAAGTCATGTGATTAAACTCATGACTCAAATAGAACTTCATTGACGAAGAGACTTCAAATCTTTCTTTAGCAATTGATGAAAATTGAACCAGAAGGGCAACCAAAGGATGTTATGGCAGTCAGTAGCATAGTACTGTTTTGTTTTATTGAATATTAACACTGCAAAATGTTCAGACAGCATTGCGTTACTTTCAGTGAATTAACCTCTGCCCTTGAACTTACCTGCAAAGATCATCCTACTTGCACAAGTTACATATACCACCCAAAAATGTGATAAAACAGGACAACAAATCACTTGAGAAAAGCCTGAAATTAGGCTTCTACCAGTGAAGACTTACTCTGGAATTTCAGTATGCAATTGTAATTATGAACACAAAGAACAGATATACTGAGCCATACCTCTGCTTCTTCTTGATCTTTGCTTCTTTTGACTTGTCACTCAGCGTCTTGATCCTAAAAAATGTGCAGCATAAATTGTTAATGATAAATTAAAATGCTTTCTGATACTTTACCTCTTGAATTAGGTCATTTGACAATTACAAGCCCACAACTTTTATGTTATAGGCATATTGTGAAATAAAGCATTTCGCGAAATGCCTCAATATTTCAGGCATTTTGCGAAATGACTGCCGTTACAGGCATTCTATTACACTACTTGACTGATTAAAGGTTTTCAGTCATTTTGTGAAATGACTGTTTCACTTGGTTATTACACTAAATGCTTAAAAGTTTAATTGCATTTCATGAAATGACTGGTGTTAAGGGCATTCTATTACACTATTTGACCGATTAAAGGTAAATTAAGAGTGAGGAGAGTCATTTTTGTCTTAGCATTGATTACATATATGCATTTTTAAAATGTCAACTTTTCAGAATTTTTGCTGCATTTCTTGTTGTTTATAATAAAATATGATTATAATGAGAGATTATAATCAGGGGTTCACACATTAGGTTTTCACATGAGTACCAGCAAAAAAGGTTTGGTACTCGCCAAAATTAGGGATCATTATCCAAGTCACTGTCTAGCTCCATTTTCTTCTCCAACAGTTCACACATTTGTGATGTCAAGGATCGTGTGTAAATTTGGAGGTAGATTCTAGCGCCAGGGTCCCTCATATAGTGTGAGCGACATTACATTTTGGTGCCAGTAGACATGTTTAATTTATTGTTATTTTTAAGTAGGAATCTGGATTGCTGGTTATTACAATGTGTAAGAAATCATCACCCATTCTCTATTTATTTCAATAGTCTACCACCAAATTCCAGCCCTGAGGATTTAAAAGCAAAAAAAAACAAAACACTTCTTCACTTGTTGAACACGTTAGCGTGACGGCACAATGGTATTTATAGAAGGATATAACTGAGGGAATAAAAATGTTATTTTCAGTAAAATGCTTAAGTAAATGTATTTATTTAAGCTCACGTTTAAATGTAATGGCTCTCAAACTTCGACACCTCCTCTCACCTGCGCTTGGGAAGCGAGCATCCACAATGCCACTCCCCATAACTATCTCTGAATGGACAGCTAAATCGACATCCCTGATATCATTGGTTGTTTCAAGTCTCCATTAAAAGAAAATGATTGATGTTACTATGAACTAGCGTGATTCCACCTATCGCTCTCCATTTTTTTTTTGTTTTTATATAAAACCTTGAAGCAGTCAATGATAGCACAGCAGGAATTGGCTTTTTAGTGAACTGGAACCCTCCGGCCTTAAGTGAAGTATGGGGACTGGTATTTAGTTATGGTCAGCAATAATAAGCTCAGCTACCCAGAGATCGTCGACAGATCCCAGAGACCTTGAGACTCAATAGAAAATAGGGAGGTTAGGCTGGTATGGGTCACAGCCAGATATTATGCTTGACCTTGTAACTGTGAGCACCCTCTCTGCCTATATGACAAATGCTTTCCTGTTAAAAATGTACTGACGGTACACATTTTTCTGTTTAAAACACTAGTTATATCTCAGACTTAAATTCACTTGAACTGGTGAGACAACCTCTCTCGAAAGGTTTTTATTCCCGATAAAGCATTTTTGTGATTTACATTTTTTTATTTTATTTTAGGAAATAGAATTCATGGATGCATAGCGCAATTTTGTTTTATTAAATTTGGGATCGTGAAGATGTGGGAACAACTTTAACACCATACTGGATACAACTTTGAGTAAGTGTTCTCAATGCACTGTTCAATATTCGATTAGGAAATGTCTTGCTTTTCCCCTGTTTGTACACTACATTTAAGTTAGTTAGCCATGGTTGTTACAATGCTTTACAATACGTGTATGTTATTTCATTCTTTACTTCTGTGATACCAGTACAATGCTTGCCTGTGCTTTACTACACCTTGCTATTCTTTTACCATTGAATACTGTACCATACAGTATGCATTGTTTTCCAAGCTTGTCATTCAGATCCATAGGTTTCATTGTCATTATACAGAATGCGTTTGTAAATCAATAGAGCATGCAAATCATTAAAATGAATCTACATAAATACAAATAGAATATAAATGCAGACAAAACATATATTTTTAAATGAGGGTTAGTTTACTTACCAGAGAAACTTGTGATATGTATAGCTATTACCTAACTTGAATGTAAAAGGTAGGTATGTTCTCAAACAAGTTGAATCAATGACACCCCAGGTGCAGCACAGTAGGAGCTGTTATAACCTTAAAATCAGTGCATTAACTAACATTCGCGTGTGGCGTTAAACTTTGGTGATAGTTTGTATTCCTTGATGAATCTACTAAAAAAACAATAATGATCCATTGTGTAGCCCACCTATTGGCCAAAATACAGCTTTGTACAAATCACTGGTATACTGCAGATTGATCTGTTTGTTAATAATGTACTATGGGCACATGAAGCCTAATAACAACATAATATGGATACTTTACCTTTACATTCTAACTAGCAATTGTTATTTTACATTTGTAAACGTGTAAATCTAAGAGTTTTTTGCAATCACTCGTGTATTAAATTTATTTATTTATTTATTTTTTAATAGTTTCGCGTCATATAGCGAATGCAGAACCAGGTTCATACACTACTAAAAACTTTCGTTCTGACATCTGCAGTTGTTTAGAATTGTCGGCCCACATAACTGAACTTACTTTCACTTTAGTTTGCAGGCTACGCTGTATCACATTCCCTATACGCCGCTATAATTAGAAACTGAAGTAAACCACTTTCGGCAACAATCACATGACAGTCAGTCCTGTGCAATTTAAGAGAATGTACACATGCGAAAAACAGTTTCATCATTGAGTCTCTGTAAAACTTCTTAAAAGTCCAATTTCAAAGGCAATTGACAACAAATAGAATAGGCTTTATATAGTGTTGGCTTTCACTTTGGATCAAAAATAATTTCCTGAAAATACAATTTCCAAATTTATTACACAAAATTAAATTGTTTAGTCAAGTACTGTGCTTTCAGAATTCAGTAAGCTTATCTCGCATTATTTTCCGTAAATGGAACCGATATACATTGGGTCATCGTTCGATTTAATAAGTCAGATTGGAGCAAATTTACAATGGGACTACTGTCAAGAAATGAAATTTAAAATAAGACGATATTGTTGCAAAACAGTATCTACATTTTCGTTTTTAATATTA
The DNA here is from genome assembly GCF_902713425.1 of Acipenser ruthenus. Taxonomy (NCBI): domain Eukaryota; kingdom Metazoa; phylum Chordata; class Actinopteri; order Acipenseriformes; family Acipenseridae; genus Acipenser; species Acipenser ruthenus. Next base: position 28,012,916 of record NC_081191.1, read on the forward strand.
TTACACCATTATTCATGATTGCTTTGTCGCGGGATAGTGTTGGTAAACACAATCCTCTCTGTGGCTGTGATAATATACAGTTAAAAGGCTGGTAAATGTAATACTAACCCTGTTGTGAAATCCTGCTGCACAGTCAGAAGCTTCTCTCTGAAATTCTCAAACATGTTTCGTGTCTTTTCTGTCTGTCAGGTCTAATTTTCATGTCAGTTATATGATATATCACTGTGTTGATGCAGCTCCAGAATGTCCCACTAAGTTCTGATTACAAATCCATGGTCATCGACTCTGACCAAACCATAGAAGTACAAACACTATCCTCCAACTAGTAAATATTGCTGACCTTCCACGGTTTACTTCCTGGTTTTAAAAACGTGCCCACATGCACGCTGCAAAAGCGTTATGTCGTCACACTGTTCTGACACGCAAGCATACAACTTTGGATTTAAAGGGAGCTCATTTGTTTAGTGTTTTTTTTTTTTTTTTTTTTGTCATTGTTTGTGTATTTTATTATTTTTAGGTAATACATAAAAAACATGATAGATTTAAATTAAGTTACCTATTATAAAGTGATGACAGTATGGAAAGGTATTTTTCATTGGAACTTTAGCTTTCATGCCCATTCCTGTGCTGCAATGGAGAACTGTGTTAAGGAATTTGCCACAATGAGAATCTATTACTAGAGACTACAGTACTTTGTTTGCCTCTTATAATGTAAAGTTTCAGTATGAATTTTTATAAATCTATATATCAATGATTTGTAGAAATGCATGGCGTTGGACAGTCCCAGGTTTAGCGATGGCACACACTGAATCTTAAAAGATTTGTTTCAAATTAATTGCATTCCTTATTTTGTAGTTAGAATATTATTCTATGGTGATTATAATTAGAGTTTCAATTTACATTACGTATAGAGCAGTTAAAACAACACCTTTACGGAGCAAAACAGCATGTATTTTTACTTCCAGCACGAATAACTTTTATTTACAGGATTAAAGAAATCTTGGTCAGCAAAGCACATTTGACACTGCCAATGAAATCCATAGTATGTGTTTTCTCTGCGGGTGCCATGGATACATCTCGTTCCTTTTTAGTCTTGTCCTATTCATCAGGGAGCTTGGCGATCATCAGAAAAAGAAGAGCTCCTTTATCACTATGAAGAAAATGGCATAGGTTTTGTCACCCACTCTATTTTTATATAGCCTTTTGTAACCTTGTACCTTATTCACAAGCCTACTACATCTTTCAACAAACTACTACCAAGGAACTTGCGAGAAAGTGGCTATGTTATGTTTAATTATTTTTTAAAAGCCTTTGTTGTTAATTCACCACATTGATAACAGATATATATATATATATATATATATATATATATATATATATATATATATATATATATAAATTACAGGTGTCAGACAGTACTATGAAAAAATAAGTCACCACAACATATACACTACTCCAAACAAGTAAGAGATATAACAAAAAAAAAAGAGTAAATACCTTTATTGTGTTGGTTGAAGCACTGTAGAATAAATTCTCATAACACATAACAAGTGTTCTTCTAGATCCCCCCTCCCCCCGACATTCCCTTCCTCGCAGAGCAAAAGCGGTTTCAGTGGATCACACACCAGTGTTACCCCCTGTACTGTGTTTACTCAATGTGTAATGCATTCTTATGCATAGTACACTAAAACCTTTCCCACCACATGAAATTAAAATTGGTTCCTAAAATAACCCCTTCATTTCTCAAAGTGTCCCAGTGCCCCAAAACTCTGAAACTGGCCCAAACCCAAAGGAGGCAGGCAGTGCTGCTTCTCTACCCAGCTAGGAATGCACTGCAGTGTGAACTGCTCCCATGTTCCTGCAGTATGTGGTACTGCATACTGTATGCATAATGCAATGGCATTCGTTGTCATGTAAACCCTGACTCAGAATACTCTCATATAAACCACAGGCCTTACACTATTCAATGTTAAAATGTGAAACTGACCAGAATAAAACCAGGAAACCTAAAAAATATGTTGACAATGATGTTCTTACACTTACAGAGTTGAAAAACGTTTTAAAAGCACACTTGGGTGAGAGAAACAGCACAGAGCTTTTTCAGGAATTAATGAGTTCCAAACAAAATGATCAAGAATCCCCACAACAATTTATTTACCGAATGATGGGGCTTAAACAAAATATGTTTTTTGCAGCATGCTAGTTAAATACAGAAATTTAATATGATTAAGCCACAGTGCAGGGAGTATTTATCCATACTGTCTACCAAGACCTCAATGTTAAGCATGGCAGCAACGGTGAGATCTGAAACTATACCTATCTGACTCACACTCTTGCGACACAAGCTGTGCCAACACTGCTTAAGGCAGGGGAATGCAAATTGCGCAAACTGTTTTAAAAGTGCCAGTTAGGGGGCTCCCGAGTGGCGCATCCAGTAAAAGCACTCGCTAGAGTGCAGGATGCGCTCTATAGCCTGGACGTCGCGAGTTCGAGTCCAGGCTATTCCACAGCCGACCGTGGACGGGGGCTTCCAGGGGGCGGCGCTCAATTGGCCGAGCATCGCCCTGGGGGAGGGAGGGTTAGGTCGGCCAGGGTGTCCTCGGCTCACCACTCACCAGCGACCCCTGTAGTCTGGCCGGGGGCCTGCGGGCTTGCCTGTAAGCTGCCCAGAGCTGCGTTGTCCTCTGTAGCTCTGAGGCGGCTGCATGGTAAGTTCGCAGTGTGTAAAGAAGCGGGAGGCTGACGGCACACGCTTCGGAGAACAGCGTGTGTTCATCTTCGCCCCTCCCGAGTCAGTGCAGGGGTGGTAGCGGTGAGCTGAGCATAATAAAAAATAATTGGGCATTTCAAATTGGGGAGAAAATAATAAAAACTAATTGGCAACAACTAAATTTTAAAAGAAGAAAAAAAAAGTGCCAGTGAGGGTCATGGGGTGTCTTATGAAGTTTTCTGATCCGGGAAACATCAACCGATCACTGACGAGGGACTACCAGTGATCGGGGAAGAAGACAGGTCCCAGTTGTGTGTGGTATGCAAATTAAGGCTACAGGTTCTGCTCTGCTCACAGTCCAAAACACTTAAATATTGTTCACACTAGTGTCAGTATAAGGCTGAGGGTGTAAAAATGTAAGCTGCTCTGAAACAAAATGTAATTTCACCAGAAAGAGAATGCATAGTGCAGTCCATTGAGAACAGTCACATCTCTAGACAGAGTATTGCACAACTAGTTGGTGGAATAGGCTTGCTAGAGTGATACATGAATGGCATTGCTGTAACGGTACTACTAGATACAGGAGCTCAAGTCAGTATGTTAGATAGAAAATGGAGAAAACAATACATATTCAAGCATACTGTACGTCTTCTTGATGAGCTAATGGGAGTGTACGGTAAATTAGATGTGATAGTAGTGAATGGCATGTCTTTGCCATTTGATCGATGGGTGGATGTGCAAGTTGATATACATGTACCCTTCTTAATTAGCCAAATCGCTTTAGAGAGACTTATTTGGGGATCCAATGTCATTGAGGAGGTAATTAGAGCAAATAGTAGTGGGGTTGAGGATGATGTTAAAGGTCTGGCACATCTGCTGAGCAAAGTAATGGGAATTGAAAAAACAAAGCCAATGGACTTGTAAGTTGGTTTCCATAGATAACCGAGAAGAGGAGTACAGTTGCCCTGTAAACACTGGAAGAAAGTGCATTAGAATACCCAAGGGGCAGGTAATTAATGTAAAAGGTAGAGCTGACTTCAAACACCACAGTATTGGGGATGTAGCAGTATTTGAGGCACTGGAAGACAGTACAGCCTTGGAAGACCTTGATGTTAGTGAAGGGGTCATAAGCAGCACTGAAAGCTCACCCTCTATAATTACAGTATCTGTTTACAATTGCACTGTTCATGACATATTCATACCAAAAATAGCTGTTTTAGGAAATATTCAGTTTATTCAGCCACTGAAAACAGAGCTGTGATGGAGGATGCCACCACAACACCTGACATCCCGGTAAAGGCAGTAGCCAGCATGTTGATGGGAAATAAGGCATACCCACAGACGGATTCTCCACAAGAGGCAAGTCAAGCAACTGAAGGGGATCTGTGGCAGGAACATGTTGTCAGAAAAATGCTTTATGAGGAGTTGGGCACTTTTGCCCGAGATGAAGGAGATATTGGTAACCTTCCTAGTCTACAGCTGAAGATTTGTTTGAAAGATGACACCCCAGTGCAGAAGACTTATACCTCTATACCTAAACCACTATACAGAGAAGCAGTATATACAAGATTTAATGGCCAAGGGTTGGGAAGTTTGATCCAGATCTTGTTACTCATCCCCAGTAGTGTGCGTGCAAAAGAGAGATGGTAGCCTTCGTGTGTGCATTGACTACTGGGAACTTAACCTGAAAACCATATCTGACAGACACCTATTGCCCAGGAAACAAGATCTGACAGACAAGCTAGATAATAACTCATGGTTCTCTATTCTGGACCAGGGAAAAAAATACCATCAGGGTTTCATGGTAGAAGATTCAAGACATCTAACAGCATTCATCATGCTCTGGGGATTGTACAAATGGGTCCATGTCCCATGTGCCCTTATGAATGCACCTGCTGCTTTCCAGCACAGCATGGAAGAGATTCTGGAAGCGCTACAAGATTAATGTTGTATATTTTATCTAGATGACATCTTATGCTATGCTAAGACATTTGAAGACCATGTGTCAACAGTACGGAGAGTGTTGCAGTGCCTGCGAAGAAATGGTGTTAAACTGAGACCAGCTAAGTGTGAGCTTTTCAGGCGGGAAGTCAGGTATGTAGGGTGCCTTGTTTCAGAAGCTGGTATTTGAATGGATCCAAAAGATGTTGAAGCAGTTACCAGTTTGAGAGAGAAAAAGCCCACAGCACAAGAGTGAGACAGGTCAGTTATCTTCAAGGATGCCTGTGACATGGACAGAAGACCATCAAGCTGTTCTATACAAATTCATAGATGAACTGATCTGTCCTCCAGTCCTTGCCTACCCAGACTTTAGCTTGCTATTTGTCTTACACACTGATGTGTCAGAAAAAAGGGCATGGAGCAGTTCTTTACTAGAAGCAGAAGGGGAAACTAAGGGTCATTGGATATGGCTGTAGGATGTTGTCACCTTCATTCTGGAAAATTAGAATTCCTGGCTCTAAAATGGTCTGTATGTGAAAAGTTTAGGGATTATTTGTTTTATGCCCCTAGCTTTACCATTTATACAGACAACAACCTGTTGACCTACATCATCAGCTCTGCAAGACTGAATGCAGCTGGACACCGCTGGGTTGGAGAAATTGCTGACTTCAGATGTGACATAAAATACAGACCAGGTAAAGCTAATACAGACGCAGACACTCTTTCAAAACTGCCATTGAATATTGAGTGCACAGAAGAACTAACACCAGACTTGGGTTCAGCAGGATGGCTGAGAAAGGAGATGTGCCATGGGTAGAATGTGACAGTGATAATTTAAATATTAGTGAATTATTACCAACAACAACACTGAGAGCACTGAGGAAGGCACAACAGAAAGATGTGACCATTGGGAAGGTAATCCAATTCAAAGAGAGAAATGAGACACCAACCACTAGGGAGAGAGAGCGCATGGACAAAACCAAGAAAAGACTGATGCAAAAATTGTCTAATCTTGAAATTGAGAAGGGGATCTTGTACAGAAAGAGCAATATTGGGGCAGCAGTGTGGAGTAGTGGTTAGGGCTCTGGACTCTTGACCAGAGGGTTGTGGGTTCAATCCCAGGTGGAGGACACTGCTGCTGTACCCTTGAGCAAGGTACTTTACCTAGATTGCTCCAGTAAAAACCCAACTGTATAAATGGGTAATTGTATGTAAAAATAATGTGATATCTTGTAACAAATGTAAGTCACCCTGGATAAGGGTGTCTGCTAAGAAATAAATAAATAAAATAAAAAATATGAGAAAACAGATCATTCTCCCAGAAGGGTTTAAGTTGGTGGTCCTCAAGAACCTTCATGGTGACATGGGACATGTAGGGACAGAGAGTCATGGATCTCGTAAGAAAAAGAGTCTATTGGTCTTTTATGAAGACGGACATAGAGAAATATGTAATTAATGTAACTATGTAAATATCCATGAGTGACAGGGATGGCTGAGGTGGTGACGTCAGGCCAGAAGCCGGAACACTGTATTTTATTTCCATTGTTTGTATAAAGTACCAATTCAAAATGTGCCAATAAAAATGTGTTTGGTGTGTAAATTCATTACCTCTTTGACATTGTGTTACCAAATAGCACTGTGCCAATCCCATTTCTCAGTTGACCATAAGTCACACACCTTAATGAAATATAATATGTCACGAAACTGAGTCCTATACATAGACTTCACTTTATTTAAAATATGTGGACAGATATACAAAGCTATTGCCCCAGTGTAATTTTTTTTGTGAAATAAAAACAACTCTTAAGCAGTATAGATAGAAGACCTCTATTCAACTAAAAGAGTGGCGCACACTGTACACTGGAACAAAAGCTTAGTACATCTAGTACAATAACTAAACAAATGAATGCAGTCAATTACTTTGTCTATAGACTCAGTACTTCACATGTACATGCAATTCATACAAAATAATTACGTTCAGACCCATCATTGAAATTAATCTGTCACCATTATTATTCATGAAATCATTCCTGATTATTATTTTCACTTTTCCCAAGAAGGCACTTTGCATTTACATGTGCCAAGGAAACTTGAGAAATCATAGCTTTTATTGAGGCCCTGCTGCACCTGGTAAATTTAAATAGATTTTATAAACCACTTGTAATATCTACATACGGACCATATTTGACAGATTGAAGTGTACCATAAGTGAATTGAGTTCTATCCTTATTGACATTGGTCTATGTCTCAAAAACTCAATCACAAGAACTAGCAATGAACCCCCAAAATACAAAAGGGCCATTTGTTTTATTCGTTCACTGGATTAGGCATAACAGTTTTTGTAATGTTTTCACAGCAAATGGAACTTGTCATTGTCATACTCTGTAAAGCAATGAGATGTCCACCATATCAAATCAATTAATTGTTGGGTTAAAAATCATTCAGTCATGACAACTCTTATGATTTAAAACAACTTATTATTATTATTATTAGAGATTAAAAAAAGTTGATTTAAGCATGGCTCATAACATTATCATAACACTGACTTACCAGTACATAGCTTTGGTACTGACTCGAACTTTTGATTGACTTTTCTCAGCCGACGGCAAGATAAGCAGCTTGTCTTCTATAGGACCAGCGATTTACCCAGATTTGTGTTGCAGGTATATATCTATATATAATATTAATAATAATCTTTATTTTTATATAGCGCCTTTCATAGTGGACCACCATCACAAAGCGCTTTACAAGATACAAGACTAGTGTGTGTGAACAATGCATCAGCTGCAGAGTCACTTACAACAACGTCACACCCGAAAGACAGAGCACAAGGAGGTTAAGTGACTTGCTCAGGGTCACAAAATGAGTCAGTGGCTGAGCTGGGATTTGAACCAGGGACCTATATATATACTGTATATATATATATATATATATATATATATATATATATATATATATATATATATATAGGGAGGGGGGGTACTGTTTAATATAGAGGGAGGGAGGGGGGTACTGTTTAATATAGAGGGAGGGAGGGAGTTATTCAAAATAGAGGGATACTGTTTAGTATTAAAATATTTGTTTTCTCTGAATATATTTTAGTTGTTTATGCCGTGTATGTGCTTTGGCAACACAATTCTTTTTATTGTCATGTCAATAAAGCCAATTTGAATTTGAATTTGAATTTGAGAGAGAGAGAGAGAGAGAGAGAGAGAGAGAGAGAGAGAGAGATTAAAAAGGAAAAAACAAACACAATAGTGTGCTAATGAGAAAGATTTGCTCTATTTGCATGTGATTAGCTAATTAATTCCACATCCTTATTTTAAGCGCTGATCATTTCCACAAAAATAATGCATTCTGCATAATATATTCATGTTTATGGAACATATTTGTTCCCCTGCAAATGCTCTAAAATTGCCAACAAATTCATCTTAACAAAAAATAGCTAAAACCCATTTGGTCTCATGTGCATTCTGCTAACCGAACACATATACAAGGGTCTCGTTACACCACTGCAGGCATTCAGTTTTACCCGTCTGAACTAATCAGTGTCAATTACTCTGCATACTCTTCTTTTCCCATTATAAATGTCCTCACATCCTGTATGTATAAACAAACAAATCCCCAGAGTTAAACTCAAACCGTTTGTAGCAAAGAAAAGCTATTAAGTGTTTTCCTCTTTTATATTGGTTGTAATCAGTAATAAATGAGGGCCTCAGACTGTACATACTGCTTGATGTTTACAGTTGTTGTACAAGACCACCGTGTGCCTATTCAGCCATACTAATTAAAACGGGTACTACCACAAGCATATACAAGCTCAATTCCTTTTCAAATCCCCTATTCTTCACAGCAAACAATTTCTGTTTTGTTAGTTAAAGGGGTAATACAGTAACGAAAGCCTTAAACATGTGTTACTGTGCTACGTCACAAATACAGTGTGAGAGTGATAGAGGAATGTAACAGGGCGAGGTGCCCTGTACATTGTTTTGTTTGTTTACTTTTAGAGCAGGGTCTCCCCCTCCGACCTGTGCAGTGTATTTTGTATTTGTTTTGTTTATTGTATTGTATTTATATGACGACGTAGCCGTTTGTTTATTTTGTTATTATTTAGTAGCGTGGATGGGTAGCCCCATCCACAACACAATTAGTAAACTCGTGCAGAAGGTGGCCATCTCCCAAATTAATTAGGTGATTTAATTTGTTGCTAATCGGGAGATGGTCACCTGTTATAAAAAGCCTGCAGCTCTCCAGCTCGGGGTGGGTGTTTGAGGAGCAGAGAGAGCGAGAGAGGAGAGAGGAGAGAAACATAAAGAGTAAAAACACAAAGGATCAGTGACGGCTATTTGCCCAGCCTGACCTTTGTTTATGATTTTGTTATGTTCAAACCTTTTATTTTCGCTCGGTGAGCAAGTGTGTTTTTTTGTTTAAATATTTTATTTATGTTTGTTGTGCTGAATAAAAACGGCACAGCCTTTACCTGCAGTACTTCCCTGGTGTCAGTTTTCCTTCCTGCTTCTGCCTGACGTCAGAACACTCAGTCACCCTGTCACAAGGAAATATGGCAGAGAGCATGTGTGAATAATGGAAATACAACTTAGCTAAGACAACAACATTAAGAAGCCTGTTAGGAACCTTTATCTATGTTGTATCAGACCTACAGTATGCAGTGTGCATCCAGAGTACAAATCAAAGAAGTAAGAGTGCCGGTGAATAAGCATACAGACAAGGTGTCCTTTTCTTTATCCTGCTCCACAACATAAAGTTCAAGCAGCCCTTTACCAAAGGGGAAAGTTCTCCACACACCATGCTGTAGGTTCACTTCCTGTGCAACAGGCATCAGGACTAATAAACCTGCTACACGGGGATTAAATGCACAGAATTGTGGGTGGATAAATTAGATTTACCCATTTCAAAGTACAGAATAGTTTGTAAAACTAAACAAAAACATGATAAGTGACTTTAAAGAAAGTTGTTATGTTAATCAGGTAAGGAAATGTTTTCTTAAAGCTACTCCTTTAAATGGGAAGCTTCACAATGTATTAGTAAAATAGTTCACTGAATTATTTGTCAATATCCTGTATATTCAGTCCGTGTCAGCATCTATATGTCATCAATAATTTCTTTCTTTTTCACAGCTTATGTCCAACCAGATTTAACCTATTTTAACCCACCTGCATGCTGTTCCCATTTTTGGGTCTTTTTTCCCCCACTTCTTTCAAATAAATTACAGATTGTTTTAGTATACATACAATACTTCCAGTTCTACAGACCAATACTTTAAAGAAATAACCTGCATAGAACCTCTCATAAGGTATTTAGAGGGATTTACCCTTTGTGATAGTGTGATGCAGCCAACTCAGTTTAAAGCAGTGTAATATTAAGAAACAAAAAGGATATAACCTGTCACAAGGCTGTAAAGTCAACGGCTGAGCTTGACTCAAAAACCTTGAGGTGTCTTGTGACAGCGGTAGTTCAAAGAGGCGAAAGGTCCACAACTCATCAGTGGGGTAAAGATTTTGAACAAAGAATTCTGACTGACAGCCAGAACTCTAACTAATGAGTCTGCTCTCCAAAAGAAAACACACAGACATAATTGGAGACATTCCAGATATTCCCATAAGAGTCTTTGTTGCTTTAATGAATAACAACTCTACAGGGATGTTTAAATTCAAGACTTCTGGGCTAGCTATTTTAAGGCATCATCATTTTGTCTAATTAACTGTCTGCACAGTGAAGACAACCTAAATATTTATGACAGCTTTGGACAAGACATGTTTACAATTTTGATGTTTAATTATAGTCAACTGACAAATTCTGGCTAGAAACTGAAAGTTGAAGGATGCCCAACTCATGATGTGAAGCCCTTACACATTAATTATCTGCCCTTACGTCTGGGAGTATTAATCTATTTAAATGTAAATCTGCATCGGATCTCTTTGCTGAAATGATGCATTGTGACATAATCCAAATTGCAGTCTTCCAGCATCTCTCATATGAACATCTGCTTCTACAAGCTGACAGGCTCATCCCTATCAGATGCTCACAGCTCAGAAAGTTGATGTTTGTCCTTGCAAATAAAGGAATTATGTCAGATTAATGTTTTCCGTTCTGAGCATTACCTACATTGATTTACGTATTGGATTTTGAAACTACAGTCACATGTAAGCTGCTTATAACTTTACATAGTAAATGCAGGAATAATTATGTCAAAGTTGTGACAAGAACTACTGTAATGTTGATTTTTTTCTCTCTCCTATACCAAATGATCAGCAGAGGCAATGCAATACTATATTGTCAATTGTTCTTTTCAAAGGGACAATGGTAGCACAAGGGCTGCTCCAAAATGGTATGAGGCAAAATGGAATGAGGCAAAGGTCATTCAAAATGATCTAGACAGCATTCAAAATTGGGCAGACACATGGCAAATGAAATTTAATAGAGAAAAGTGTAAAGTATTGCATGCGGGCAATAAAAATGTGCATTATAAATATCATATGGGAGATAGTGAAATTGAAGAAGGGAACTATGAAAAAGACCTAGGAGTTTATGTTGACTCAGATATGTCTTCATCTAGACAATGTGGGGAAGCTATAAAAAAGGCTAACAAGATGCTTGGATATATTGTGAGAAATGTTGAATTTAAATCAAGGGAAGTAATGTTAAAACTCTACAATGCATTAGTAAGACCTCACCTAGAATATTGTGTTCAGTTCTGGTCACCTCGTTACAAAAAGGATATTGCTGCTCTAGAAAGAGTGCAAAGAAGAGCGACCAGAATTATCCCGGGTTTAAAAGGCATGTCGTATGCAGACAGGCTAAAAGAATTGAATCTATTCAGTCTTGAACAAAGAAGACTACGCGGCGATCTGATTCAAACATTCAAAATCCTAAAAGGTATAGACAATGTCAACCCGGGGGACTTCTTTGACTTGAAAAAAGAAAAAAGGACCAGGGGTCATAAATGGAGATTAGATAAAGGGGCATTCAGAACAGACAATAGGAAGCACTTTTTTACACAGAGAATTGTGAGGGTCTGGAACCAACTCCCCAGTAATGTTGTTGAAGCTGACACCCCGGGATCCTTCAAGAAGCTGCTTGATGAGATTCTGGGATCAATAATCTACTAACAACCAAACGAGCAAGATGGGCTGAATGGCCTCCTCTCGTTTGTAAACTTTCTTATGTTCTTATGTTCTTATGTTCTTATATTTAGAAATGCTAAAACAATCAACCAATGGGTATCCATTGCAGAACCATTGTACCATTTCAGCCCCAATGCGCTACCATATCAGATTCACTACAACAGCTATGGTGCTGTCATTTGCCAAATGTTCTTCTATGGTTTCTTCAAGGTATTACTCTAGTATTAATTATATCCCAATGACGTAAACTTTTCTATAAGGGTGCAAGTAAAAAAAAAACTGAAGCAGCAACATTTAGATTTAGAGAAGCAGTAATTGTTTGTTGCTTGTAAAAGTTGTTGGATGAGAATTCTATTTTCCAGCAGAATTTGGAACCCCCTTTCATTAACTGTAGACACAGGAGGCTGATGTTGCAAATGCCGCCCGGGTGCCCAGATCTATTTACAGTATTTGCAAATGTAATTGCAGGTAGTTCCGGCTGGGGTGTCAGTAATTTTAACTCATAGGGTGGCATCTAACAACATTGGTACAGCATATGGGCACCAATACACAAACAAACTGTAAACAGAAATAAATACAAAAAGGCAAAACAAAACACACTTTGTCACATAGTTGTCTCAGCAATGTTCCCACAAAAAGGGAGGTCCCACTGCAGGAACCTTCTCACCCTCTGTATACTTGTGTGGGATTTAAAATCCCCTAAACTGGCCGGTCAGGGATCTGCAGTCAGCCAACCTCTGACTACCATTACCTGTACAACAGTTGGCAGCGTGTCTCTGCACAGCGTCTGGCTTCCTTATACATTACATTTTTAAACTACCGGTACTTAAAAAGGAGGGGGAAAAAAAGACTATTTCTATGGGCAGGACCTCAAGCCTACCACAGAAACCTTTTTATTTATTTATTTATTTATTTATTTATTTATTTATTTATTTATTTATATATATATATATTTTTTTGAAATTGCGAATAATATTATTTTAAGAAATCAAATGAGCCTTTGAAGGACTGTGGGTCTTTCACAGCCAGAATTTTAAACAAATATCTCAATTATTCAAAATTCACCAACATACTGGGACAAAATGTTGTTGCCATTGAAGTTCAATGTTATACATTAAAAAATATTGTTATCTGGCTACTGTACAGGATCTATCTACATTTCCCAGGTCAGTAGAACTGAACTATTATTGAACAGTTGTAACCATGGCAAGCTATTCACCTGTCACAGACTTGCTGCACCGCAAACAATGCAAAAAAGTCACATTATTTTTTCTGACCAGCTTAGAATCAACTACACTTTGTTATTCCTGCCACCAGGTGGCAGAATAAAAATGGAAAATTAATTTTAAAAAAGCAGGGTGGACTTCCATGGAATGCTTTTGGAAGATATAGCTAGGGGGCACTTTGGGTAACAGACGAGAGAGAGAAGGAGAAATTAAATAACAAATGCTACTCGTGCTGGAGGACTCGCACGGTGCTTGTTTTGGGGTTCATCCACTGTCTGTTTTGTCTGTCTGTTTATTTTGGCCAATGTGCCATTTTGTTTTGTGATCAAGTGTTTTGTGTTTAAACCGTTTATTTTGTTCATTTATAATAAACCAGCGCAACAGAGCAATTCACGACACATTCTGTGTCCATTCTCATCCTGGTCTGACGGCACCCCCAGCTAGCCTGCTCACAAGTAGCTCACTCCTGTCAGCAGGTGGGCTGGGTGTTGAGAAGTGTAATCTTCTTACCTGTGTTTTGTAAAGTATTTTTAAAAAATGTTCAATTAAAATATCCTCATCAAAGTCAACATTTAGATCAAATTTTTACTTCCATCTCAAAATGTTGTATTGTGTGAATATTAACATTTGACAAATGTAGTTTGTTTTAAATGATAACACAGTATTCTTACCAATAGAATGTATTGGTATGTATCCAGTCACTAATCTTTCATGACATAACATAACAATGTCCAAAATTCCATGACATGAATTGTGTGGGTGTAGTAGCAGCAGCTATCCACTACAGTACATCCACTATATTATTTTCAGTGACAATGTTGAAGCAGCTGAGTGCTCAGATATCCAGGACATCTGTTAGTGGTTTAAGTGCCCCACTGTTTATGTTGATGCTTGGCTGCCTGTGCATTCAATTCCCTCCGCTATTTCCAGCTTAATGGATAAAACCATCATGAACTTGGAGTATGTATGGTCTCTTATGGCAATTTATCCTGTTTCATCTTGATGCACTGCTTTAATTTACTGTCAAATGAAAATGAATTAACAAAAGATTTGTATTTTAATTAAGAAATGTTGGGAACGACAAGATGTTGTACAGTCCATTAAGACTTGTCCTAGTACACCATTTGCACCATCTAATATTATCTTATTCAATAGAGCGGAACAACTGTTGAATATTCATTGTTTTAGAATCATTTCCTTGAAGATGTTTTAAGTTGGTAGATATTAATTAATAAAACTGTTTAATTACTAGAGGCGTGGGAGCTCAGCAAAACTCGTCTGGCGAAAGCTCACATTTTTTCCAAAAACTTCTCCAGGTTTGCGAGCCTGGCATGGTAAGCTCAATTAAAAACAAATACTTAAAAAAACAAATTGTTTGTAGAGAAATATGCAGACTATATAAAACAGGAACAATGAATAATCAACCAGCAAACTGTCCCTCAGGTTCATTGTTGAACTTTACTTACAGTACTGGTAACAATTTCCATTTAATTTTGGAGGACGGACCATTTTTCTGCATGTTTCAATTTGGCAAACATTTTAAAAACAATTATTTTGTCGCGACAATTCTGTTGGGTTATAATATTTACAAGGACCAACACAGACCAGCTTCACCTCTCCTTTCCCTCTGCCACTGGAGTTGGAGCAGTGTTCAGACCGGTTTGAATTGGGATTCTGTCAGTCCCAGTTTGAACTGCAGACTGGCAGGCAGGTGCTAAAACTAACTGAGAACAAAAACATGTTGGCAGAATGGAGGCCTAACAATTATTTTAACTGGGAGAAAAAATGTATGAATGGAAAAGCTACAAAAAATGTGATAGATATAAATGATTGTCACAAAGACGGCCAGAGTGGGTGGCGTCAGACCGGAAGCAGGAAGGAATTCAAACACAGACAGAGACGGTGGTGATGATGAGCTGAGTGCAATGGCTGCACTCAGCGTTTATTAACAAATAAAAAGGTTTTAAACGGAATACAAAACACAGGACACGGCACTTGTAGCCAAAATAAACAGACGAACAAAACGGACTAGACAGTGCACAGACAGACGAACAAAACACGGTGAGCAGATAACACTAATATTTACGTTCTTATTTTACGTTTCTCCTTCTCTCTCTCCCGTTCTCCACTCACCGAACACCTAACCCTGAGTGCAAGAAATGTGCGTCTATATATACTATTGTGCTGGGATTCAATTACTAATTAATTATTCACTTGAATCCCAGCACGTGAATTAATTCTGTGCAACCCCGTGCTCACATATTACATTTAACCAGCACGTGAAGTGATTTGTGCTCTCCTCGTGCCTAAATACAAATCTACACTTTCTAAATACACGTGAAACACAGACCCGTTTATATCCCGTGTACCAATCTATACACCGACATTAACACACGCAACATCCAACATACAACACAGATCACACAAATGCACACAGGGGCGGGGCACTTTGCCACAATGATATTCGACTTTTCTGTAATGTTCAGTTGCAGATTGGATTGTATACTGCAGACATAACCCAGTTTGATATGAGAACAAGAGGAGAATGACTATTGTTATAAACTGGCCCGCTTAAGGAACATCTATTGTACCCACTCTAACCTTTCCTATGTTCATTACTAAAAGCCCTTCAACATTAATAGAAGCAATTATTGATTTACTATTTCCCCAGTTATCTGTACCTTACTTTTAGAAAGCACTCCTGCAATCACAAAGTATTTAAGATAAAGAAGATAAGGCTAAAATGTATTTAATACCACCATTCTTCTGAGGGTTTATGTTCATTACTAATATGATATTCTTAGCCTGGTGTTTATCAGTAATAAATAACTGTGTTGAGAAGATAAAGTTATCTAAGCTCTTATTTTACTCACCCCTTGGCAAGCATTAAGTAAATAAGAGGAGTTTTCAAAATGACTGTTTTTTAATCATAGACTCACAGTGGTATAGAGCTGGGATATGTCTTTGTGTTTCAAAGATAAAAACCCATCCCTGCAAAAACATGTGCAGAAAGTGGCCAGACACGAATTGATTTATTGATTGTCAGTTAGGCCTGGCCTCAAGTACAGTATAAAACAGGAGAGGAAAGCCAGTTCCTTGGTTCTGTTGCTGGGATGAGTAGGTTTGGAGAAACCAAGAGGCTGAATAAGCAAAGAGAGGAGAGGAGAGGGGAGGAGAGGTAAGGTAAAGTATGAAGGAATGTGAAGAATTATAAGTTTAGTTATAAAAGTATGTCTTGTAGTTAGGGCCCTGCGCTTCTGATGAGTTGTTTTTAACCTGTAATTTAGTCCTACAGCCCCAAGATGTCGCTATAGCCTCCACAGTAAGCCACATAATGAGCAATGATTAACGAATCATCTCGTTACGTTACTTTAACTATTTGAATTGGTCATCCCATTACTACAAAATATGTATTAGTAGATTAATAAACAGAATGCTGTAGATAGCTACTGACATTTATTTAACCCCTTACATCCCTGTGAATACGTAAAACAGGATTTTAAAAGTTTTTTTCAATATTATTTCAGAGAACTCATAAGTGTAAATACATTATTTATAGGTTTTAATTTACCAGTACACTTTTACGCAAATCATTTGGTAAAAAAAAAAAAAATCTATGTAACATATGTAAGCTGTGTTTATTTAAAAGACAAAAAAAAATCCATTCTCAGTTCTTGAGCATTATATTTTGCTGTTAAACTTAAGCATTGTCACTTGGTTAACCCGGTCTTCTTTCATGGATTGACGTTGCTCTGTGAAAATTTGTCCATTTGAAGAAACACTTCTTTCAACATCCACAGAATTGGTAACAACTGACAAATATATTTTAGCCTTTCTTGCTAAATTGGGAAATAGTTCTTCTACATTTCTCCAAAATTCGGTCAAAGAAATTCCACCGTTTCCTTTTGCATATAGTTGCTATCCCTCCATTTCTGATTTACAGTAAGCATCAAACCCTGGAATACAATCTAACAGGAGCGGTTCTTTATCCAAACTACGAACATGTCGTGGGTCTAAAATCCTTACTGTCTTCAGAAACTTGTGAGCTGGTTAAAATAAAAGGTTTTATTCTACATTAATCAGGGTTGTAGTAACTCAAAAACTTTGTGGAAAGTTTTAAGAACACACTGTTTGTTTATTCTGCCATCTGTGCTGTGCAACTCTTATGCCAGTGCTCGGTATGTAGTTATTAATTCTGCAACTTTATTATACGTTTGATGAATTCTAACGTTACAGCTTTTAAAATAAGTTATACCCATCAGTGTGCACCACACCAGGTGAATATGGCTGCATGCGATCTCTCAAAGAAATGCTTTTTGAGTTTATTTGTGTATGTTTTTAAAGTATTAAATATTAGTTTTATATTGTCTGTTCTATTAGACCCTGGCCCCCTTGTGGTTGTTAGGCAAAATTGATTTCTGCTGTGGTGTTGTTGTTCAGTATTTGGTGTTGGAAAATAAAAACATTTGACTTTTACCTGTTGTGGTCCCTCCTATCTCATTGTCCAGTGGGCTGGGTGGTCACCTTGAAATCCAAAGAACCTGGGGGGGCTGGGGAGTAACATTAGTTATCTATTAAATATTACTTACCATTGTCACGAGTCCCCACGTGACATACACACCCCCTGAATGCTATCTTTCAGTGTAGACGAATGTCTGCTTCCTCACTGTCCTATGTTCGATCTACTTAAATTTAGTATAGCAAATAAAGTGAAAAAAAATTAGAATAGCGTTTGCTGCCGGTGGCAATACAGTTAAAACAATTACAACTCGTCTTCAGTTTGAATGTTGTAACATAGGCCTTAAACAACCTGTCTTTAAGAAAAATGAACATCGCTTTAAGAAAATAAGCATAACACATTGTTGGTCAAATAAGCTGACCAACATTGTGTTATGCTGTGTATGTGATACTGGAATCTGAGAACTTTTAGGGAGTTTGTGTCCTGAGGATGTATGGCCTTGAGGTTACGGTTCTCAGTCGTATACAAAGCATGGTACAAAATACTAACTCTTCTGTGAAAATAACAACTTATAGGACATGTGAGGCGAGAAGACCTATGCTGTGATGTCCGGTGAGCAGGGGTATTGATGTAATGTTTTTTGTGGAAAAATACTGGAAAGTATGAGAAATCTCTCAGTCTTTTCAAAAAAAGTACAAAACCCCTTTTTCATATGTGAGCCACACTTTTTGCCATCTTCTGCCTTTTCTATCCCCCTTTGTCTGGAAGCTGCGATGCTGCTGATCCTTCTCTGCTTCTAGCTTTATATTCAGGAACTGGATCCCATAGAGTTTGCCAGCCTGTTTATATAACTGGATACAGAAACAAAGGGTGGGAAAGTGATCCACTTTTTAATTTCTATAAGGAATCTTTGAACAAGACGTTTAATTAATAAATCGTATGAGAAGATTTGGTGACGGCCTTCACATTCTAAAGAGACTTTGAGTATTGGAAACATTCAATTGTTAAGCTAATATCTTAGATGAGATACTGAAGACCAATGATTAAGGTGCAAGAAGAAAACAGTTCAAGAATTATTACTAGTTTGTTGGAAACCACCTGCCTGTAAGGAAGAGGACGATCTGCAGTTGTAAACTTTCTGTAAAAGACATTTTAGGTTTTGTTGTTATTTTCCTCTAATTATTCATTAATTATTTTTGCGCCTGATGAAAACACATATAAATACTATTCTAAGTCTCAGTTTTGTATATTTAAAAATATACTGTGTCTGAGCTTGTATATTTGTGATTGAAACAGAAGGCAGTCACACTTTAATTGGGACTTGGATACTTGCCTTTCCTTTCATAGATAAGGCAGTTATATTTGTAGGACTTGTTCCTACAAGTTGTAGACTGATTACTTTCAGAAACTTGATTTCAGCATTTCACAGTAAAAAGACATGACAGTGCTGTCTTCTCTAACAAAGCCAGGAAGGAGGCTTTGAATAAACGTTATGAACACACATTGTGAACAAGGTAATGAAGAAAAAACACGATCAGCATTAACACATGTAGGCTACTAGATATTTTGAATTGATATTTGAATTAAATGTTTTACATATAATAGATAGATACAATAAACAGGCCACAAAGCATGTTCCCCTTTGTGTACAAGGAGCCTGAACTGATATATATTTTTTTGTATTAAGTTATTATTTAGGCAATTGGCAATACCCACAACGCGACATTGTCCACCTCTGGTAATTTCAAGACCTCAAGATTAACAGAAACTTGGTTTGAAATCCTTATCCAACCAGTTATTGTGGAAAGCCTTTTCACCTATTTGAACTAATTGCTGTCACAAAGCACTGCAAAGTTTATGATACAAGTCAATTGAATTGGACCTGTAAGGGGCTTTAAAGTCCCCATCTGAGGAAAGCCTAACCTATTCTCCACTGGCACAATCACTGTACAATTGCTGTAGTTCTAGATTTAAGTGCATACTTGGTTTCTTTCTGATTTTATGACTGGTGGTAGTGTATGGAATCAAACTGCTTCATATCATACCAATTTGCTGAATTATATTACTTTTCGTCAGTGCTGGTATGCAGAGGAATGTAAACAAGGGAGTCAATGACGGTTCTACATATTAAACATGACATTATATATGTAGAAATTTCGGAATGCTTGCCAATCGCAGCTTGTGGCAATGCGCCCCGCCCCTGTGTGTATTTGTGTGTTATGTGTTGTGTGTTGCGTGTGTTAATGTTGGTGTATAGATTGGTACACGGGATATAAACGGGTCTGTGTTTCACGTGTATTTAAAAAGTGTAGATTTGTATTTAGGCACGAGGAGAGCACAAATCACTTCACGTGCTGGTTAAATGTAATATGTGAGCACGGGGTTGCACAGAATTAATTCACGTGCTGGGATTCAAGTGAATAATTAATTAGTAATTGAATCCCAGCACAATAGTATATATAGACGCACATTTCTTGCAGTCGGGGTTGGGTGTTCGGTGAGTGGAGAACGGGAGAGAGAGAGAAAGAGTAAAGTAAATATAAAAGAACGTAAATATTGTTATCACTCACCGTGTTTGTTTGTCTGTCTGTTTAAGTGTAGTACGTTTTGTTTGTCTCTTTATTTTGGCGTATAGTGCCGTGTCCTGTGTTTTTGTCTGTTCCAACCTTTTATTTTCTGTTCTGTTATTAAATGCTGAGCGGGGTCACGCGCTCAGCTTAACTAAAACCCCAAATCTCTGTCTGTTTATTTCCTGCATCTGGTCTGACGCCACCCACTCCGGCCGTCTTTGTAACACAGCTCTATTCAAAACAATTTTCATAGGGGTCAGGGCTCGGTTAAATCCTCACGAGAACGAGAAAGGCAAGCGGTCTCATCAGCCGATCTTCCATTTACTACTAGCCAGGTTTTGACATACTTCAGCGGATCAAAGATCTGCAGTGGTGACCTGCTGCACTTGTGATAAATCCTTGCAAGGTTTATTAGCTTCTTTTGTGTACGGGCCAGGCACGTTTACCATCGACCCAAAAACGGATTTCTTGAGCTAACATTTTATCTGCCTCGCGAAGTGTGGTGTCACGCCGCTGAAGTTGACATGAAAAGTCTCTTAAAGGTTGGTTTATACTTCTCGCACAGACAAAAGCCGTATGTCAGCTGCAGACACTTCTACGGGTGCACCAGAAGGACTGAAGCACCCTCGAGTTCGCAGACTTTTTGACACAGCAAAGTGTTGTAGCTGTCGGTCATACTTCCAGCCAGTATGCGTTACTCTCGACTTGTGACTAGGGTTGCCAACAGGTCCACAATCCCGCAACACTTTGAGACGGAATTTTAAAATTGACCGTCTCATGAATTAAGTGAATGTGTAAATGGGCTCATATTTATGAGCAGCAAACAAGTAAAACTGAAAATCGTGCTAGCTTGCGACCATATGACAAATGTTGGATTTTTTCAACATTATCCGACCCTGTGCGTTTTGCAGTCACAGACACACAAGAAAAGGCTGTACGACTTTTCAAAAAAAGACGCAGCTTGCGGCAGTGCAGATGATGTCATTCCGACCGTCGGAGACCACTGACTGAGACCAAAAATTGGGTAGCAGTCGGAAGTATAAACCAGCCTTAAGGCAAACTGGTGCACTTGATCCAGACGATCCTGGAGCTGGTGGACATATTCTGGCCGTGGGCCCTCTGTGTCCTCTCCTGGAGGCCACCCATACAGCAGCTCGGTAGGCGTGCGAAGCTCCTGCCCAAACATTATGGAAGAAGAGTACATCCCGTTGTCTGGTGCACGGCGGACTGGTAAGCCATTAGTAACAGCTGAAGGTGGCTGTCCCAATCTCTCTGATGCTCCTGCACAAACAGGGATAGCTGGACCTCCAGCGTGCGATTGTACCTTTCAACCATACTGTCGCTCTGGGGGTGCAGCGCTGTGGTTCGAGTCTTCCGAATGTGCAGAAGTCGGCACATCCCTTGAAACAGCTGAGCTTCAAAGTTACGACGCTGATCACTGTGTAATTCGCTCGGAATGCCGAACCTGGTGAATATCCTGTTGGGGGACCTTGGCTACCGTGGTGGCTTCCTGATCCGGGATAGCATAGGCTCCTGGCCATTTGGAGAAATAATCCATCGCTATTAAGATATAACGATGGCCTTTCTCAGTGACAAGGAGGGGAACCAAGACATCAATGGCCGACCTTTCCATGGGGGTGCCCATATTGTATTGGTGCAGCTCAGCTCGGGGACATTGCTGGGGTCCCTTCCTCGCTGCACAAGCGTCACATCGCCGACACCAGCTTTCCACATCTCGTCGAGCCTGGACCCAAAAGAATCTCTGCCGCATCCGGTACAGCGTCTTGTTGACCCCAAAGTGAACAGCGGTGGGCAGGTCATGTGCCGCCTTCAGGATGGAGGGACGGGTAGCTTTTGGTGCTACCAACTGCCAGACAGTGCGGCCCCCAGCAGCGGCTTGCCATGTTCGGTATAGAGTCCCATCTCTCACTTCAAGCCGATCCCATTGTGCCCACAGGGCCTTCATTAACTCCCCAAATGGCGTTACTTCCTCCAAGGTGGTCGTTGTCCGCTGGTCTTCCACCTCTGCACCGGTGCAATCTTACTATCTTCAGCCTGCAGCTGGCTTTGCTGCTCTGGGTCCCATTCAGTTAACTCAGCGGCTGTCTCATCACCCAGGGTCCCTACCCGGTGATTCTCTTCCTCTCTCCTCTCGGCGGAGACAGTGCTGACAATTATTCTCAAGGCAAGGTCTACAGGAGAGAGCATCAGCATTGGTATGCAGCCGACCTTCTCGATGTTGAATCTGGAAGCTGTACTGGTCAAGCTTCTCTAGCCACCATGCAGTTTGTCCCTCTGGATGCCGGAAATTCCTTAACCACTGCAGCGAGGCATGATCAAACCTAATGGTGAACTGTTGACTATATAAGTAAGGATGGAAGTGGTCTATGGCTTTGACAACTGCCAACAGCTCCCTCCTGGTCACGCAATAATTCCTCTCTGGATTAGACAGGGCCTGGCTATAAAACACCACAACATGCTCTCCCTCTTCCATGGCCTGGGATAAAACGGCACCAACACCTAGGTCGCTCCAAGATGAAAGGGATATCAGGGATGGGGTACGCTAGCACGGGGCCGTGCTCAGGGCCATCTTCAGTGCTTCGAATGCTAGAAAGGGCTGTTGCTTCTCTGTCAGTTGATGCAGAGGGCTGACGAAACCCTGCACATAGCATCTGTAATAAGAAGCCAGACCCAGAAAGCTCCTCAGCTGACTGACGTTTTCAGGGCACGGCCATTGTCTCTCTGCCTCAGTCTTCTCGGGGTCAGTAGATGTCCCTTCTGCACTCACTATGTGCCCCAGGAATAAGGTCTTGTCGAAATTGGTGGCATTTTTCTGGGTGGAGCATCAGGTTGGCATTGCACATCCGCACAAAGACCTCTCGCAAGCAGTTTAGCTCCTCTTCAAAGCTAGTGGCATGTAGAGCTTAAATGCTTAAATTCATTTCTATTTCCAATTGCATCGTTTACTTTTGTGGGATTAATTATGCTGTCCCTAACTTTTTGTATTTTGTGATTGTCCAGGCAACAGGAAGTGATGCTCAAATAAAGATGATATTATTTGGCACATGTCAAGGACTGCAGCAACCCACACAGAAGGAGAGACAAGTTACCTTATATACATACAAAAACACATACTTTAGTCTACAAACCTATGTGGGGTTAAAACAAATCAACACTATATATAATGTGAATACATATTTGTTTTGAACGTATCCAGACCCTACAGCGCGTCTATTACCATGAACCCACCACCGCGTGACCCAGTACAGCGCAACCCCACCACCGCGTGACCCAGTACAGCGCAACCCCACCACCGCGTGACCCAGTACAGCGCAACCCCACCACCGCGTGACCCAGTACAGCGCAACTCCACCACCGCGTGACCCAGTACAGCGCAACCCCATCACCATGTGACCCAGTACAGCGCAACCCCACCACCGCGTGACCCAGTACAGCGCAACCCCACCACCGCGTGACCCAGTATTATTATTATTATTATTTATTTCTTAGCAGACGCCCTTATCCAGGGCGACTTACAATCGTAAGCAAAAACATTAAGCGTTACAATACAAGTAATACAATAAGAGCAAGAAATACAATAACTTTTGTTCAAGTAAAGTACAAGTTTGACAAACCACAATTCAATAATACAGCAGGTAATAGTGATAGTTACATCAGGATATGATTAAATAGTGATAGTTACATCAGGATGTGATTAAATACAAAGTACTACAGGTTAAAAACTTGGCAGATTACAGTATTCTGAAGTACAGGATTAAATGCAGTAAAATAGGGGCTGATAAGAGCAAAATAAAGCACATTTACATGAAGGGTGATAGTGTCCCAGGATACAAACAGAGGAGTTCTACAGGTGCTCTTTGAAGAGGTGAGTCTTAAGGAGGCGCCGGAATGTGGTCAGGGACTGGGCAGTCCTGACATCTGTAGGAAGGTCATTCCACCACTGCGGAGCAAGGGTGGAGAAGGAGCGGGCTTTGGAGGCAGGGGAGCGTAGCGGTGGTAGAGCTAGTCTTCTAGTGCAGGCGGAGCGGAGAGGTCGAGTGGGGGTGTAGGGAGAGATGAGGGTCTGGAGGTAGCTGGGTGCAGACTGGTCAAGGCATCTGTAGGCTAGTACAAGTGTCTTGAACTGGATGCGAGCGGTGATCGGGAGCCAGTGGAGCGAGCGGAGTAGTGGAGTAGCGTGGGCGAAGCGAGGCAGAGAGAACACTAGGCGGGCAGCAGAGTTCTGGATGAGCTGGAGCGGACGGGTGGCGGACGCAGGGAGGCCAGCCAGGAGGGAGTTGCAGTAGTCTAGGCGGGAGAGTACCAGGGCCTGGACCAGGAGCTGGGTAGCATAGTTGGTGAGGAAGGGTCGGATTCTTCGGATGTTGCTCAGGAAGAATCGGCAAGTGCGTGCCAGAGTGGAGATGTGCTGGGAATAAGAGAGGCAGGGGTCCAGGGTGACTCCAAGGTTCTTAGCTGAGGAAGAGGGAGAGAGTGTGGTAGATTCCAGAGGAACAGAGATGGAGAGATCAGAGGAGGGGGAGGAGGAGGGAAAGAAAAGGAGGTCAGATTTAGAGAGGTTGAGTTTGAGGTGATGCGAGTGCATCCAGGAGGAAATAGCAGACAGACAAGTAGAGATACGGGAGGAGATGGTGGAGTCAGAGGTGGGGAAGGAGAGGAAAATCTGAGCATCATCAGCATAGAAATGGTATGAGAAACCATAGGATGCGATGAGGGGGCCCAGGGAGCGGGTGTAGAGAGAGAACAGGAGAGGACCCAAGACTGACCCTTGGGGGACTCCAGTTAAGAGAGGGCAAGGTGTGGAGGTGGCTCCACGCCAGGTTACCTGGTAAGTGCGGTTGGAGAGGTAGGAGGAGAACCAGGCCAGAGCAGTGCCAGAGATCCCCAGGTCAGCAAGAGATGATAGTAGAATAGAGTGATCAATAGTGTCAAAGGCAGCAGAGAGGTCGAGGAGAATTAGGACAGAGGAGAGAGAGGCAGCTCGGGCACACTTAAGTGAGTTGGTGACAGACAGGAGGGCGGTTTCAGTGGAGTGGGCAGAGCGGAAGCCAGATTGGAGAGGGTCAGGCAGAGAGTGGTTGGACAGGAAAGCAGAGAGCTGGCGGTGTACAGTCCGCTCGAGGGTTTTGGAGAGGAAGGGTAGGAGGGAGACAGGACGGTAGCTCTGGAGGGAGGTGGGGTCGAGGGTAGGTTTTTTGAGGAGGGGAGTGATCGAGGCTTTTTTGAGGCAGAGGGGAAGATACCAGAAAGTAGAGAGGTGTTGAGGAGGGAGGAGATGAAGGGGAGTAGAGCAGGAGCAGCAGCTTGAAAGAGGTGAGTGGGGAGGGGGTCCAAGGCACACGTGGTGGGTTTGTGACCCTGGAGCAGGGAGGAGAGGTCAGAGTCTGAGAGGGGCAAGAAGGTGGAGAAGGAGGGTGAGTTAGTAGGGGTTGCAGTGGGTGTAGGAGTTGGAGCGGGAGGGGGTGCGGGGGAGGGAGACAGTACAGCGCAACCCCACCACCGTGTGACCCAGTACAGCGCAACCCCACCACCGCGTGACCCAGTACAATGCAACCCCACCACCGCGTGACCCAGTACAGCGCAACCCCACCACCGCGTGACCCAGTACAGCGCAACCCCACCACCGCGTGACCCCATACAGCGCAACCCCACCACCGTGTAATAAAATAAAAAATGTAACAAAAAAGTATAATTGGAAATAAAAGTAAAACTATACAAAAGAAAGTTACACCATTTGTAAGTACAGTAATGGCATAGTTATTGCAATCAGAGATTTAGACTGGGAGATTTTAGTTTACATTTCTGGACAGCAGATAAACAAAATAACCTAATATTATATAATTTTAACTTGTGATATGCAAAGTTATTTTTTACTGGTACACATTACAATTTTAAAAAGAAGCAATTACAATAATGAAAATGTGCAAAATATCTATAGAGAACAACATTTTGTATCTAGAATTCATTAAAGGGGTGACCAGATTTGTGCTATATGAAGGTGCACATGCTACAGCGCTAATTACAGTACAATTATTCTGGTTGGCAAGTTTTCTTTTTTGTTTGTTCCCTGTGTGTTTTATGAACACAGGCTTATTTCTGTATTTCTCATAAAGTAGGAGGCATGACTATATTTCTTTGACATTTAACTAGCTCTGAAATGTGAAATAAAAAAAAAGATTTATAATGGTGCAAAAGCAGAAAGTATTAGGACCGTACCGGTAGTAGATTGTAATAGGGTTGGCCATGCTGTGGATTTAACAGCTCTAAACTATAAATTGGATGGCTAAGTCATTTACCGGTAACAAACCTTCTTGTTCACAAAACAAATTGCACAGTTATTTTGTATAAATACACAGCAAGTATTAATAACCTTTTTTTATTTTTATTTTTGTCAGGACTAACCACACAGGTATTACCCAGGCCTTAGTCTTAACACAGATAGCCACAAACACACTTTATACCTGTCTGCTTAACCACAGGAAGGTGTTCCTCATTTCATTAGAGCCGGTGTTTCCCCTCCTGGCTCTAATTCACAACCCCAAGGCATTCTGGGGAATGTAGTCCTGTACCTATTTAACCCCAGGACTACATTTTTCCTCTTTTGGTACAATATCAAGGCAGTTATCATGTTCACAATGTAGTGTGTGACAGACAGACCATTAAATGAAATGTATATTATAGTAATACTTAACTCAGACATACTAGATACTGTACTTTATAGAACACTGATTCTATCCATGTAACATACATTTATTATACTACTGTAAGGAACATGGTATTTTCATGTGCAGATATGTTTTCAAATTTTTTTTTGTATTTACCTGGACATTATTGATCAGGGTCTACAGGAATACTGTCGGGTACAATAATTGTTAGCCATCCTTATGAAAATTAAACCTCAGCCAGTAGGGATGAGGTGCTTCTACTGCAGTTTAATCAGTGTTACTGACTGCGACAGCTAAGGTACTGTAAAAGTCACTTTAAAAGTTTGTCCACTCAGGCTATGTAATTTAGGCCACAAATAAATTGCAGTCCCAAATAGCATAGTTGCTTTGGGACTGCATTTTTCTAAGTTCCAAAATACATTTCTTGGGGACAAAACAAAACCAGGCACAGGTATTAAGTATTTTCTATCCTTCTGTAGCTGCACAGAGCTGCTTGGTGCCTGCACTCTCCAGACCACTATGAACTTGACAGCATGAGCTCGTCAAATTCTGTTTTTATGCCTGTTTTCCATCTGCCACTGGAATTAAGTTGAAAGCAATTTAAAATCAATCCTGTTGAATTCCACCTGCAGTAGAACAATACGAATGTGATTTTTAACTGGAACGCATGGCACAAGTTTGAAATACGGATTGAGAGAAGCTTCTGAAGATGAGGATAGCAGACAACATTTAGGCAAAAAAGTGGGATGTGATTTAATTATACTATTAGGAAAATGTTGAAGGCATGTGAATGAATTCATAAATAGTACAGTAGTTATACAAAAACTGATACATATAGGTGACTGATATTAGATCTCATGTCATTCTTTCCAAGAGGAACAAGGGGGCTCCCTGTACAAGACAATAAAACTGGTCTGACCTTTTCCCAGATTCCAAGTTCACCACTGTACTATGGAGAATTTGTCCTTGGTTAGTTCTACCTTGTCAAAAAAAGCATTTGATTACTAGTAATTGTCATTAATGAACCCCACTATACAACGCAATTGATATTGTGCGTAATTTCTGTTTTTATAATCTTTGTATGCCTTTTCCTTCTTTTTCGTTCTGTTTTCTCCTCTGGGGTAATGGGATCTGCAGCCTTTTGATTTAATATTTAATTAAGCAAGCACTGCTAAACAAGCAAGCATTTTAGCTTGTCATGGACATTTCAAATAATATCAAGAACTGCCGGGTTACTTTATATTACATGTTATAATACATTCTAACCGTTATAGTTGTTTGCTTATTATTATTATGTTACATTCTGTTCTGGAACTATTTCTTCAAGCATGTGGCAGTCCAGGAAAAACACCCCAATGTCAAAGGGATTTAGAGTAATTACAGGGCGTACAGCCAAGCAGTTTTTTTTTTTACTGAGATGAAAGCAGCATTAGGGTGCTCTGTTAATAGCTTTGTCTTTTCAGGTTGAATACAAAGTGGGAGGTAAAAAGACAGGTTCACATCAAGGGTTGCTACTTTGAACTCAGTTATGATGTTCAGAATGAGGCTCAGATGTGCTATTTGCCAAGTGACATAACAAAGACGGCATTGAATGAAGAATTCTAATTCACAACGCTCGGGATAAAAAGATTTTACAACACGGTATTTGATCAGTACGAAGGAAGTAGCACCAGAAAAACACTGCAAGCAAAATGCATCCAAGCTTAAAACTTGGTTGCTAAATTATTTATTTTTTATGAATGATGTACAATTTGCAGAACCAGTGCACAGAAAAGATGGCCGGGTCAAAAAACCACATTAGGCTTAATATTTTTTTGGTTGGAAAAGGTCCAGATAAATCGGAAACACCCCCGACTCTGTAGTGTTGGCTGTTGAATTTGTTATAAAATTGTGGCCTTTACCCCGATAAGCCAATAGGTGTAAGCTCAAACACCTACTGTTGGTGAAATCTGCGAAAAATGCAAAAGTGAAAACTTGTTATTGGGATTAATACTACCTCACAAGCTAGTTTCTAAAATGAAAATATGAATTTATAAGAGATAGCTGTTTTATTAAAAAATATATCTACATGTATCTTAGCTTGTTGTGAGACTATGACAGTGTGCAAGAGTAATACAACATTTAAATAGCATGTACTGTACAGAATAAGCACTCTCTGACAGGCAAGGAATAGAATTCAGGTTTCCACATCAGAAACTAGCTTGTGAGATACAGTATTCACTTCAGAGCACAAGTGGACACTGCTACATTTTAGAACCAGTATTTGTATTATTCCATTATTAATTGTTGTGCCAATGAGGCATTGTGATGAACTGGCAGTATGTGGTTTGGTGCCCAGTCACTATTACTACCTTTTTATTTTAGGGTTGCTAGTGTGTCTTCCCAGCAGTTATTTACAGTGCATTATTATTATTATTATTATTATTATTATTATTATTATTATTATTATTATTATTTTTATTATTATTATTATTATTATTATGTGGCTTGTCTAATATTATACATTCAGCTGTGGAGTCTCCCTTTGTATTTAGTTCCTGGAGTGTAGAGTGTAGGGAAACAGACGCAAAGCATTTAAATATTCAAAAAGATAGGCAGACAGAAAAATTAATCATGATATCCCTTGTTTTGCTGGTACAAAATGGCATTTGTCATCATCAGATAGCAGACAGGAAAAAATTTCAGTGTACTTGCTCCAATATTAATACTTTCTACAGTTATTTTTTTCAGTTTATACAAATACATCCCATTGTTGTCCTTCCTAAAAGATTGTTTTTCCTTATGGGGGCTGATTAGCATTATGAGTAATATTAACTTTGGAGCTGAGATAGCCAGTGGTCAAGTATGACCTATATCTTAGAATGTTTTTAAACACAGGGTTTGCCTGGTATTCTGTAATCTTGACCTGGAGGTTCAAGGATACCCACAATCCTAGTATTTCACTTATATGGGAAGTCTCATTGGTCAATTATAAATATAGAATATATCCATTTGCAATTGCATAAAATATAGCACGTTGTGCCATTGAGCTCTCACGTCGCACGCAAAATGACATTGCAGTGTGACAGAAAAGGCACCTTTGTGAGTGCTTGAACTGTGACCAAACTAACATGTTCCTTCTAATTTAGTTTCCTTCTCAATAAGTCAGCCTGTGTCAAGCCCTGAATTTTAGATACTTTAACTGTGGCTATGTGGATATCCAATGCTTTTCAATTGGGCAATATACAATATAGGGGTTATCACTATTTTCACATCTGACAGCTTCAGTGAGAATGCAATTTGGTCAGTTGTCTATCCCGGTATGAGGTACAGATCATGCATATATATATATATACAGACGTGCTCAAATTTGTTGGTACCCTTACAGCTCATTGAAATAATGCTTCATTCCTCCTGAAAAGTGATGAAATTAAAAGCTATTTTTATCATGTATACTTGCATGCCTTTGGTATGTCATAGAATAAAGCAAAGAAGCTGTGAAAAGAGATGAATTAATGCTTATTCTACAAAGATATTCTAAAATGGCCTGGACACATTTGTTGGTACCCCTTAGAAAAGATAATAAATAACTGGATTATAGTGATATTTCAAACTAATTAGTTTCTTTAATTAGTATCACACATGTCTCCAATCTTGTAATCAGTCATTCAGCCTATTTAAATGGAGAAAAGTAGTCACTGTGCTGTTTGGTATCATTGTGAGCACCACACTGAACATGGACCAGAGAAAGCAAAGGAGAGAGTTGTCTGAGGAGATCAGAAAGAAAATAATAGACAAGCATGGTAAAGGTAAAGGCTACAAGACCATCTCCAAGCAGCTTGATGTTCCTGTGACAACAGTTGCAAATATTATTAAGAAGTTTAAGGTCCATGGAACTGTAGCCAACCTCCCTGGGTGCGGCCGCAAGAGGAAAATCGACTCCAGATTGAACAGAAGGATAATGCGAATGGTAGAAAAAGAACCAAGGATAACTGCCAAAGAGATACAAGCTGAACTCCAAGGTGAAGGTACGTCAGTTTCTGATCG
Source organism: Acipenser ruthenus (assembly GCF_902713425.1). Taxonomy (NCBI): domain Eukaryota; kingdom Metazoa; phylum Chordata; class Actinopteri; order Acipenseriformes; family Acipenseridae; genus Acipenser; species Acipenser ruthenus. The sequence goes on from NC_081191.1 coordinate 28,043,679, forward strand.
CACCATCCGTCGCTTTTTGAGCGAAAGTGGGCTCCATGGAAGAAGACCCAGGAGGACTCCACTTTTGACAGAAAAACATAAAAAAGCCAGACTGGAATTTGCTAAAATGCATATTGACAAGCCACAATCCTTCTGGGAGAATGTCCTTTGGACAGATGAGTCAAAACTGGAGCTTTTTGGCAAGTCACATCAGCTCTATGTTCACAGACGAAAAAATGAAGCTTTCAAAGAAAAGAACACCATACCTACAGTGAAACATGGAGGAGGCTTGGTTATGTTTTGGGGCTGCTTTGCTGCGCCTGGCACAGGGTGCCTTGAATCTGTGCAGGGCACAATGAAATCTCAAGACTATCAAGGCATTCTGGAGCGAAACGTACTGCCCAGTGTCAGAAAGCTCTGTCTCAGTCGCAGGTCATGGGTCCTCCAACAGGATAATGACCCAAAACACACAGCTAAAAGCACCCAAGAATGGATAAGAACAAAACATTGGGCTATTCTGAAGTGGCCTTCTATGAGTCCTGATCTGAATCCTATCGAACATCTATGGAAAGAGCTGAAACTTGCAGTCTGGAGAAGGCACCCATCAAACCTGAGACAGCTGGAGCAGTTTGCTCAGGAAGAGTGGGCCAAACTACCTGTTAACAGGTGCAGAAGTCTCATTGAGAGCTACAGAAAACGTTTGATTGCAGTGATTGCCTCTAAAGGTTGTGCAACAAAATATTAGGTTAAGGGTCCCATCATTTTTGTCCATGCCATTTTCATTTGTTTTATTATTTACAATATTATGTTGAATAAAAAATCAAAAGCAAAGTCTGATTTCTATTAAATATGGAATAAACAATGGTGGATGCCAATTACTTTTGTCAGTTTCAAGTTATTTCAGAGAAAATTGTGCATTCTTCGTTTTTTGTGGAGGGGTACCAACAAATTTGAGCATGTCTGTATATATATATATATATACAGTGCCTTGCGAAAGTATTCGGCCCCCTTGAACTTTGCGACATAAAGATATGAAACTGTAATTTTTTGTGAAGAATCAACAACAAGTGGGACACAATCATGAAGTGGAACGAAATTTATTGGATATTTCAAACTTTTTTAACAAATAAAAAACTGAAAAATTGGGCGTGCAAAATTATTCAGCCCCCTTAAGTTAATACTTTGTAGCGCCACCTTTTGCTGCGATTACAGCTGTAAGTCGCTTGGGGTATGTCTCTATCAGTTTTGCACATCGAGAGACTGAAATTTTTGCCCATTCCTCCTTGCAAAACAGCTCGAGCTCAGTGAGGTTGGATGGAGAGCATTTGTGAACAGCAGTTTTCAGTTCTTTCCACAGATTCTCGATTGGATTCAGGTCTGGACTTTGACTTGGCCATTCTAACACCTGGATATCTTTATTTGTGAACCATTCCATTGTAGATTTTGCTTTATGTTTTGGATCATTGTCTTGTTGGAAGACAAATCTCCGTCCCAGTCTCAGGTCTTTTGCAGACTCCATCAGGTTTTCTTCCAGAATGGTCCTGTATTTGGCTCCATCCATCTTCCCATCAATTTTAACCATCTTCCCTGTCCCTGCTGAAGAAAAGCAGGACCAAACCATGATGCTGCCACCACCATGTTTGACAGTGGGGATGGTGTGTTCAGGGTGATGAGCTGTGTTGCTTTTACGCCAAACATAACGTTTTGCATTGTTGCCAAAAAGTTCGATTTTGGTTTCATCTGACCAGAGCACCTTCTTCCACATGTTTGGTGTGTCTCCCAGGTGGCTTGTGGCAAACTGTAAACGACACTTTTTATGGATATCTTTAAGAAATGGCTTTCTTCTTGCCACTCTTCCATAAAGGCCAGATTTGTGCAGTATACGACTGATTGTTGTCCTATGGACAGAGTCTCCCACCTCAGCTGTAGATCTCTGCAGTTCATCCAGAGTGATCATGGGCCTCTTGGCTGCATCTCTGATCAGTCTTCTCCTTGTATGAGCTGAAAGTTTAGAGGGACGGCCAGGTCTTGGTAGATTTGCAGTGGTCTGATACTCCTTCCATTTCAATATTATCGCTTGCACAGTGCTCCTTGGGATGTTTAAAGCTTGGGAAATCTTTTTGTATCCAAATCCGGCTTTAAACTTCTCCACAACAGTATCTCGGACCTGCCTGGTGTGTTCCTTGTTCTTCATGATGCTCTCTGCGCTTTAAACGGACCTCTGAGACTATCACAGTGCAGGTGCATTTATACGGAGACTTGATTACACACAGGTGGATTCTATTTATCATCATTAGTCATTTAGGTCAACATTGGATCATTCAGAGATCCTCACTGAACTTCTGGAGAGAGTTTGCTGCACTGAAAGTAAAGGGGCTGAATAATTTTGCACACCCAATTTTTCAGTTTTTTATTTGTTAAAAAAGTTTGAAATATCCAATAAATTTCGTTCCACTTCATGATTGTGTCCCACTTGTTGTTGATTCTTCACAAAAAATTACAGTTTCATATCTTTATGTTTGAAGCCTGAAATGTGGCAAAAGTTCGCAAAGTTCAAGGGGGCCGAATACTTTCGCAAGGCACTGTATATATAAAGGTGAACTCTAGACCGCACGACTGCGGATATAGGATATCATTGCATAGTTAACTGGGGGAGCAGAATTCAGGTAAGATAAATATGAGACATTCACTTTAATGGTAGTTTACCTTCATGACTTAGTTAGCTTGCAGGATACAGAGCGTGAAGGAATGACAGACGGATAGAAAGCATGATTGTAGTATCCTGTGCTTCGTCTGGCTGCATAAAACTAAGGGACATATGTTCAAGCATTTACTCCTGTCTTCATAAGATTCTTTTTTTATAGACAAAAAACACCAGTTCATTTTTCAAAAGTTGTTTGTTTCTCAAAAAACAGGAGTTAAAGACTGGAGTAAACACTTTAATACGTCACGTTTACAAACACAAAGAACCAAACAAAACCATATAAAAATAATGGCTATCACTCCTTTAAAGTGACATTGAGCTTGCTGGGATAATTCTATTTTATGTATTTCCTTTTTGTCAGGGCTTATAGCTTATCAAGAGTTTTGCCTCCTATTTTAGTTACTATGTCAATAATTTGGAATGAATGATGGTATCTGAAGTCATTGAAGCAGTTGTTTCTAATTGGTGTATAAAGTGAATGTCAATTATCCAGTTTACTCCTAAAATGAGACTTGCTTCACATCTCATTAAACAGACAATTATCCTGCCAGAAATTAAACCAAGAGTACCTGTGACAGATAATTTGTGAATTGTAATGTTGGTAAACCATGAGCTTGATTAGTTGTCAAAATGTCAAGCCTGCATTTTCAGTACAGTTAAACCAAAACCGGTTTAGATGTGTTTGACTTTAAAGTAGCATGCAGGTTACTCAAGGAATTTATTTTGCATTCCATCACAATAAACCTTTCTCTAATAAAAAAACATTTTTATTTTAATAAATACAGTTATAAAAGTCAATGTGTACTGGATGAGGGAAGTAGTGCAACAAAAATGCATCAACAGCCAAGACTGAATGCAAGGCTTTATACAGCAACATGACTCCACAGCAGGCTCGGATTAGCTTTGTCCACAGATCAAACAACTTTTCTAAAGGTTGTATTTCCAAAAATAATTATAAAATCGATCGCGCTGAAGCCTGATATCCAAACATCATACTAATTCCCCGGTATTCAAGTGCTGCTGTTCTGTTGGAGGCATTTTTACCCTTTTTTTCCTACCCATATTTAAATGAGTACTCCCTGTGGACCGCCAGCCAAAATCAACAACTTAGAACAAACAGGATTTGAAGCATGCTGGCACAAATCCCCCTGCAGATTTTGTAACCCAGATGTGTGCTGCTGCAGAATTGGGCTACTGCCATTTCCACCTGCATGTGTAGCTGGCCCATCAGTGGTTGCTCAGTGACTGCAAATGGTATTGAGACATTGCTCATGTGTAGGGAGCATATGTTCACCAGGACAGATAAGATACAGATACAGGTAAAAGCTACCTTAACGCATAGCATCAAGTAAAAAAATATTATTAGGTGGAGCGTGATTCACGAACCCCTGCTATATGGTATTCTATCTAGCCATCTATTGTAATGTATAATTGAACATGACGGTAGGACATTTCAGTTTTAACAACAGGGTTATAATCTTTTTTTCCTTTTAACATTCTTATAACTGTCTGACTTCGGTACTTAATGATTCAAGATCTGATGTCACAATTGTAATTCTTTGTTTTGTATCTGCAGTGTGAAGGTTCGCCCCAGGAGGTAATAGCAAAGGGCACCCACAGCCCATTTGATGGCCAAGCATTCCTTCTCTATGACCACTGTAAAATGATTGCACCTCACACGGGTTCGTTGCCCCTTTAAAAATTTGACCCAGCACACAAGAAATGGATTTTTAAGCGCTGGTGCGCTATTTTTAATAAACACCAAAACAAAATACAAAACAAACACCTAGCTCTTTACGAGCACTAACTAAACAAACAGGAACCTAACTACAAACAGGACAACTAAGCTGTTTCCCTGTACAACAAAGCAAAACAAAATAAACACAGTTTTCACACGCAACCTTTCACGGTTTCTCAGTACCTTCTTCTCTGTACGCCTGCACACCCTCGCAAGCGGGCTCTACCCACAGCAGCCCTGAACAGACTGGCTGTCTTTCTTTTAAACACTGCACCTGGCTCTAATTTACAATTAACCAGGTGCGGGTGATAATTAAACTAATAAAACAATTAAACAATGAACCGAATACAATTAACTTAAACAAATGTGCATTCCGCACATGTTTTTTTCTTCAGGGAGGCTTTAACCCCCTCCCTGCTGTCTTACACCACATAATTATTTTATCTCTGAATAAGCTTGCGGCTGATAAAAATGCTCCTACCCGCTTACCTCCCGGGACAACATGGCCCCCAGAACGACCTCTGTAAGACAAAAGGTTTGGTAAAATCTGGACTTATCAATGTTGGGGCTTGGCTCAGATATTTTTTTAAGGTATCAAAAGCCCCTTGACTGTCTGTGGACCACTTTACCTTTTTGGGCATGCTCTTTTTGGTTAGTTCAGTAAGTGGGGCCGCTATAGATGCGAAGTTTGGAATAAATCGTCTGTAATAACCTGCTAGCCCCAACATCAACAGATGCCTCCAACAAAGCCTGTACCTTATTTACTATTGGCTTTACTTTCCCCTTCCCAGAACATAGCCCAGGTATTTTGCCTCCTATTTTCCAAAGGCACACTCACCAAGGTTTGCCTTGAGGCCCGCTTCCCTTATCGACACAGAACAGCTGCCAGCCTCTGTCAGTGCTTCGCCCATGTCGAGCTATAGAGGACTATGTCTTCTATGTATACAGCCGCATACTCTCTGTGAAGCTGGAGCACTTTGTCCATAAGGCGTTGGAAAGTCGCCGCATCTTCGTGTAGGCCAAAGGGCATCATGCAGAACTGATTGACCCTGAGGTGTTGAAAAAGCTGTTTTCTCACGTGATTGTTTTGTTAACCACTTCAACACCATGACGTACGCACGTACGTCAAATGAAAACCCACTTACAGTACCATGCCGTACGTGCGTACGTCAAGTTTCCCATTCTATTTTATGATCGGTTTCTCAGTCTAGCATTTCAGGTTTCATTCTCTAAGGCAGTGCTAGTACTATGGAATCTGCAATGAAAGTCAGGGGAGGGTCAGGTAACATTTGTATCCAATTGCGTGTCATGGAGTGATCCATCACAATGCCTGCGCAAAGTAGCTGTGTACAAGCATTTGTGACTATCCCTCCAACACAAGGGATATGAAAATGAAAACAAAAGAAAGGACACAAGAAAAATGTGCAGTGGTTGCGAAGGCAACCCTGGGTTCTTGTTGTATTGAACATTTCAATAAATGGCACAGCGATCCAACAGGTCGTCCACTCGAGACATGGGGTATGTGTCAAACTTAGAGTGGGAATTTCCCTTGTGAAAGTCGACGCAGAAACAAATGGTTCCGTCCGGCTTAGTTACCAACACCACCGGACTACACCACTCGCTTCGCAACAGTTCGATCACCCCAAGTTTTAGCATCGTCTCCAATTCCTCCGGAACCATTTCCCACTGTCGTTCTGGTAAAGTTGGTGATTTCCCAACTTTCCTTCACCAGATCGAGGATACTCCTTGGCTGTCTACCGTAAAGCAATTCAAACAGTGAAAAGCCTGTATGATGAATAGAAAGTAGGGAAGCATTCTCACCCATTTTTTAGTGTCTTTCCGCACAAAACGACACAATGTTTGTTTTAGTGTCCGATTGAACCGCTTCACCAGCCTGTCTGTTTGGAGATGATATACAGACATTCTGACGGACTGTACTTTAACCACGTCTTTGCTGAGGCCCTTGTGATGCTCTGTGGTACAGGAATTGTATATGTATAAGTACATGTAGAAAGTAAAGTATTTATATAACAAACCTAACTTAATGAGATTCCTGGGCTTGAATCTTCACTACCAGGTCAGAGTGGAATGTTGTCATTTTGCGCATTGAAAGTTGCTGATAAAGTTTCTGTTTCTTTTGTTTAAAATTGTTGATGTTTTTCACATTCTGAATGCTTTGTAGATAAATGGCGTCTCAATTTTGCAGGTTTACAAGTTTTGTTTGACAAAACCTCCTGACAAATATTATGCACTGGGGCTTGGGTCATCCTCGGATCCAGTATATGTAAATAAGTGCTGGTCCCCACAAACGTTACCTTGTGTAGCAAATTAATATATCCATATCTAATGCAATGTATTGCACTCACTGTTTGCCAACTTCACTCGATGTACATATAAAAAACACCGAAATACGAAGACAGGGTGGGTGGGAAGCAAAATGTAAAATTTAAAAATGATTTGAGAGGGGCTCCCGAGTGGCGCATCCAGTAAAAGCACTTGCGTAGAGTGCAGGATGTGCCCCATAGTCTGGATGTCGCGAGTTCGAGTCCAGGCTATTCCTTTGCCGACAGAGGACGGGAGCTCCCAGGGGGCGGTGCTCAATTGGCCGAGCGCAGCCAGGGACACAAATGTCACCTGACCCTCCCCTGACTTTCATTGCAGATTCCACAGTACTAGCACTGCCTTAGAGAATGAAACTTGAAATGCTAGAATGAGAAACCGATCATAAAATAGAATGGGAAACTTGACGTACGCACGTACGGCATGGTACTGTAAGTGGGTTTTCATTTGATGTACGTGCGTACGTCATGGTGTTGAAGTGGTTAATAAAACAATCAATAGGTCGGCCAGGGTGTCCTCGGCTCACTGCGCACCAGCGACCCCTGTAGTCTGGCCGGGCGCCTGCAGGCTTGCCTGTAAGCTGCCCAGAGCTGCGTTGTCCTCCAACGCTTTAGCTCTTGGGTGGCTGCATGGTGAGTCCACAGCGTGAAAAAAAGCGGTCGGCTGACGGAACACGCTTCGGAGGACAATGTGTGTTCATCTTCACCCTCCCGAGTCAGCGCAGGGGTGGTAGCGGTGAGCTGAGCATAATAAAATAATTGGCCATTCCAAATTGGGAGAAAATAATAAAAAAAATAATTGGCAACGACTAAATTTATAAAAAAAAAAAAAAAATGATTTGAGAGTGTACAGGATGTTATTTACCACTTCTGGTGGGCTGTGATGTGTAAATTAAATGGGATTGGTAGCACACAGTCGATTAGGATTTTTAGCATTTTGCTTAAATATGACAGCATCAAGAACAGACTAGACACATTACAGAAGTAGTGTTGATAGAATTTCCTTTTTGCATATAGTCTTTTGAGATATTAAACTTGGCTGAATAGTGTTTTTGAATTGCTCTGAGATGTGTACAAGGCCCTAAACAGAGGGATCCCTTTGTAGAAGTTATCTACATACAAATGGTAGCCAAGATTTAGGAGGGGAAAAACGAGTTCAAACACAATTTTCTCAGTGGTCTGGAAGCACAGGGGGCAGCCAGGCGGCTCAATCTAAGAGTCCTTCCCTGTGTACACTCTGAACCGATGAGTGTACCCAGTGGAACTCTCACAGAGTTTGTACAGTTTAATCCCATAACGGGCAAGCTTCTGGGGCAGCATGGATTTGGTTGGTGGACCAAAATAAATCCATTCTAGATTTATCCCCTGGTCTCATTAAAAGTGATACGCCCCAGAACATATTTCATTTATGAAGGCTCACTTGCACACCCTAGAATGTGGCCCCAGGTTGTTCCCATGCTGCGCCAGATATTGTTGGGCATACAGATTGGTTTGGGTTACCAAATAATGAAAAATGACTTCATACTGGTACCTGGTGTGCCAGAAAAAAAGGAGTATTTGAGGCTGATGTTAGGGGGGATCCAGTGGTAGAATGGCTGAAATCTACCACCTCTCGGTCCAGGCCCACCTAAAGTACTGGGTTCAGGCAGGGGCTCAGGCTCAGCTAACATAGGCTCCGCTCCCTGACCACTGTTGATCTCCTCACTGGAGGAAGTGCCACTTGGTTCCTATTCACTGCCAGAGTCATCTGGCACAAAATCACTCTCCGAGCCAGACTAAGCAACAGCATCTGCTGCTGCCTTGCCATTTTCTCCCCAAAATAACCTCCACTGCCCAGTACAAATACAATTATAAATTTAAAAAATGCAATAATAAAATGAGATCCTATACAATTACAATGTGTGTTGTGAGGGGAGAGGAGATAATTATAATTATAATCCGATCAAAAACACAAATACATTTTAAAGCCAAGTTGTTTTTTTTTTAAATCAGAATTGTGAATTGTAATATAATATATATTTTATATAATAGAAAGTCATTTTTTTTAAATGGAGCAGAAGAAAAATCTAATCAAACCAAAAATTGTAAAACGTTTTTGGGCATATGGGGAAAGGAGAAAAAAATCAAACCAATATAGTATAAATCAAAAGTCTTATTTTGTATGTGTTTTTTTTAGTGGATTCTTTGAACCAAATATAGAACAGGAAAAAATCTGATCAAATAATTATAAAAACGCTTTTAAATGGACCAGGAGAATATATAAATAAATTAATCAAATCATAGGGAGAAAATAGTTTTCAGAGGTAGGTGGAGGAGAGGAGAAAAAATAAAATAAATAAATAAATAAATACTAATCAAAATCGTTTTTAAAAAAAATAAAAAATTCAAATGTTTTTAAACTGTAGAACAGGAAAAAATCACATGAAATATACAAGTATGAATAAAAGTTTGTCAATTAAACAAAGTAAATAGTAAAAAAATAAATGTAAGAAGTTAGGGACAGTAGATCAATGAAATGAGATCTAATATAAAATTACCTTTTGCAGAGATGTTGAAGCTTGTGGGCTGCCACGCGAGGTCTCCCTCCCCCACGTCAGACAGGGTGCGATTTTGATGGCCCAGGCTTCTTTGGGCCACTGCACTGCCTCTGCCATCCTCTCAAAAGTGACCAGAAAGGCCTCTGGATCGTCTTCCGGGGTCCTTTTCCTCAATCTGGAAAGACTGCCATTAGCCGCGCCACCATGGCTTCACATGGACCTCTCAGAACTACATTTCCCATCATCCTCCTGCTCACATATGTAACTGAGATGGATTTACCAGTGAGCAGGAGGATAATGGGAAATGTAGTTCTGAGAGGTCCATGCGTGTCCATGTGAAGCCATCTTGAGGCAGGGAATGCAATTTAAAAGTTTAAAAAAGTGGTCAAAATGTAAAAAAAAAATTAAAACAATACACACACCTTACGTAAACACATGGGAACACGTAACACAATAAAATAAAAAGGTCCTTATGTACCCTTTAAAGTCATTGTGTGGCAACGGCATAAAAATGATTATTAGATCATAATATCGTAAAATACATACATTACTGTTACAAATATTTCAAATGTTCTGATTCAGAGCCATCCTGCCTTGCGCCGTGTCTGGCTCCCTGTAAAAGGATCAAGCGGTTCTGATAATGAATGAAAGAATGATTTAGAGCCCCCTTCAGTTCCTGTTTGGTAACAACAACATTGCTTGATCCTTAATACCGTACTAAAGCTGGTGATCAGCTAGTCTCCAACTTTGTTCCGCTTGTTTTTTCGATGCAATTGGTACTAACTTAGTATGCAGCTGGGGATGATCCCGAGATAGTACTGTACTAGCTAGTACGCAACTTAGTACGCAGCTCCGTACTAACTCGGCAAGTTTGTTGCAATTGACCCATATATACAATATATACAAAATATTTCTAAATAAAGAAAATACAAAAATATATACGCATACTGTATGCAGGGGGATAATAAGGGAACCGGTGGATTGATTAAAAAATACATCCTCTTTAGAACTGACTCAAAAATGTCTCTTTCCAAATTCCATTTTCTTTCACAGGTTTGGTGTAAAATGATATAGGCATATTAGTGAAGCCTACCTTACCTACTTTGCTATGAGCTTCTGAGATCATTACATGTCTCCTGTTACTCCCACACAATACATATTTTAAAACCCAGCAAAAGCACCCAAAGGGTGGCAGATGCACTGCTTAAAAGTGTAATATTTGCCTGTAAGTCTTGGTGCAGAACAACCTTCTGGATTCACATTAGTGATACATTGGGCAGTGTTTCTCTTTTTATTCATTCATTTTTTCAAATAATAGAATCATTTTAAAATATCTACATTGTGAAAGCTTCCGATTGCATTTTAATGTTGTTGTTTTTTTTGCCCTTTATCAATTAGAGTGGTTCATAGATGGTCTCCCTGCTTTGGAAAAAGCCTAGAAAACATATACCTTATTGGGTTACCTCTGGTTTTGCTACAAAAACTGCACACATAAATATCTATTAAAATGTAACTAAATAAGAAACTGCACAAGAAAATATTAAGTACTGTGTTTATTTATTTATTCGTCATTATACAACATACTATTTTGAGCTGGGGATGTTGTATATCAATTATTGAGATGTACCTATCAAAACAAGATTTTTTGATCTCCCTACAAATAATAATAATATTTCCAATCTACTATTTTTCTGCAATGGTGAATCAATTAGAAATAAAATCATCAAATAGTCTATTCACCTATTATTATTATTATTATTATTATTATTATTATTATTATTATTATCCTCCAGTCTTACCTAAAAATTTGCAAGCCAGTACTACAGCAAACAGAGATTTAATGAAACTGTGTTTATTGGACATAATGGAAAATAGATTAGTTATTAGATGATTAATGGGGTGCTTACAGTGTGCAGTATATGTGTTGCTTCTGGATCTGTCTGCCGTTGCACTCAAACTTTAAACAAATAGCGGTCAAGTATGGACAAAAGTGGTTCATCAGTATTTCTGTCTGCTGTTGAGAATTTGAAATAGTGTCTGCCAAATACTGTAGAGTGTGACCTTAGGGACTGTCAGTTTGATACATGCATGTGATCTAAGTTGATAAGATAAGCTGAAGAAACAACTGGTTCAGGAGGTAGAATGAAACATTTCCAATTCATATTCCCAGTCTATTTACAAATGCTCAGAAAAGTGTTAAGATAAAAACGGGGAAAAATATCACATTTCTTATAAAGTGGCTTGGGTAAATCAAGCACTGTGATTGGCTGAACAATATCACATGACCATGTGATCTTGTTCTGCCATCATAGACCAACTAACTTAACTGATCTATTAATATCACTACACCTTATTAGAAAATGATTCAGTACCATCAGCCAATCAGCTTCCAGCTCTAGCAGCCTTCTATCCTAAGGTAGGCCTCCTCTCGTTTGTAAACTTTCTTATGTTCTTATGTTCTTATGTAGAGCATCAGCATCAACTGCAAATCTAATTTAAAATGAATCTGCTCAAGTGCCAGCTTTCTCAGCCTCCGAAATTATTGGTCAGCTTCTCTTGAAAACTTTTCCCACATAAAAACGGCTCCTCCATCCACAGCCTCAAGTTCAGAAACTCCTCCCTCGACATTGGCCACAAGAGCCAGTGCAGTGGCTGGCTGTTCCATGTATACTCCCTCATATATATTGAAATAAAATAGCTCTCAGGGACTACTTTTTCTGAGTGGAAGGATACATATTACATTTTATTTGTTTAGTTAGCAGACCCTTTATCCAAGGCGACTTACAGAAACTTGGGTGTGTGAACTGTGCATCAGCTGCAGAGTCACTTACAACTACGTCTCACCCGAAAGACAGAGCACAAGGAGGTTAATTGACTTGCTCAAGGTCACACAATGAGTCAGTGGTTGAGGTGAGATTTGAACTGGGGACCTCCTGGTTACAAGCCCATTTCTTTAACCACTGGACCACACAGCCTCCTATTTCTTCTAATCTTTAAAGTTACTTTTTGTAATTATGATCAAGAACACAAATTACTGCACACCCTGTAATGGGTTATTTCTTACATAATGCATGATTAGAGATCATTCTACAAATAGTCCAACACTGGTAGTTCTGTCCTTTTAACTAATAGGTCATTGATTGAGTAGGTGATATTATGTTTTATTACAGCATAAAAAGGCCAATTTAAACTGCATTGTATGCAATGCTATTGCAGGTCTTTAGAGTTAATGCACTAGCAATCCATATTCTAGATATCCTATAATTAGGCTGTTACATGTTCTAATAACATTTTGTTTCTGGTGGTTGTCTTGGATAAACACTCAGTATGGCTCGGCAGCAGTGGATTTTATTCATAGTAAAAGTTATAAGCTTGGTTTTGTTGGCATAATTAGCAGCTGTACAGAGAAACATGCTTGTAAATGTCATTAAAATTGTTATTGACTCATAACCCATAACGAAAAACCATGGATTACACAATGGTATCATCTTCCAGCAAATGAATAGAAGAATTGCCAGCTGTCTATATTGTCATGTCAGTGTAAATAGAAAAGAGAATTGGTCCGAGAATGCACTCCTGTCACAGCCCCTTTATGTTATTCGGTTGGGGAGTAAAAACATCCTGTCTTACAAACTGCAAGAGATGGTGGAGATAGCTCTAAAACCATCATGGTATATATACTGATATCTTTCTTTCCGAATCCTGTTTAATACTTACTGGGGTTTATCCAAGTATAGGTGCAGTGCAAATAACTGCAGTTGCAAAATTCAAATTGCATTGCGGACAGGCAATTATTTTGCACTGTGCCCTATGTAAAATTTAGGAGCAATGCAAGTTACTCAACATGCACAAATAATGATCTGCAATTATGATAATGAGGGTCTCAATGAGTGCATCTGTCTATTTAGCGGCTACACTTCCAGTTAGGAGTACAGAGAGCAGTAGTCGCTGTATGACATCTGTGGAGCACGGGAATACAAAGCAAAAAAAATATGGCAGAGGAAGGGCAGCAAAGTCCTCTTGGCATACGGAAAAAAAAGAAAAGTTTTCTGAGAAGGAGCCGAGAGTCCTTACGGCTGAGGTCACTCAGCATGAAATGGAGTTGTTTAGAAAAGTCTCAGGCAACATCACTATGGAACGCATTTATTGTTATGTCTGTAAATGAAAGATGATCCCCAAACTCTTCATTTCTAGTTTAAGCTTTTTTTATGAGAGACTGCAATGGACGAGCTCATGTAATCCCACATTTCCAATACATTTTTCAAATCATTCTTTTCTAATCTAATCAAAGGCGTTTTTAATGATTGCAAAATGCAGCTTACAACTGCTGCGCGTGCACATCACTCGTATTTTACCTCAGACACGAGCAAAAAAAAATGAGACGTGCCTGTGGACAATCTCATTTTACGCATGCGCAATGCGCCAGGGGTTACATTTCTGAGCGGGGTACTGAATTGATTACAACACCGGCAGTGTTACAGACACCTGAAGCGTCTTTTTAGACTGATTAACAGAGTCCGGAGCTATTAATCTGCTTTGGGAACATGATCTGGGATTTACGCCCGCGCTGACCACTTCAGTAGAGAAAAACCGGTATCGACCGCTGATGTTGAAGTCCAATCTGATTTTTTTGATTCGCTAATTGCGGTACGGTATTCAGGGCTGAACCGGATATCGGACCGTTTTTTGCGGTCCAATATGCATACCTAATATATATCCGTTACACAAAAATCTCCAAAAGTAGTACTGCAAGTGTGTCAAAATAAGGACAATCATAACTTGCAGTAGCCTATATTATTTTTTGTAAGGGATATGCCGAAACAGTCCTAAACTGAAAGTACGAGTGCTGTGGATTTAAAAAAAAAAAGTATTTATTAAGAACAAAAAAAAAATTACTTAATATATTCTATAAAATAAACACATTCAGACATGTTTACAAACACAAAAGTACACATGCTGTATGTTCTATGTGCATAGCAACATCAAAATACGAAATAGCCTTATACAAATACTGTTTCCAAATACCCTCTATATATTAGTGCACCCCCCCCCCCCCCCCTTGGAGCTTCGGTACTGCGGCGCACGCATAACCCTTGGTGCAAGATCCTCTTTGCATACGCCACACGGTGCCTAGCGCTACAGCATCAGTGCACAGACACAGCGCTGCACAGTACACAGTGCACATAGTGCTCTTGGTACTCTGTCCGTGCAGTGCTCGGTACGCACGGTGCACACGGTGCTTGGTGCCCACTGCTACAGTGCTAGTGCACAAACGCACTGTGCTGCACGGTACTCGGTGCATTGTCTGATGTCCGCAGCCATATCGGCCATTCAGCTGGGTCAGCTTCGCATGCGCCCGCTACAAGCGTGGCTCAATGCGTTCCACCTCAACACCAAATGCGACAGACATTGTCGGCTGACTGTGTCTCACGCGTGCTTAGCAGCCCTACACTGGTGGAGGACGACCTCTCATCTGCGCAAGGGTGTGCAAATGGGAGTAGTGTTAAACCGACAAGTGGTAACGACAAACACCTCCAATCTGGGTTGGGGGGCGGTCTAGAAAGGCAGAGGAGTATGCGGATCCTGGCCGGACCGCTGGACATCCCTGCACATAAACAAGCTGGAGTTGCAAACGGTCTTCCTTGCTCTCCACCACTTCCTCCCGGTGCTGAGGGGTACACATGTGTTGATCCAGATGGACAACATGACAGTGGTGGCATATGTTAACCACCAGGGTGGCCTACGGTCCCTGGGGCTGCATCGCATGGCCTGCAGGCTATTAACATGGGCTCAGAGGAACTTGCTGTCCCTGTGGGCGATGCACATTCCTGGAGTGGTGAACTTGGCGGCGGACCTCCTTTCCAGGAAGCGTCCGCATCCATCAGAGTGGCGACTCCACCCACAGGTGGTGGAGCGCATTTGGGAACAGTTTGGGAAGGCGCAGGCCGATCTCTTCACCTCGGCAGAGACGACACATTGCCCCCTGTGGTACTCCCTCCACCGCTTAGGCGGTCCACTCGGCGTAGACGCCCTAGGACACGAATGGCCCAAAGTGTTTTTGTAAGCTTTCCCGTCTATACCGCTGCTCCCGACCTTTCTCGAAAAGGTCCGGTTAGAGGAGCTGTCAGTTCTCCCAGTGGCCCCCAAGTGGCCCAAGAGAATCTGGTTTTCGACCCTGTGCCAGCTGTTACACGGCCAGCCTTGGGAGATCCCACTGCGCATGGATTTCCTCAGTCAGACGAGAGGCTCTTTGGCACCCGGAACCGGGCAAGTTCCGACTATGGGTCTGGCCCCTGAAAGGGACCGCTGGTTAGCCCTAGGGCTACCAGATGCGATTGTGGGTACGTTGCAGAGCACTAGAGCAGAGTCCACTAGGTCTTTGTACACCTATAAGTGGAAGTATTTACTAGCTTGGTGTCTGGCTGGAAGCCATGACCCAATATCTTGCCCTATGCCAGTTATCTTACAGTTTCTGCAAGAACTGCTTGATGCTGGTAGGTCACCTTCCACTTTGAGGGTGTAAGCGGCTATTTCTGCATGCCATGTCCCCGTAGATTCGGTGTCTCCAGGTGCACATTTCTTGGTTACACGATTTTGTAAAGGCGCTCAGTGGTTACGCCATCCAAGGAGGACTGTTCTCCCCAAATGGAGCCTTAATATTGTACTGGAGGCTCTCACGAAGGCCCCATTTGAGCCCATACACTCCATAGAGTTGAAGTACCTGTCTATGAAGACAGCCTTCCTCGTGGCTATCATCTCCGCTTAGCGGATCAGTGAGCTGCAGGCGCTGTCTGTGCACAGCTCCTGCATGCGTATTTGGGAGGATGGCAGCAGGGTGTCTCTGCGCACCAACCCTGCTTTCCTCCACATTAATCAGTCTGTGGAACTGGAGTCCTTCCATCCACCACCGTTTGCTTCAGTGGAGGATGAGAGATTGAATTTCCTCTGCCTAGTGTGGGCATTGAGATGCTACGTGTATAGGACAAGAGCTCTGCGTCAGTCTGACCAGCGCTTTGTATGTCACGGTACACGGACCCTAGGACAGCCCCTCTCAAAGCAGCATCTGTCAGATTGGATTGTGGACACAGTCTCGACTGCGTATGATGGTGCTGGCTTGCCCCCACCTGGCAGGGTAGCTGCACACTCCACTAGAGGGTTGGCTACATCTTGGGCCCTCTTCAGAGGGGCCTCTATGTCCGATATTTGTACTGCAGCTAGCTGGGCTATGCCGCATACTTTCTCCAGGTTCTCCCTCGTGACGTCTCTGGTATACATTATCCCACACATAATGTTTGTTGGTGGTTGTCTTCGAATTGAAAGGGAACGTTAGGTTACTTACCGTAACCCTGGTTCCCTGAAAGAGAAGACGACCACCAACCGCAAGGTCACATCGGTCGCCCTCACGGGTTCGATGGAAAAAGAGAAATGGCTTCCTCAGGATGACAGTTTTAATCCCTCGGTGGCCGGGACCGAGTGCATCATCCCAGGAAGGGGCCTATCGGCAGCTCTGGTACAGAGAGCTCAGCGATACCTACCCAATGAGCATCCCATATATAATGGTCGTTGGTGGTCGTCTTCTCCATCAGGGAACCAGGGTTATGGTAAGTAACCTAACGTTTTGCTTTCTGAGCTTTTTACGGAACTCAAAGGTATACCTTATTAAAATAGCATATGGTTTATTTACTTAATGTAGGGGCAAGCAGGTGTTAGAATGGAGGACATTTTTTGTAATTAAAATAAAACGCTTTTTCAAATAAGTTTCAACTTAAAATAGGAAAAACAAAAACATAAACGTAGACTGTCAATTTAAACGCTTGCCGTGAGAGGGCTCCACTGTACCTCTACAGTCTGTTATATGATGCCTTACCTCCGGAGCTGAATTACCGTACTTGTAACTGGCTAGCGAGTTTTGGGACAGATGAGAGACATGTTTCTATTGGGTGTGCTAGGGTTCGCTGATGTATTGGATGAGGTTGTGGTATTTTGCATGTCAGTTCGTAGAAATACAGCTGGGAGGTCTGAGATGCGTGAGCTTGAAGAAGGACTTGGGAAGTGAAAAAGGGTCGGATGTAGGGGTTTTAAAGGAAGCTATATACACTTATTTATATTTTTTTTTAGAAAGGAACGAAAGACCAAAGATAACTTATTAAAACCAAAATGCTTTGCCTTGTTACGAGGCCGGATTCGGTGGTTATGGAGGTGGAAGTTGATACGAAAGCAAATGGAGAAGACTGCTTGAATAAGGTATTGCTGGGACCCAAAGACTTGGCTTGTTTATTTCGTCTTCTTACACGCGTTACCAGTATATATGTGAGAAAATGTGCCTCGAGTGATTCTTTGAGGATAATGCTTTTTGCCTCGTTGTGTAAATATGCATGTGCCAGAGTAGAGAATGCTACATGTTGCAACTCTCAAAGACTGTTTCCATATCAAGTTATTGCGAACTAGATCAAGCCAATTCTTTGTTTCCGTCACGAGTGTTAAAAAATGCCATATGAAGTTGTTCTAAAGAACTTTAAAATGATTAAAACTCAAATGGGAAAATAAGTATTCTTTCAAAGTAGTGTTCTGTACATTATCAAAATTACATGATTGCGATTAACAATGTAGCGTAGGAGGGTAACTTGCCTCGTCTACTTTGTTTCGATTTAGTAGCCTACAATACGTGTATTTTACGTTTTATTCGTCTTTCTGATAGCTGTCTGCAGCATTTCAAGTGGAACTCTTTCGGTATTGTAGTTAAAATCCTATAAATATCTTGTTTTTTCTTTTGTATCTTTGTACTCTGACTCCTTTTGTTCCACAAATACTTTTTTGAGCTAAAATGAAAGGGTATTCGGGTTCATTTCACAGAAAAGATGTTTTGACAGTGAGCTTCTGCAGTGAATCCTCATGTTTTATTCATTCAGCAATTTAACAAGAAATCTTACCAGGTATAAATGGTAACTATCTGGTAGTATGGGTTTCGCCTAATGCATGTCGTACAGCAGTACATGGCTGTCTGTTAGCGGGTTGTGACTTTTAACGTTAAGATTTCACACTGTATCAACATTTAATGTCACAGCGTAGACCGTGAGAAATCATCTTCAAATATCCGAAATGTATGCAGCTGAACGTGGAGGTTTTCAACTTTGCTGACAGTTGCATAACACCCCATTCATTTTATATTAATGCTACCATGATGACCACAGTATACTGGTATTTGTTATTTCTTCTAGTGTTTTTTTTGTATTGGAGTATTTATCTGTTTCAATGTTGTAAATTCCAGTTATGCAGTTAAAGGTATTTTCCTTTGATAACAATTTATAGACGTGAATTTACTTTTCTGGCTAAATGGCTGCCGTTGCCACGGTTAGTTTTGAATTTGAAGTTAGCAATGTATAGAATAGAATAGAATAAACAACCCTGTCAGCTATATCTCTGGTTCTTAGTGTAATTTTCTTATCTTGTTTCCACTTTTTTTATTAGGTTTGCAGGAAATTGGGAATAATAGAGGTGGATTACTTTGGGCTCCAGTTCTCTGGCAGCAAAGGAGAGAGTTTATGGCTGAATTTGAGGAACCGGATCTCCCAGCAGGTGGATAGCCCAGCACCCTGCAGACTGAAGCTGCGAGTGAAGTTCTTTGTTGAGCCACATCTCATACAACAGGAGCAGACTAGGTGCGTCTCCATGCAAGTGATTTTCTGTTCTAGAGTGCTACTCCATTGCGATTTGGTGTGTGGAATACAAGTGCACTCACAGCTTGAAACTGTCGCTGAACTATACATCAAGTGTATTTAATGTATACCGTATTTATATTTTGTACTTTTCACAAAAATTGGTAAAAGAATCAAAACACACACCGTATAGAACAATCATTACAGTCGTACAAAACTTAGGGTCACAGTCAGTTTACTGCTGTGTTAACATTAATATCCGAACAACAAAACTTTTAAAAGTAGGTTTTGATATCAACATTTACCTTCAGGGGTGATCCAGACTGAATTACTGGTTCTGTTATAATACAGTATGTCCTGTAGTAACCCCGGCTGCTGAGTGTTATTGCTGGTCATTTCAACTCCACAGGAACTGGTGCCTCCCTCTTACATAAACTAAAGTAACTACCAGAGCCTGCAAGTTTGCTAAATTGTGTCCACTATAAGCAGATCACCATTAAAGGTTCTTTAATGTCCTGTCCACCCTTCATTGTAAATTGAAAAGGAATAGAAAAATGTCCTAAAATGTGTCAATCTATGCAGTTTAAAGTTGAACTGTAACTTGTTTGGCTTATTTTATAAAGTGTTATACTAGCTGAATTAATATTTCAAAGACTTCCATGGGTACAGTTTTATTAGTTTGTCAGTATCAAGTATTACATGGATAATAGGCAAGTCAGAGAAGTGTATCAATATTGTTCACTTCTGATGCAAGCCCAAACCTCTCCTTTTTTTTTTTTTTTTTAAAAAAACCCATATGCATCAAAGATATTGTAAGAAAAGTAACCTGTACAAAATGAGCCTATTAACACAATTCCTTTTGTGTAACCACTATCGGTAATGTTAGGAGAGCTAAGAAAAAAAAAGTAATTGTTCAAAGTAGATGTACATTAATTATTTAAAGTGGAAATGCTTATGTGATACACTCATTTGTATTCTACACACAGGAGTCTTCAGTTCAGAAGACTATAAGAAACGTCATGTTTACTAAAACTCTGTTCATAATCACGTATTCATGTGAACAGCAAAACTAAATGCCAAACATCGTAAAAAAGGAAATTGCAGTATTTGCATCTGGTTAACTATTTTCTGCTAGTCTGAGTCTCTGCTTACTGGATTTTTTTTTTCTCCTCTGTGTATTGTTCCCACTGCTGTTGTCTGCACAAATGACTGGAACCAGCTGGGGTCTGGAGGGTGATTTGACGACCCTTGTCTTGTGTTCACTTTTGTCCTACTTGTGGCTCATGGAGCAGGTGTAGAGTAAAATCTATAGCACACCCGCTCATTGCTAAAAGGCTTTCTTCAAAACAAGTGGCACGTGCTTGTCATTTTGACTCCTTTTTGTCACCAGATGCTATGGTCACCCAAGCCCTACTAGCTCTCCATTTCAGCCTTGGTTAGCAATCTGGTACTGTACTTCTGTTCAGGATTAGTTCCACTTGGACACTCATGGCACTTTTTGAGCATACTGCTAAAGGAAAAGAATTTGAAAGGAACAGTTGATTGTTACATCACAAAGACATTAGATTTAAAGAGAAATAGAAGTGTTTTCAAAACCACTTTCCCTTGACAGGTAAGTTTTTTTTATAGACTTCTAGTTATGTCTTTGTGATCTCATTCTTTATGTAGCTAACGATGTAACAATCTACTGTTCCTTTCAATTTAAACCTTAAGGCATCATGGTATCTAGTCTATTTATCCATTTTATTTTATTCTTCTATATTGTACATTATCTAATTTTATTGTTTTCTAAAACCACAAACTTTAGGGAACCCATGGTGTGTCTGTTCCTTGTAAAGTGCTGAACTATTGATTCATTACTTTTTTTATTTCTTATATTTGATAAGTGGTTCTGTATTCTTTTATATAATGTAACTGTCTCCTACATATTTGACTTTATTACATTTTATGCAAAATGTACCATGTACAAGTTTGCTATCCTTACATGATGGATTTAAGGCTGAATATTTTATTTATTTTCTTTATTTGCAATTTCACTTTTATCTTTACCAATATATTTTCACACTTTACATGTGCTTTTACAGGTTGCAATGTCCCTTAATGTATCTATGATCCCTTTGGTACTGTGGGCTAAAATGTCAGCTAAATTTGCGTCCCTTCTAATGATCGGTGCTTTCAGAAATATTTAATTTTTTTCTGAATTATGAAGTAGATAGATAGATACACACTAATTATAATATATATAAATTTATTTATTTTAATATGTGTGTATAATTTTAGCCCATGCTTTGTTTGTTAATTAAAAAAAATCCAAATGCATGTAAAACACATGTTCAAACATGTTTCTCCCTGAATGCCTACTGCCTTTTTAAAAAGGCAGAGACCAGGCATATTTCTAAACCAATATATTTGATATGTACTTGAGCCCTTATATGGTACATATGCTTTATACTTTAAACTACCACATGCTGTAAAACATAAGCCATATTTTTATTCTGTTCCTGTCCTTGACAGGTTTACTGTAGAACTTTGTAAATATAGCACTGAGTTGCTGTGTCTAACATGCATGATTTTTATGAGAGATGACACATTCTAGGCTTGTAATCTCCAAGGGTGTGGGATTCTGTTTATTCCAGCATTGTCTCGGTGTGTAATTGCAGACAGACCGTGTGAATGTTTGACTTGTTTTGCTTTGTCAGCCACATGGCATTAGGGATTACCGGTGCCTTCATGTAAAAACATGAAAGATTATATAACTTTATTCAGAGACATGTTTTATGTCCTACTGTGTGTTTTAATTATTATAAATCTCTTTTTATAATACAATTCTGTATGTTAGTGGTAAGAATATATATGAATGTGTGTGTATATAATATATATATATATATATATATATATATATATTGTGAGATGGAGGGTTGTGAGAGACAGCAGGGAGGGGGTTAAAACCTCCCTGCGAAAGAAATGCACATTTTGTTTAATTGTTTTATTGTTTTGTTAATTTGTTTATTGATTAATTATCACCCGCACCTGGGTACAATTGTAAATTAAAACCAGGTGCAGGGTATTTAAGACGTGCAGCTTGTCTGCACAGGGCTGCTGAGTAGAAGGAAGCAGAAGAGAGGTGCTCTGCTTCCGAGCAGTCAGAAGAAGTAAGTGCTGTGTTGCGTTTGTGTTCGGTGTCAGGTAAACGGCTTAGCCGTCCTGCAAGGTAGTAAGGGAAAAAAAAAACTTGTTTAGTAAGCGCTCCAGTGGGAGTTAGGTGTTTGTTTGTGTTTTGTTTATTTTGTGTGTTTATTAAAATAATAGCGCGTCAGCGCTTAAAAACTCCATTTCTCGTGTGTTGGGTCGTACTTTTAAAGGGGCAACGAACCCGAGTGGGTGAGTCGTTTTACATATGGTGGCAGAAAGTGTGGGCGCCCCTACGACCCAGAGAAGATGGATTTGTTACAAATGATCGAGCAGATCACCAAGAATGCCGTTGCTCAGGGAGAGCAACTTGAGAGATGGGGGAGAGAGATGGGGTTGGCACCGCAGAAGAGAAGGGAGCCAACCGAATTGGAGCTGTTACTCCAAAAGTGGGAGCAGGCTAGCGCAGCTCCGCAGTCTCCCGAGCCAGAAAGGGAGGAGCCGCCGCTGCCAGAGCCCAGAGGGGAGGAGCCGCCGCTGCCAGAGCCCAGAGGGGAGGAGCCGCCGCTGCCAGAGCCCAGAGGGGAGGAGCCGCCGCTGCCAGAGCCCAGAGGGGAGGAGCCGCCGCTGCCAGAGCCCAGAGGGGAGGAGCCGCTGCTTCTGGAGCCCGGGGAGGAAGGGGAACGCATATCTCCACCACAGCCCCGACCACCACCCCTACGGTCCAGTCCGGCGCTGCTGCGTCCAGTCCCTCACTCCTTGCTCCAGGACACCCGGCCGGTCTTCCCGGACCTTCCTGCGCTGGACCTAGAGCCCAGGAGTCTGCAGCACTGGCCACAGCTTTGCCCCTGGTTCCCTGCTCCGCTCTTCCCGAGCACCCAGACGTCGCTGGGCTGCTGCCAGACGTCGCTTTCGCTCCCCCTGTTCGCTGCTTCGCTTCCCCTGGGTGATCGGACATCACTGCGCCGGTTCCCAGGGGAGGATCTCTGTCCACTGATGCATCCTCCAGTGCCACGGTCTACGCTCCGGTCGCCCCTGTCGAACCGTTGGGTCCCCTTGTCGCCGGTGCGCGGTCCTTACCTGGCTGAGCCGGGATGTGGACAGATCCACCCTCAAGCCTGCCCGAGGAAGAGGGCAAGAAAGGACATTTATGGACTTGAGGGTGGGTGGTTGTGTTTTAGGGGAGGAGGTGGCCGTCTCGTGGCCTGTGTCTTGTAAAGACAAGGGGGGGGATATGTGAGATAGAGGGTTGTGAGAGACAGCAGGGAGGGGGTTAAAACCTCCCTGCGAAAGAAATGCACATTTTGTTTAATTGTTTTATTGTTTTGTTAATTTGTTTATTGATTAATTATCACCCGCACCTGGGTACAATTGTAAATTAAAACCAGGTGCAGGGTATTTAAGACGTGCAGCTTGTCTGCACAGGGCTGCTGAGTAGAAGGAAGCAGAAGAGAGGTGCTCTGCTTCCGAGCAGTCAGAAGAAGTAAGTGCTGTGTTGCGTTTGTGTTCGGTGTCAGGTAAACGGCTTAGCCGTCCTGCAAGGTAGTAAGGGAAAAAAAAAACTTGTTTAGTAAGCGCTCCAGTGGGAGTTAGGTGTTTGTTTGTGTTTTGTTTATTTTGTGTGTTTATTAAAATAATAGCGCGTCAGCGCTTAAAAACTCCATTTCTCGTGTGTTGGGTCGTACTTTTAAAGGGGCAACGAACCCGAGTGGGTGAGTCGTTTTACTATATATATATATATATATATATATATATATATATATATATATAATATAAAAAAAAAAGTGTGTGTTTACCAATTTTGTTATGGTATTTATGGACTACTTTTGTAAGTATAATAATGTGAGACATTACATGGACCAAACCGTTATGCCGTGCTTTAGCTTATGTGGATACACAACCTGAACTGTATCGCAATACATATCAAGTAAGGAAGTGTCATGATTCACTGATGCACAGAATGGTTTCTCTGCAAGTTCAACCTGGTCTGAATGCTGAAACCTTTCAGCTGGATAAAGGTCAGCTGCAGCCAGCTTGTCTTGGTTGTCAGTTTAATTTACGTAAGTAAACAGTTGCTCTCCCAATAAGTGTATACAGTGACTTTTTGAAAAGGGCATATGTAGGCGTATTAAAGTAACTGCAGTAATTGGGTATTAATAAACCTGATATTTTTCGGTTGATTTATCAAAGGAATTATTAAAAGAGTGTTGTGTCATTTAGATGCTCTGCACCGCTGACTTCCCTTTCCCCCTCCCCTCTCCTCTCCACCAGCATGCCGTTGGTATGCATGAATGACTGTGAAAGCTATAATGACTGGAACCTTTTTATATCTGTTTAACATTCTGCTCAGGTTGAGTTATTCTGTGAGGGGACAGTACATGAACGCTGAATTTGGCTGTTCACACGTGTGTGTATTGGAGAGGGTGTTTATAGTATCGACCAATTTAAGCATAGAGGGAGGCTGTGGTAGTTTTAATGCAGTGTTTTGGAATGCAAGTGCAAAATGGCGACCTGGTAAAATGAATATTCTAGTCACTCACTAGATTTACAGTGCAGCCTTTCATAGGCCAAATCCTATGTGCAATCAGCACTGATGCAGTCCCTCTGGGACCTTGACAGGAGGGAAGAGTACCTACAGTTTGTATTATCACTTCTCTTGAAGGCAATGCAATACAACAACAATGTAATAATGCTGTATTAAGGGACATGGAACCATTTGTTGAATGGTAGCACAGCAGAATTGACACACCAGTGATATTCCTATAGAATGAATCAATACCATGGCTCCATAGCAACCAACTTGGTACCTGATTAGAGCCAATATAATTAAATATAGTTTGTTGTAAGTCAACTGTGTGACTATTGGTGTTAATTAATATTTTGTTACAAATGTGGTTTTATTATTTATTGTTAAGGAGGAACTACCTTAGTTTGTAAGCCTGCCACCTTTTTTTTTTTTTTAAGTGTGTAAACTAAATGGTGTAATAAATTTAATATATAAAAAAATACCTTTTTAATTTGGTGTTAAACATTATTTCAAATTTACTATAGTACTAGATCTAAGCTGTTTTAATAGTGACGCGAAATGCAGGATGCAATTTAAGTAATACAAAAAATATCTAGGAAAACCGATACAGCTACTTTTTAATGTTATAGTCTATGGATTTTATAAACATCTATTAGCAGTAAATGGAGGTATTTACACGTTTTAAAGGTGGCAGCCTCATTTGCTATCTTTTGAATGTTTTGCTAGGGTTTCTTCAAGGCAATAC
The DNA here is from genome assembly GCF_902713425.1 of Acipenser ruthenus. Taxonomy (NCBI): domain Eukaryota; kingdom Metazoa; phylum Chordata; class Actinopteri; order Acipenseriformes; family Acipenseridae; genus Acipenser; species Acipenser ruthenus. Next base: position 28,069,033 of record NC_081191.1, read on the forward strand.
ACTAGCATTATAATGGTTTCGTGATCAGGTTTTCCAAATTGACACGCTTTTGGTTGCTAAATTCTAAAACCGTTTCTTACTGGCTTTTTCTCCTCAGCAAGAATTTGTTTTCAGAGTCACAGCGTGGTAATGATTCTATTTTTAGTTAACGACAGACAGTAGTCTTTTGTACAGAAGCTGTGACTTACAATTAAAGTGCTTTTTCTGTGAAACTGCCTTCTGGAAAATGAGACTGGAAGTACTAGGACTTTAACTGAACATTAAATTAGCATGTCATTTTTAGGAGCTGTAGTGTTTCAAAACCATGTTTTTGCAATGAGATGGAACATTGATTTAATAAGCAGTACTGTTGGCGTAGCTGGCGAACTTAATCCCTATATTAATTACACTTTATAAATCAGTCGAGAAGATCAACAAATGACTACAAATACCATGGCTAAACAAACAAAAAAAAATACAAGACACACTTGAACAGTTTTTGGTAAACATTGCTGTTCATGAGTAATAATGAAGTGTCAGCTGTTTCTGTTCCTCTTTTTTCTGGAAAGTGTGGCTAGCTCTTTGTGTTAAAGGTGTCTGTTCTGGTAGGGCAAGAGACTGCAGAGTGTCACTTAAGTTCAGTGACTGCCAGTAACCTCTTGCTAATAGCTTAGAGTTCTCTGACAATCTCATGCACATTGTTGGTGCAGAGCCTAGTAATGTATGAAACGTGATTCCTGATTGGTCAGCAAATTCAGTCTCCAGGCAGAAACTTCTGGTTTCACTTATAAGGGACTTTCTGTTGAAAGAGGCCTGGGTAGGAGGAATTGTTAACAACTTCAAAGTTGAAACTTAAATGTGGCTATGAAAGGTTTTACTCATTTAGTCTGACACACTCCCACATACACACACAAATATTTAATTGAAGTGGCAACCTCTGAGTTTTATAAGGGTTTAGAAGTAAACTGTATTGGAAGTTCTCTTGCAAAACTACACAAGAGACACTCCAGTTGCTTGATACTTTATTACAAGCAACTTTGTTGTTCGTGTAAAGTGTATTCTTCTGTTGGCCTTTACTGTACTTTTATTTAATATTTCGAAAATTCTTCCTGTAATTTTGGGTTGCGTTTTAATACGGCATGTTTGTGCGCTTATGTAAGTAGGAGATGTTTGTCATTGTAAAATGGCGACTTTGTGAGTTTTATTCAGAAGTTTTGGAATTGCACTTCATATCGGAAACCTCCTTTGTTGCAGAATTCTTTTAAAGTTTCAGATACATGAGTGACAACTAGAGAGACTCGCTGTCTGGAGTCTTCTGTGTTATCAAAAAAATTCAAGGATGAGTGTGATGTTGTCAATAAATGAATAAGGATTATGACCTTAAGCTTAAAGTGTTGATTTTATTTACGTGTTTTTTTTTTTTTTTCTTCCTGTCTGACTGCAGAATATTCACTCCCAAAAAAAATGCAGTTTTGCTTGCCATACCGTGAAATTATGAGCTTGGGGTGGCGGTGAGAAAGCCTATGCGAGTATTATTGTGGGTAGTAAAGAGGGTATCAGACACAGCTCTGTTTTAAAACAAACATTTCTTTATTTGTTTATTGGGGGAGAAAAATGTAAAATATGCCACCTTGTTTTGAGTGGTCTGTTTTCAAGAAGTATTTTTAGTAATTTAAAAAAATAAATAAATAATTCATTAGTAATGTGATTTTACCAAAAAAGAGACAATATGCCCGTGGTTGAATTGGGTACTATAGCACATGCGAGCGTGTAACTGACACGCGAGATAAACTAGCTGATCGTGGGAATTGTACATTTTAAAATACTGTATTAATAATTCAGAACTTTTGATGGAACGAAATATATATATATATATATATATATATATATAATATATATATACAGACGTGCTCAAATTTGTTGGTACCCTTACAGCTCATTGAAATAATGCTTCATTCCTCCTGAAAAGTGATGAAATTAAAAGCTATTTTATCATGTATACTTGCATGCCTTTGGTATGTCATAGAATAAAGCAAAGAAGCTGTGAAAAGAGATGAATTATTGCTTATTCTACAAAGATATTCTAAAATGGCCTGGACACATTTGTTGGTACCCCTTAGAAAAGATAATAAATAATTGGATTATAGTGATATTTCAAACTAATTAGTTTCTTTAATTAGTATCACACATGTCTCCAATCTTGTAATCAGTCATTCAGCCTATTTAAATGGAGAAAAGTAGTCACTGTGCTGTTTGGTACCATTGTGTGCACCACACTGAACATGGACCAGAGAAAGCAAAGGAGAGAGTTGTCTGAGGAGATCAGAAAGAAAATAATAGACAAGCATGGTAAAGGTAAAGGCTACAAGACCATCTCCAAGCAGCTTGATGTTCCTGTGACAACAGTTGCAAATATTATTAAGAAGTTTAAGGTCCATGGAACTGTAGCCAACCTCCCTGGGCGCGGCCGCAAGAGGAAAATCGACCCCAGAGTGAACAGAAGGATAGTGCGAATGGTAGAAAAAGAACCAAGGATAACTGCCAAAGAGATACAAGCTGAACTCCAAGGTGAAGGTACGTCAGTTTCTGATCGCACCATCCGTCGCTTTTTGAGCGAAAGTGGGCTCCATGGAAGAAGACCCAGGAGGACTCCACTTTTGAAAGAAAAACATAAAAAAGCCAGACTGGAATTTGCTAAAATGCATATTGACAAGCCACAATCCTTCTGGGAGAATGTCCTTTGGACAGATGAGTCAAAACTGGAGCTTTTTGGCAAGTCACATCAGCTCTATGTTCACAGACGAAAAAATGAAGCTTTCAAAGAAAAGAACACCATACCTACAGTGAAACATGGAGGAGGCTCGGTTATGTTTTGGGGCTGCTTTGCTGCGCCTGGCACAGGGTGCCTTGAATCTGTGCAGGGCACAATGAAATCTCAAGACTGTCAAGGCATTCTGGAGCGAAACGTACTGCCCAGTGTCAGAAAGCTCTGTCTGTCGCAGGTCATGGGTCCTCCAACAGGATAATGACCCAAAACACACAGCTAAAAGCACCCAAGAATGGATAAGAACAAAACATTGGACTATTCTGAAGTGGCCTTCAATGAGTCCTGATCTGAATCCTATCGAACATCTATGGAAAGAGCTGAAACTTGCAGTCTGGAGAAAGCACCCATCAAACCTGAGACAGCTGGAGCAGTTTGCTCAGGAAGAGTGGGCCAAACTACCTGTTAACAGGTGCAGAAGTCTCATTGAGAGCTACAGAAAACGTTTGATTGCAGTGATTGCCTCTAAAGGTTGTGCAACAAAATATTAGGTTAGCGGTCCCATCATTTTTGTCCATGCCATTTTCATTTGTTTTATTATTTACAATATTATGTTGAATAAAAAATCAAAAGCAGAGTCTGATTTCTATTAAATATGGAATAAACAATGGTGGATGGCAATTACTTTTGTCAGTTTCAAGTTATTTCAGAGAAAATTGTGCATTCTTCGTTTTTTGTGGAGGGGTACCAACAATATATATATATTATATTATATTTTTATATATATATATATATATATATATATATATATATAATTCAAGGATGAGTGTGATGTTGTCAATAAACGAATAAGGATTATGGCCTTAAGCTTAAAGTGTTGATTTTATTTATATGTTTTTTTTTTGTTTTTTTTTTTCCTGTCTGACTGCAGAATATTCACTCCCAAAATATTCGAAATGTATTTGCTTACGATTGTAAGTCGCCCTGGATAAGGGCGTCTGCTAAGAAATAAATAATAATAATAATAATTCTATATGTAATATATATATATATATTACATATATATATATATATATATATATTACATATATATACAAAGTTATAACACATTCAACCAAATACACACCATCCCAATAATACATTATATATGGCGCCAAGTCTCATTTAATGCAGCGTTTTGTAAAGAAAGCTGGGAGCTTACCTATTTAACAGTTTTGTGATGAGCAAGCGCGGCTCGTCTCATTTCTTTCTTTTTTACAATAATCTCATTTCACCCTCTGACTTTGAGCAGGCATTTTAATAATAAAAATGGAAATGTTAACAAAATAGCAAGAAGCTTGTATTAACACCTATACTGTATTACAGAGTTTGTGTGTTCGTGAGCACACGGCATGCAGGGTAAAAAATGACATCATGCTTTATCTTGTTTATATAAATAAACCCCAAACAGCTTCCCTTAATTGTATGAAAAGGAAGTAAAGACCAGGGAGCTTTTTAGATTTTTGAAAGAAGCCCTTGTAGGTGTGCAGGTTAGCTTTTAAACAAAATTTGGTTTGAATGGATCTAGGCCAGACTGGCATTGTGCTTGACCCCATGACTCTCTTCTATAGGGTTGCAGAAATGTACTTGTGACCCACTTCAAATCGGCAAAGTGCATAGGCTTAATGTGCTGAAACACGCAGACAACATTCTCAAAGTCTGATCTGAAAAGTAAATCGTGTAGTTCAATGCAGGTCTCTATGCCTTGAGGTCATTCAAAATTTGGCGAAGGTCCTTTTAATTGTCCTTAATATTGTCAATGGCTTGGCTCCGGTTTGAAATAGACATACAATAAAACATATTGGCCCACTTCAGGTTACTGCTCTGACAAAAGACTGTAGATAAGCAGGTTGTTCATTGTCTGAAGTCAATGCTTCTCATCCATTAAAGACTGTTGGATACAGTATTTCCTGTATAGTTCAGGTTTATTTTGCTTTGAAATGGACTGGCTAATGAAATGTCAAAAAGGAGACTTGCACTAAGAACAAGATCGTACAATGTTTGTTACATTTTGGCAGCCCCCTGTGAATTCACAATTTATTGTGTGAAGGTTCTTTGTCAGTTCAGCTGTCAACAGTGCAGGGGTTTTAGGAGGTATTTCCCTTTCCTAGTTTACACACAGCAAGGTGGTTTTAAATTGAGCACACCTCGTCTAACATTATCACTACCTGTTTCTTCCTCTCTACAACATATTTTTGCCAATGTATTTTTAAGCATAATCCGGGGTCTCAATAACTGCTCCAAATGCAAGCTCACTAAATACTACTACATAATTTAATACTACTGCATTATATTCCTTAAGCTTCAATTTTTTAAATGTGTTGCAAAACAGGATTTTATTAACATGAAAGCATGCAGAAATATGACCCCTCCAAAGAAGGTATGAATTTTGTGAAGCAACCTCCCACACATACAGTAAACGAGTTATAATGTAAGGGTTTCGACACTTTAATCTGTTTTTCACCCATGCCAAACTTTCTTTCTTTCTTTCTTTCCTAAGATTTGCTTTTGAACTGCATGGATATTACATCTTTGATTTGTTTATAAAAAAGACGGGTTTTGTGGTAAACAAGCTCTTCAATAGCCACGGTTTTAATTTCTTTAGGTACAAACTACCTCCACCTACACACTGAATCGCAGCAACATGTTTGACTTGCTCTGGCATGCGACTAGATTTAGGCGGGGAGTCTTTGTTTGGGAGTTCCTGCTCCCACAGACTCCTTTTTTTTATGGATGTTTGAAAATGTTATTACAAAATATTTGCCATTTAGTTTGTCGTTTTGGTGAGGGGGCTTTTTATAGCGTAATCCTTTAGTTATTTGAATCATACAAATAAAGGTGTGGGGGATGCTAAGCTTTTCAGACTCCTGAGGGTTTTAAATAATTTCAGGAATACAGGTAATGCACTTTCTGTACAACAATGAAGTACTGGATGTACCATTTTTATCTCCAAACAGTCATTTGGCAGGGTGCCAAGGTCATGAATTGCTAGTAATACAGGAGCGTTTCCAGATTCCTCATAATCTGCATTTCAAAGGGATCAGCAGATTTTTTTTTAGCATTTTTTTTTTTTTTTTCTCTCTACAGTTAAAATAGTGGGGCCCTGGTTTTAAGGTTATTGTGGGTCACTGTCATCCCCCAAATAATATAAATGCATTCATTAAACCCTCAATGATGTCTCCTTTTCTACAGAAATCTATTCTTCATGCATGTAAAAGAGGACCTGCACAGTGGTCGTCTGCAGAGTTTGCCTGAACAGGCAGAAGAGCTGTGTGCGCAAGTGGCTCAGGCAGAATTTGGAGACTACAACCAGAACACTGCCAAGTACATCTATAAAGAAATTTGTGGGAAGGACCCTAGTCCAAGGGTACAAAACAGGTATGTGATTATCCTAAGGAGTTCTTAAGGCACAACACTTGACTGGACTGATATTATGTATGTATTCATCTTGCAGGTTATGACCATCAATAAAAGTAAACATAAGATATAACCCAACTTAATTCAGGCAGACCTATGATGTTTCTTTTATTATTGGAATAAAGTGAGATCCCCACCATTTCACACAAACTGACAATTCTGTTTTGCAGCCAAGCCAATTAATGTACATGTACATAAGAAACCCTTGTTTCCTCCAAATGATTTTTTTTTTTTTTATATATATATGCAGTATAACCGCTTCTTCTGGATGCATAGGCTGATCAAAAAGCAAATAAATCATGTTCGCCCCATCCGTTTTTATATACAGTGCCATTTCTAAGGCTTTAACATTTAACTTCCTTTGATGTAAAATGAGGTTGAATGAATAGGATTGCACTAGAGTTAATAAAAGCAGGCAAGCAAAACGGGAACATCATTTTTAAACACGTTTGTCTGAAAGATTAGTCCCCTACTTTGTCACACAAACTGGGATCATAATGAACGGGCCAGCACTATTTTCTTTAAGCTGAAGCGCTGTGTAAGACATATTATAATGGAGCTTTAGATGGTCTCCAGATTTAAATGGGGAAACTGTTTTAATGGGAAGCAAGTCATTTTATGTGGAAGGGTTTTGCTGAGTTGTTGCTGCCCTCTGTGGATCTGGAGGATGGTATAGTTGATTCTTGCACAACACGCTCTCAAACGGCTTTTCTGGAATTGGTATTTTAACATGCCAGCCTGCCAGTTGGCTATGTAGACTGCTTGAGAAGACTGGCTGCAACAAAGCATCTGAAAAGCCATTAGCAAGAGGTGTGATGGAACTGAAAGAGAGTTGTACTCAACTTATGATTTTTCTCTTTTTTTTTTTTTTTATTCTCTGTTTTGACAGTATCATTGCAAAGCACAAAGCGCTGGAAGGAATGAGTCAGTCATCGATGGAGTACCAGGTCCTGCAGAGTGTATCCACTCTGGAGAACTATGGTGTGGAGTGGCACTGGGCGAGGGACGGGGAAGGGCAGAAGCAGGTGATTGGAGTGGGACCAGACGGAATATCGGTCTGCAAGGAGGATTTCAGTCTTATTAACAGGTAAAGGAACTTTGGAAAGCTGGAGTTGTGCATATATTTTAACAGTAGCTTGAGTGAGGGTACAACAGTTAACTATGCATTTGGTCTCTGTATGTTTTCACATAAGTGGAATTTGCCATTTTCTAGATGTGTAGTCTAGTGTATTGCTAGGAGACTTGAGGTAAGTTAATGACTGCTGGTGTAAAACATTGTTATGTTTATTGATGAAGCTGCACAGTATATAAAATGGGTACATCTATTTTGGACTGCAGACCAGAGTATAAAAAAACAAATGTACTACATACCTCAAGATGTTAATGCTCATTTATAAGACTAAAATTCTAATTTACCTTTTATCCCTCATCCCTGCTTTAGGATCACTTACCCAGTAATTCAAATAGCTACTCAATCAGGAAAGAACGTCTACCTGACAGTAACCAAGGAAACTATCAACAGTGAAGAACTTGTCTTCAAGCTCATCAGCACCCGAGCGGCTAGTGGACTTTACAGAGCAATAACTGAAACCCACGCTTTCTACAGGTAAAGAACTAATAAGTGGTTTATGATGATAAACTGCACATTTTCTAGTTATTATTTCCATCTAGAGATCCAGGTTATTTAGCTCGATTCTAGAGCTTGTACCTTGACCCAAAGTCTCAAATTACCCTAATGTCAGTAATAACTGGTGCACATATACCTTTGGGCTTTATGTTTAATTATACAATATGTCTGAATTGTTTATTTCTGAATAATGACACTTTGAAATAGGTTGTGTGGTTAACAGTGTGCAGGTGATCAATAATCAGACAGACAACGATAATCCAGGTGCAATGGTGGTTTATTTTTAAATACAATTGCCTGATGACAAACAGCAGTAAATAATCAACCATGATCATGATAAGCAGTACAGCGGCTTGCATTGCTTTATTTGTAATCCACGGATTGGACCTGAAATAATAATAAACAATCCAGTTCTTTTTACACAGACACGTAACACAAACACAGTCACCAGTCCACAGTGCGTGCTCTATTGCTCATAGTGCAAATACAGTTTATCGTGAAAACAAGTGCAGTGTTGTCCAGGTAAGTGCTGGCCTTTTGGCGACCAGCTCCGGATCGTGTTCAGCCGTCTAATAACAACAAACAGTATATTTTAGACATGACAATAAACAACAACTGTTGCCACTATCTATTTAAAAACTTGATATAGGCAAATTTTATATTTTTCAATAGATCTAGTAAACCGATTGAATCTTTTGTGGGGACATCCATAAGGTCATGTTACTTACTAGTTCTGTAGTTCCAGATTTAAATGATGCTTGCAATTACAGCAGCTCATGTCTTCATGGTTTCTCTCTCATTCGATTCCAGGTGCGACACAGTAACGAACGCTGTCATGATGCAATACAGCCGGGATTTTAAGGGACACCTGGCGTCTTTATTCCTTAACGAGAACATTAACCTGGGCAAGAAATACGTCTTTGACATCAAGCGCACGTCCAAGGAGGTGTACGACCATGCGCGGCGGGCCTTGTACAATGCTGGCATTGTAGACTTTGGATCTCGGAGAGACAGCAGCTCCCAGAACTCTCCGCTCAAGTCCTCAGAGAGCAATCTGAACTGTGCAAGCTGTGAGGGGCTGAGCTGTCAGCAGAGCAAAGCCTTGCAGGACAAGCTGCAGAAGCTGAAGGAGGCCATGCTCTGCATGGTGTGTTGTGAGGAGGAGATCAACTCTGCCTTCTGTCCCTGTGGACACATGGTCTGCTGCAAATCCTGTGCTGCCCAGTTACAGGTAATTTCTGTCACCTTATTGCCAGCTAAAGTGTGTGTGTGTTGTGTGTGTTTTTTTTTTATTATTATTATTTAGTTTTTTATTTATTTATTTTTTTCACCTCTTACTGATTTGATGCCCTGTGAACCAGAGGCTTTCATCTTTGTGGAACCGCTATAGCTCTCTAAATGACTTTCTGCAGCCCCACACAAATTTTACTGTTACTTTTAACCTGGTTGTTCTCAGGAGCCTAGTTCTTCATGTGGGGTCTAGGTGACATAAGGTTGTCCATAAAGAGAAAGTTTGAGTTGGGAATGGTGTCCTGCCTGACTAGTGTAACTCGCTTACCAAAGTTGTCAATAAATGCATTTATTAAATGAAGCAGAAATTGTTGAAGGTGTCAGTGATATAATGATGCCACTGTAAAAGTACATAGTTTATTTTGGATTATGTGAGTTCTGCAAGGAGGGTCCTGTTACAATGGAGTAACTCTCATCATCTAAAAATGGAGTTGTGGTAAACCTGGTTGCAAACCATTTAGAAATGAAAGGAGACTGCAAACATGAGGTTACGCATGCCCCCAGACTTATCCAGTATCTGGAGGCTACAGGCAAAGAATTACATATTCAGTTGGAGGGAAGATCTTTTGCATGTTATGTGCACTAGTTTGCACATTGCATAACTTGGAATGGCATTTTATTAAGAACATAATTGTTTGAGGTGCTGCATTGTGAATGTGTAATACAAGTGTGGGGTTAAAATATATCTATTTACAAATGTGTTTGTTTTAAGCCAGACCATAATTAAGGCAGAAGGGCAATTACTGTCATTTTGTGACAGTTGTGTAGTCTCTCCAATTACAGAAATAAAGCCCACTTCTTCCTGCATACTGCCTGGATCACATGGCTTGAAGAAACAAAGAATGCTCTTGCTACAAGCAATAATAATAAAGAGTTTTAATTTAAATATTAACACATTCAATATGCAGTGGACCCGCTTAGCTTTTAGTTAATTTAATATTTGATTTAATTTTTGTTTTGTTCTAATTTGTTTTGAGGGAATGAATCTGCTTTCAGTTAAGGACTTATGGATTAGCAAGAGATGTTCTGATGTGTGTAATCTTATGTGAAAGAAAAAGATCTGTTAAAATACCGATCCCTTTGAGAAGTGGCTTCCCGCTAGTTCTGTTATTCAAAAGTTTTTTTTTTTTTTTTTTTTGTTTTTTTTTTAACGGATTAAGAGCAGCAGTAGATTTCGGCTGTCTTGCAGTAGTATTGTTAAAACTGGCCTCCACGTGCTAGCTTACACTATATGTTTTTTTGTGTTTTTACAGTCCTGTCCTGTTTGTCGATCGGACGTGGAACATGTGCAGCACGTCTATTTGCCTACCTGCACCAGCCTTCTAAACCTGACTATGATCTGACTGGTCAGTTGAGTCGGTAACACTTCAGCATGAAGCGATACGGCCTCTTCAATCCAACTGCACTACAAATACTATACAAAAACAATTGAAATATTATGTTGTAGACATAAGACAAAGCAATTATTCCTGTGTTTTCTTCAGGCAAAATCAAGATGTTCATAGTGAGCATAGCGCCACCTACCTGTCACCTTAGGCAGGAAGTTTGTGAACATTAATAGCTGTTACAAGGACTTTGAAAAAACCAATGAGTTGTGTGTTTTTTTTTTGTTTTGTTTTGTTTTTTATAATATAATTATTCTTCATTCAGAAATGTCAGTTGATCTGATCAGAGTAGTGATGTATTTTCTCTTGAATTCTTTATTTTCTAATCATGCATTTTATTATACATTTTTTGGCTTTTGGAACATTGCCTAAAACTAATTGTATGAGAGGAGGAAATTATGTGTTTTTATTCTGTATTCGAAACTCCATACATAAGCATGTATTTTATTTAGTATTTAAATGTTTTAAAAACTCTCTTTTTAAATTCTTTCTTGTTTTACATGCAGAAAACTCCACAGCATATATGACCACATTTTACATTATTTTAGTATGGCGTTTGACTGTTTAATTCTGTATGTTAGTTCATAGACCAATGTTCATGCCAAAGTGGGAAAGACCAAGGACAAACCTGGCACAAAATTGTTTAAATTTAGGATTTCTATAAATTGAGATTTTCTGTCCAAATGTTTTAAAACAGATTTTTTTTTTTTTTTAAATCTAAGGATTTCAGGGTTTATTAAATTTTCCCCAGCACTACATCATTCACTCTATAGACTTTGAAAATAAATAAAACTACTTCTAGTGCCCTTTGAATTGAAACCCAAGTTTTTAGTGAAATATTCCATGATTTTAAATGTGACTTAAGTTGAACACATGTGAAAAGAGGTCAAGCAACCTCTGTATTCTTTAACAGGAGGTAGCGATTTTCATTGAGAAGTCGTCCTTAGCCATTCTAGTTCACCGCATCAATATTCATATTGGAGTTTATCCAATCGTAGCAGATCCTAATTTCGTCACAACTTATACACTTTTTATTAGTGCCCGATGGTCTAGGTAGGGCAATATTTTTGTAATGAAATCTGCCTGTCCTTGGTTTTCTCTTTCTTTGGTATGTGGTCACTAGTGGTTTCTTTGATTGAATAGAGAGTGCTAGTAGACCTGCGAGTGCAATACTAGCTGCTCAAAGGCTAGAGGGTAAGGGAGGTGGGGAGGGTGGGAAAACAAATCTACACTGTCACTTTACCAAGGACATTTCCTTTAGTGTATTGTTCATAGGGCTTGCCTTAATGTCGCAACAATGTCGTGTTTTTTTTTTTTGTATGCATTCTGTTTCTTCGCACAGACATTCTTGTTGACAAACATTAAAGAAGAGAAATGCTTAACTTATGATGGCATATTTTTCAGCACACAGCCTTGCTTCCAGAGGTGTTTATTTTTTCACTTTGTACAAATGAGTTTTGTTCAGTTTTTCCGAGCAAAAGCACCAACTGTCTGTAAAATAGAAATAACTCCTGTCTTTTATATTTCTTAAGAGGAAACAAAGTATTAATAAAGATTTTTAAAAAAAATATTCACCTGTGGATGTTCTTGAATTTATTTATTTTTGGTCTAATGAGTATTTGAAAGTAAAACTGTTGGTGACCAAAATAGGTCTTCATTTAGCAGAGTTTCAAATAAGTGACCCTCGTGTTTAAACTACCCACAGCAAAGAAAGGTTTAGAAAGCAAGTAGTATCAGGTTTTGCTACATCAAAACAATCTTTAGAATTTTTTTTTCCCTTGATTTAATCGGCTAGATCCAACTAATCTAGTTATGAAGATGAAATCCACGACATGCTTTAAGTATTCTCTAGGATTAACATTAGTTAAATATCAATAGTTACCTTTCATCTGGTATTGTTTCAGACTCCTTTTAAGGTTGCTGTAATAAAACAATTGCTTAAAAGCCTACTATGGATCCAAAAGTTCTTGGCAATTTTAGGCCTATTCCCCTTTATTGAGAATCTAGTAGGATTGCCAGGTTGTATCCTGTCTTGGTTTAAATCTTCTCTTTCAAATAGGTTTCAGTTTGTTAAAATTGTATCTGAAGTTCCATGTGGTGTCCCGCAGGGTCTTGCTCTTGGTCTGATTTTGTTTTCCTTGTATATGCTACCCTTGGGCGATATTGTCCATAGACATGAGATACATTTTCATTATGCTGATGATACTCAATTATATTTCTCTGAAACCACATGACACCAGCTGAAAATATTACCCGTCTTGCTGACATTAAGCAATGGATGTCAAATGTTTTAATGTTAAACTTGGATAAAATAGATGATGCTTTTGGGATCACAGAATCAACCAAATATAAATCAGTTGGATTTTACATTTGGTAGTTTCTACTCTGAGCTGAAGGCTGAAATGAGAAATTTGGGTGTCATTTTTGATCCAGATCTTTCATTCGAGCCACACTTTAGGAATATAACTTTTTTTCCTTCCCATTTAGAAATATTGTTAAATGAAGACGTTCTCTTTCTGTGGCAGATGCTGAGAGACTGATGCATGATTTACAACACTTAAAATTGATTGTAGCAATGCTCTTCTCTGGTATTTAAAGTTGTGTTTTATCTCTATTTGCAGCGTGTGCAAAATGCTGCTGCTAGATTTAACAAGAACAAAGAAGCACAAACACATTACCCCTGTGTTCGCAGTCTTGTGTGGACTTCCTGTATGGTTTAGGATTGATTTTAGGGTCCTGCTTCTAACTTTTTTTGTAAAGTTTTAAATGGCCTTGCTCCCCTATATCTAAAATATTTGCTGACCCCATATGTCCCTAGTCGCTCTCTTAGATCACAGGATGAAGGTTTACTCAGTATTCCGTGGATACAGAGAGAAAAAAGGCAGCCCCAAAGTTGTGTAATCTGCCATGACTTGTAAGGGATGCACCATCAGTTACTGATAATACAACAGCAACTGTGCAGAAATGATGATTACATTTGTACAGTGTAAGCAAGATGCCTAATTAATGTAACCAACCAAGTATCTTTCTGAAAAGGTTCTATAAAACCGCTAAGCCTATTTTTTTTTTTTTTTCTTTTACTTTGGTGTTCTGTGAAACCCCTGTTGTGTCAGTGTAGCAATGTCATCCACTGGTTTGGAGGCTGTTTGGCCACTGCTCCAATAAGGCCCCTTTAGCCATAGCAATTTCAAACACTTTACTAATCAATGGCTGGCATTCCCTACCTCTGCCAACATCTCCATGGGTTTCCATTTGAACGTGCCAGAGCCAATAAGAAAACCAAACAATTAAATTAACTTTGATGCTTGGTTCTTTGTAAATAGGCCAATCTATTCTCAGCCTGCGTTCCACAAAACTGACCCATTGTGCTTTCAAAACACACATCAACCCGTGTTGGTATTGGCTTTTCTAATGCTGTCATATACTATCTATCTATCTATCTCTATCTATCTATTATTGTATCCCAATTTCTTTAAACACAACTCCATGTTTGTTGTAACTTGCAAATCTATATACTGCTTAGTACTGTATGTTGACCCTGTTGTGTTACCATGGTGATCATGCACTGTGAATAGAAGAATTGTATTTAATATGGGTAAAGAGAGCAAAAAAATGTATATATAAGTTTAAGTCTGTAAACTCAAGACATTTCTGGATTAAACAACTTACTTTCCCTTTATTAGTTTCAATACCACTTTCATGTATACCCTTATCAAATTTATTTCACTCTGAAAAGTCTCACAATTGGACAACCCTCTCATCCCATCATGCTCTCTTTGCTGAATGGTCCCTTTCCTGTTAAAAATGAACACAACAGGGTATGGCATCCGGATTCATTATAATGAGTTAAACATTTCCTCAAAGGGATCTCTATCCAGCACAGAAAGCATATAGGGACTCAAATATCAGTGCACCAACATGAAGCTCTATAGTGTTTTACCTTCAGACATGATTCAAAGTTCAAAGAAAATGTCTATGAATGAAAAGTTGAACTAAGAATTATTATAGTAAATTATGTAAAAGGTGACTGATTTTCTGGATAACTGACCCATACCATTTTGCATAGCAAAAATGAACAATACCGCAAATTCCAAGCTTTGCATGCTTTAAAAGCACAATCCTGCCAGTATAACAGGGAGTAGGATGGGTGCGAACTGGCAACCACACACATCACAAGCAAGCATCTTAACCACTATGCAAAAGAGACGGGCTCATGGTTATAGAGCCCTTAACCCCATCCTATTTCGCCAACAGGGGACAGAATCTGCAATGGCAGAGTATCACATGAACCTTTGTAGCTGGTTAAATCTAAATTAGTTTCAAATAAAAGTACATATTTGATTGCCAATCAATAACAGACTTTTGGATAAATTTACTCTGTTACTGAGGGTCACTATGAATTGTAGTGAATTTACAATATTTTCTATTATTGGTATTGGACAAATAATAACGTAATGTTCCAGAATTATGTTCTTGACTTTACATGCAGTTTATCTATCTAAATGTAGATGCAAGTACTGGACAGAAGTTTCCTCTACTTATTCATGTCCTGTGTTACAGCTAATAGGATTCTAAATGACCCTATATTTTACTTCTTGGTAACATGGAATGTCAGTGTAGGCATGCTTTATTCACCACTTGTATCCCGTTGACACCAATTACAATACTATTGGCAACTGGTGTCATCAGAGAAACTCTTGTAAATAAAATACACCTGTAAGCCTTAGATGAAGTCCAATTACCTGAGAGATTTGGTCACTCTACACTGAACTCATGAAAATGAAACAGTATTTTTTATATATTAATACAAGCCTGCCTGCTTAGGGGTTTTTTCTTGAATTTGTTAACCTTTCAGATACACAATGGGTAGGTGACAACGTCTTGCCTTTGTCTTTGCAACGTCATGCAATGCTGTAGATAAGGCTGCCAAGGGTACAGAAATATCTAAAGCAGATATTAAGGATAACTCTTTTCTGGTATTTTGACTACATTTGTTTAGCAACTGAATGTGTGGCATGGAGTGTAGTCCATGAAGTTAACAGCATATCATATAGCCTTGAAGCGTTAAGTTAATGCAATGAAAAGAGTAATTGAAAAATAGTAGTAGGCTATTGTCTACTACTATTATAACAAAAAGGGTGTCTTGCAATAAGGGCCATTTTTTGCCCATGCTTGAATTGAAAATGGTTTGTCATGTCATGTGTACTATGAAGGAAAACAATGTGTGTTTCTTCATCACATGCAGTACCAGGATGTTTTTGGCAGCACAGCATTAGTGTCACTCAGAGAGAGGTACTCCATAGCATACAGCCTTATATTTCTGTGGGTAAGCACCTGGGGTGATGTTCTTGGAAAGGCCAGCAAATTAACAGCTCTGGAATTTAATTGAAATACACCACGGGGAATGGGGATAATTCTCTTACTTGGGCTCCAAATAGTTTGACTGAATACAGTACTATATTATTATTATTATTTATTTCTTAGCAGACGCCCTTATCCAGGGCGACTTACAATTGTTACAAGATATCACATTATACACATTATACATTATACAGATATCACATTATTTTTTTACTACAATTACCCATTTATACAGTTGAGTTTTTACTGGAGCAATCTAGGTAAAGTACCTTGCTCAAGGGTACATGCTATGGCAGGCTGGTGAAACAATGGGCTTCTTTATGGCCTGTGATGGTTTTATTGAAACAATGGCAAGTCCAATGTTCTTGACACACCATTCAGCACAAATGACCTGCTCCACTGCGCTGCATTCAAGCACATTGGCAGTTTGGCAAAAGTACAACTTCTTTGTAGGGGGGGATTATCAGACAAAGTAAATAGATGAATTACCCAGGATTTTATAAAGAGCTTTGAATGAAGAAAAATAGCAAACCTATTTAGTCATCATTATACCACAGAGCTGGCTTTCTAAACTGCCATACTGCAAGTGAATGTGATTTTATTCTTTAGAAAAAAGTAAAAAAAAAACACATAAACCCCTTCATAAGTTGGAACTTTTCCCAAATTCAGAATACATCTCATTCTACAGAAATATTTTGTCATATTTCAGCACTGAGGGACTGCTCTGCTTAGCAACATAAGAAATTGTAATTGTTTTTTAGACAACTGTTCTTTACATTTCAGAAACAAATTGCAGGATGTCAGAAAATAAGCTTTCTTGGCAAATGCTGAGCTATGCTTTCATGAAAAAACAAACCAGACCCTTACGTGCAGTAGCAATGCAACAGGCTTCGCCCCAAAAGTTTCTCTTTAATGATACCATAAAATTGCTGACCCATCACCATATTATATTTTGTACATATATGCTTTCAGATAATAGTGTCTTATCTAGAATTTATATTGGTGCTGAACTTGGATCAGCAAGCTGACAGACATGTTAAACAGCAGGTAAAGATGTCAGTAGAGCTTACTTTCTTGCATGTTTTCCTTGCATGGTTCACATAGATAACAAACTCTTCTACTGAATGAGTTCAGATAAGTGCAGGCAGAGTTTAAAGTCTAGTTGCTTTTGTACAACTTGACAAGGTACACTGTATTTTGTCACTGTTTATACAGCTCGATTGATCTTGACTCATCTTGAACTGGTTTCAGTGAGCAAGACATGACACCAACTGCAAATAGTGTCAAGTTAAAATGAAAAGTGGACTTGGAGCCCTAAAACGTGTTGGATAAAGCTCCTTTTGAGTCATCTCAATGAGGTGGAATCTACTGTTTGCCAGATAAAAGTAAGCAGATGCTGTATGATCTTTATCTTCAAACCAGAGTACGACTGATGGAAAGACCAACGAACTATACATTATAGTCCAAGTGGGTTGAATTACGCAATTTTTGGGTTAGGCGACCCAGCATTGATTTCATGCTTTTTACGTATAGAGGACTTCAGAGTTGGCTCAGGTCACTCAAGTTAAATGTGTAGAATCACCTCTGACTGTAGCCAGTTGTCCCTCCCCTTTCATGGCACTAAATTCACAGAGACCAACACATTACCAACAATGTGATTGTAGCAACAAATAAGGAAACAGTTCCTTAAATATCAAATTAAAGCTTCAAGTTGAATAACAAGACAGTACAGTATTAAAACAAATGGAAGTTCAGGCCAGAGAATAACCCTTACAGCAGTTTGAGTCAGTGTAGAGTATACTTGTGACATGCATCATTTCAGTATAGCATATCTGGAACACTTCAGAATATAGGTGCATTGACTACGCTTACTGTACTGTAGCTAAAATGTACTTACACTTTAGTACATGTACTTGCATTCCAAACTGATTAAAAAAATCATGTTTAATGCATCCTTTCAAAAAATATTGTGAGTGCATATTGCATAGTACATATTAATAAATGGTAACGTATAACTAAGAGTACTGAATGTACCTGTATTTTGAAGTGTGTTAGTAAATCCTAAATCAAAAGTTGTTGCTTAGCTGAAATGTATTCTAAGCATGAACTGAAGGAAAGAATATGAAACTGAAAGAAACAGACATTGAAGTTTTGTCATTTCATTTTTTGTTATTTACCACTTCTCCTAGTGGCTTAAACCAATGTAGCTGTCTTTGTGTCACTGTTAGGCAGAGACTTCCATTACAGAGGCACTACATTGCTAGTTTGTTATGGGTAAATATCTACAGGATATGCATGCAAGCCTTACAGTAATGGCTGAAAAAAGGTAACAAATAAGTAACAACAACTGTGAAATTATATGCAATGATAAAAAAGCGATAAGAGTTTGTCTGACTGGAGCAAAGATGGGAGACAGAGCTTAACCACACTCTCCTATGAAAAATTATTACCAGCAGATACTGGCAGATGACAGAATGTCTCGGCAGTTATCATTCTGCATTTGTGCTCCAGTCTTTCAGAAATAAACATGTAGTACATTATTGTGAATCTTTGTGAAACTTGGCATAGCAGAGATTTATGTGGACAAGGGAATGCAATTGTTTTTCTCTCTGGTGCACTCCCCCACCCTCAATACACGTTTTTATGCAGTCCACTCTTTTACACACCATTTTAATACAGCTTTTACTGTGGACATCGTGAGGACAAAAGTCTTCTATCCACATTAAACAGCTGTCCCTCCTCTCCACTCATTACTGACATTTCCCTGAAAATGTACTAACTTGACCAGAAATACATAAGTACACATGCTTTACCAGTACATTAAACTGAATTTGACTGTAAGGTAAGGTGACCATATTCTGTAAACCAAATCCGGGGACACACATAAAAAATTGTACTCACCAGTATTCCTGAGGCTGGCAGCACTAGAGAAGCTTGCTGGATAAATAGCTGTATTTCTCTGATGAATGTATCTGTTTTAGAATTGTAATGTTCTTGCTCAGTTTGTTTAAGAACTCAAGACAGGGCCAAGTGAAGTTTGTTTTAACGATGAGAATGGCTTTCACAGTTTCAACCTTGTTTCTGGATTTTTCTGCTGTCCACACGTCATTCATGACAGAAAACACCCAGAAGCATTACTGCCAGGCAGGCACAGGATCAGTTCTGCCAGTTTTTTTTTATATTTGCCTGTGGTACTGAGGATTCCCTGAAATGCTTGATTACTTCACCCATCTGCCACATACTGTGATCATTGTAGTTGTGTCATTCCATTCACACAGTTTCTCCTGTCACACACTCATTTAACAGAGTTACTACGTTAAACAGTTCATCCTCCTTAATTGTTACATTTGGGAATTTCATCTGCAGTAACTTGACTGTTGTTTTAATCTCAGATCTTAAAGGCACTGTCATTAAAGGAGACACTTCAAATCTCTGAAATCATCTGTATGCTTACCCCATACACTATGTATTTTATGGTTGTATCAAAGAAAGATCTTGACACATTATAGTACGGACGTGTCACGACCCCTGCTTCTTCTAGGTCTTTAAGTAGTTTTCTCAATAAAACAGGCACAAAATCTTCTTCATACCTTGTAGCCAGCTTCTTTTTGAGATTGTTTAAGATATAAGGGCAGCAGTGTGGAGTAATGGTTAGGGCTCTGGACTCTTGACCGGAGGGTTGTGGGTTCAATCCCCAGTGGGGGACACTGCTGCTGTACCCTTGAGCAAGGTACTTTACCTAGATTGCTCCAGTAAAAACCCAACTGTATAAATGGGTAATTGTATGTAAAAATAATGTGATATCTGTATAATGTGAAATAATGTATAATGTGATATCTTGTAACAATTGTAAGTCGTCCTGGATAAGGGCGTCTGCTAAGAAATAAATAATAATAAATAAATAATAATATCGGCGGACTACTGCACAGCGATCCTCTCCCTGAAGCGATTTGATTGTGTCATGAAAAATTGTCATATTGCATAAATAAAAGCAAGCCAGAGTGTGGGAAGGTAGTGGGCGGAGCTTAGGGACGGGCCAGAAATGACAGCACACAGGAGCTGGATGTGACGTTTAGTCCTGGAGCCCTGTACCAACAATGGTATCTGGGCAGGGTTTTATTTTAACACACAACGAAAATAAACAGTCCAGTATTGCAGAAAACAAACAAGAAAACTACCTGGAATACCAGCAATGGTAATCTCCGGTTTCAACAAGTAAACAAAAACATTGTGGTTACAAAAACAACAACAAAGGAAGCACAGGGTTTCTCCATTTAGCTGTACTGGGTTTCCTCTCATCGCCTCTTGGCTCCCTTCGAGGAATAAAGACTAGTCCTGTTTTTTTTCCTCCACGGTAATCCACCAGGGTTTTCCAAAGCTTCAGGATTCTGTGAATGACAGCAGGTTTGTAAAAGTAAAACAACAAAGCACAGCATGTCTCTTCCATGTTTTCAGTTCAGGACAGACAGACCAAATGGCAAAATCACGCTCCTAAATACTGCTAAGTCCCGCCCCTGCAATCAGCATGCTGCCCCACGTCAGCCAATCGACGAGCACAGCACAGCTGATTGCAATGATGGGACTCGGCGGCCGCATGGTTCCACCTGGTCAGAGTTCAGCCTCCTGACCCAATCGTGGTCAGCCCTACACAGCGCTGCCAGTGGTCGGGAGGGCGAATTACAACAGGGACTCCTTTCAATCCAGTCACAATGGGTCTTGAAATATTTTGTGAAGCACTACTGGGCACTTTTCCTCTGACAAGAAAAATGACTTCAACGACTCGTAAAGATGAAGGATCCTGTCTAATGCAGCAGGTAACATCGACACCCATCTGACCTTGCTATATCCCAGTATATTCTGATAGTCTTGTCCCATGTACTTACAAAGCACTTTTCAGTCTTTCCACGCAAACAGTGAATGTATGAAAATATCCAACAATCTTAATTGGAATAACTCTCAACGTCTAGCGGGATTGTATCCACTGCAGTTCGGGCACAGCTGTGTACGATGTGAGCAGGGCGTCCAAGGCCTATCACTTCCCTTTTTAATGTTCTCTTCCTTGTCTGTGTAGGCCGACAAAATTTGTGTATTCAACAACTTTCGTCAATTGTTCATCATTTGCCTATGGAGCAAAACATTTGCTATTGCTTCACACTTTGTCTGCGCACACGAGAATTTTGGGTTGCTGAATTTTTTATTTAAATTGGAAGTACAGTCCATTGACCTGAAACTGTGATTATATTTAACTGTATGATATTCATACATTCCTTCTTGCACAGCAAGGTCATACTCACTGTGTGTTGGCTCAACTTTGCTGGGGAAAAAATCAGTAACAGAACTTGAACTAGCACATGCTGTAAGAACAGCTTCATGTTTAGTGGTACCTTCATGTTCTTTTATAGATGTCCTGCCTCCACTCAAAATGGAAAATACAGACTGGCATATTGAACATAATACAGATGTTTCTTTTGTAGTTGGTTGTAAATATGGAAAATTCTATTGATGCTGGTTGCATTTTTACAAAAGAATGGCACTTAAGAGTAGATAGTGACTTTTTACACGATTACTTCACATTGTGGTGTCCACACAAACCGCACCAAGTGTGAGAAATGTATGCTGCTCAGATGTGTTATAAATTGCAAATTAACTCACCACTTGTACATGTACATAGGCCTCCTTGTAATACTATACCCTTGGAAACATGTCTAGCCCTTTGCAGCCCATTTATTAAGTGCGCGTCAGGTCCAATTTATTTTCACACGCGCAGTTAATTTTAGACGCGCTGTTTAAAAGTATTTTTTTTCAGTCAAACGGGTTTAAAAGGCCCTGCATATCAACAAAGCACTCACTATGCATCTCCAGCCCCGCCCCACCCTTTCGTTCGCTATCGCTTTCACATATGCTAATAAATAAATAATAATAATAATAATAGTCGTACATACCGATCAATCATCTCCTGATCACTCGTTTTATCACCAACCCCCTCAATAATGCAATCCAAGTCATTATTTTATTACTATAACATCTCAAAAAAACTCTGCAAATGTCCGTGATAGACTCTGTGCGCTGAAACAGTACCATTCAGCTTGTTTCCATATGACCGCCACATAAGATACGTCTTTTTTTTTTTTTTTTTTTTTTATCGGCTTGTCTCGGCTCCTGTCGCTCCCACTCGGCCATTGAATGTCTTTCTCGGCTTTTTCCGGAGAAAAAACGACTAGAAACCCGTTTCTTGCGGGTTTTTTTTGATGATGTCGGACAGGGTCCGACAATGGACCGGATAGGAATAATTGCAATATCGGACCAGGTCCGACAGTGCACCGCAAAGGGCTAGTGTTATTAGATGTAGTTTTAATGTAAGTTTCCACTGCTGAAAATGATTGTTTTGATTCTAACCCTTATAGCCTCGTTCTGGACTGGCTCGTGAATATTCATCAGTCAAAATTAAGAGTGGCATACGGTCACCCTACTGTAGGGTTTACAAATACCTTAAGCCTAATGTGGTCAAACTTGATTTTTCCAGCAACGTGTTTCCTTTTGTTTTGCACCATCTAGCGGTCAGATGTGGTACAGGCATGCTTACATTTTGAAGTCAGTTAAGGAACTTTTAGATTTCTTGGAATCTGAATTATAAATGTTCAGTTATTACTGATATCACTATTAGTATTATTGTTGAGCATACACAAATAAGCCCATACTTCTATCAATCTACAAGGTACCACGTTCATTTCAAGTACAGAATATGGTTTATGCAGGGTATGGCAACTTGATTAGGAAGAGGGCTGTTGGTGAAAATCCATGATGTTCAAGGTCAATTTAACTTGCATTCAGGGTTTTGGCTATATTCTGCGCACATTACAGAGAAATAAAGACTGTAAAGTGTTTATGACTATTAAAAAGGGTTTAAAAAGGAGTAGTCTCATAATAAAAGCAACTAACTTTTTTTATCAAGCATACTTTATGTCAAACATCGTCTGATATCACTTCAGGTCATTTGGCGCCCACAACTGGTAGGCTATGGTTATAGTTATAGTAATCATTTTTTAATATTGGTTTTGGTATGCGTACCACATTCTGACAATGTACCACTTTCTAGCTCTACACTGGAAGCCATAACAGCAATACTAGTATTAGATTTCAAAATGTCAAAAAAATGTCAGTTTTTCATTAAGTATATGGAAAACTACAAAGCGGCATGTAATTCAATATGCTAATTTAACATTATTTTTGTTTAAGTTTCATGGTTATTAATATGAATGCATTTTGTGTGTTTAAAATTTTTATTTACGACTTTTCAACGCTAACTAGACTAGTTTATTTTCCTCTCATTTCTTTGTATTATAAAGGCTAGTACTGACCACAGCTGAGAGTCACAGGTCACATACACTGTTTTAATCTGAGAATTTTGTTTTCAGTGGAACAAGTTGGCTAGTTGTCCTTTACTGTATGTTATTGCCGAGTTTCATTTACCTGGAGAGACTCAACAAAGCTTATTTTGCGATGGTTAGAAAGGGAGTGTTTGTGTGGATCAGGTATCAAAAACAAAATAATTAGAAGGTTTATTCAACTGAAATCTTTAGCACAAGTTATTGAAAGTATGACAATGTGGGGTAGGAGGATCTCTCAGTCTGTAAGAAGCCGCGTATGTTGTATATAAAGTAGCGCGGTGATCGCCTTGTGCTGTTGACGTTACTGTGTGCTTTTTTGCCTGGCAGATCGGTTTAATAAAAAGCTTTCTTTTTCGCTACAATACCAGTACACAATTACGATGCGTAAATAGTGAGGAAATGTGCATCAATTACAATGACATGTAAATGATAAAATGGTCACTATATATAGCACACTCATTTACACCACTGATGTTACAACAAATATTATTTATTTCTGTTATTACAATCCGAGACTCAACTCCCCTTAACCTTTCTTTATTAACATGCATTACACCAAGAAACCCTAACCCTAAACATTACAATTAGTTACTACTGTATAGGCAATCCAAGAACATTACAGTCTGATTTATAGCTGTGCATTTTGCTTTGTGGCAGCAGTGTGGAGTAGTGGTTAGGGCTCTGGACTCTTGACCGGAGGGTCGTGGGGGACACTGTTGCTGTACCCTTGAGCAAGGTACTTTACCTGGATTGCTCCAGTAAAAACCCAGCTGTACAAATGGGTAATTGTATGTAAAAATAATGTGCTGTCTTGTAACAATTGTAAGTCGCCCTGGATAAGGGCGTCTGCTAAGAAATTAATAATAATAATAATAATAATAATAATAATAATAATAATAATAATAATAATAATAATAATAATAATAATAAATAGCGTTTTAAGATTTACCCAACCACATTTCGCGGAGATTAATAAAAAGGAGGATTACACATATACTGTAGCCTATATATAAGGTAACAGTCTGCAGCAGTTGTATAAATCGAATACAGTATATCTGGTGAATAGGGCTAGTGGAAGCAGGAGGCACTGAACATTCTCCAAGTTTAGCTGTAGATCGAAAATCGTGATACAAATGCAAATAGATTACATAATGTAGGCGTTTGAGTAGCAAGAGGATATATATAAAAAAAAATCAAAATAAAATAAAGTATTAAATCCTTGGACAGTTTGAAAAATGTAATATAAAATAAAAAGAAAAACATATGCAAGTTAGAAGATGTCTGTAAACACTATGGGTCATTCCCTTTTCAAACTACTCCCTGGCAACCTTGTTTGAGAACACTTTTTTTCTGCAGCTACCAGGGACGTTTAATTAGTCAGGTTATACAATATTTAAAGGAACTCGTGTCTGTGGCCCGTGGACTGTTGATTTCATTGTGTCACCTGATGAATGCTGATTGACAAACACAGACAGCGGCTCACGGACCTTTTCAATTATGCAGGTGCTTACGCTATCCTGAACATAGTGACAGGACTGGTTGAGAAGGATTGTAGCTATGCAACTTGGCAAAGCAGGCTTCTCCAAATAAAGCAATGGGAGGTTTGGATACCGACATCCTCTCCTTCACTATAAATACTTTCTCTACAAAGAGGACAGGCTTTGGATGCCGGAACTCTAAACCAGTGACTATCGAGGCACACAAAGGGGGAAATTATTATTCACAAACTGATAACCATGCCGAGAGTGGATGCAGACCTCAAATTGGACTTTAAAGATGTCCTGGTTAGACCTAAAAGAAGTAGTCTTAAAAGCAGATCTGAGGTGAGTTTCTTTCTTTTTGGCAAAATAGTATACAACATCAAGACAGGTCTATATTATTATTATTATTATTATTATTATTATTATTATTATTATTATTATTATTATTATTATTATTATTATTTAATGTAATATATATGCCTGCGTTTTAGAAAGCAAGAAAGAAGTGCACACGTTGCTGCACTGTTTATTTAGGAATTGCCTTTCTAGTAACAGTAAGTTAATTGACTGTTACTGCATGGTCCCTTTAAAACTGTAATATTACACTATTAAAATAGAAGGCTAATGCACAGCCTTGCCTTGGGTTCACAGTGTTAATGGATAATTGATCTGGTAACAGGGTTAGAGGTTAAACTAAAATCGAAGTGTCAATGTAAAGTAACTAATATACAAGCATGTGGAACAGTGAAATCTGATAAAAATAGAAATGAAAATTATAGAAGCTCCAAGGACTCATTGACTTTGCTGTAGCATTCCACAGAGCAAAGCTGCTTCGTTTAGTATTGTTTTGTATCAGTTTTTCATATGTTGTTTTATGGGTTTGTGTAATTTTGATTAAGCTGCTTCAACATACCGGCTTTTATAATATCTTAATGCTTACCGTCACAAGCAACACGTTAAACAGACACACTTCACCAACTTTCTCATGTGCTCAATAACTTCTTTATGTTACATTTTTATACGGTTTCCTTATAATACGCAATTGTTGTCATGTAAAATGGTTAGGAACAAGGGGGCGGTGCATGATTAATTACATTATGGACCAGTACAAATCATCTACAGACCTTGATGTTTATTATCATGTAAGGGAAACAGAAGAACTAAAAAAAATAATAAATAAATATCTATTTAGCCAAATAGATTGTTGCTCCACAGATATTTGAATATTTTCAATAGATATTTGGATATATGAATGCTGATACTGATCTGACAATAACAATAACAACAATATACAAGGTTTAAATAACCAGATGCCTTGACTAAACAAGTTTTGCCATAAAACCTCTTTTCTGAAAATGTCCACCATTCAGTTTTTTTTGACTAAATTTCCTTAAACTAGTTTGTCTTGTGCAAGTCTAACTGAAAATTGGCCAGCCGAAGCCATTTGTCTATCTTTATGCAAGCGCCCCCTGGTGTTTAGCACTTGCAGTTTCAATGTTCTGTGGTGGGATTCTATTCTATTAGACCAGGGGTTCGGTGTTCTGTGGTGGGATTCTGTTCTATTAGACCAGGGGTTCGGTGTTCCGTGTTCTGTGGTGGGATTCTGTTCTATTAGACCAGGGGTTCGGTGTTCTGTGTTCGGTGGTGGGATTCTGTTCTATTAGACCAGGGGTTCGGTGTTCTGTGTTCTGTGGTGGGATTCTGTTCTATTAGACCAGGGGTTCGGTGTTCTGTGGTGGGATTCTGTTCTATTAGACCAGGGGTTCGGTGTTCTGTGGTGGGATTCTGTTCTATTAGACCAGCGGTTCTGTGTTCTGTGGTGGGATTCTGTTCTATTAGACCAGGGGTTCGGTGTTCTGTGTTCTGTGGTGGGATTCTGTTCTATTAGACCAGGCGTTCAGTGTTCTGTGGTGGGATTCTATTCTATTAGACCAGGCGTTCAGTGTTCTGTGGTGGGATTCTGTTCTATTAGACCAGGGGTTCGGTGTTCTGTGGTGGGATTCTGTTCTATTAGACCAGGGGTTCGGTGTTCTGTGGTGGGATTCTGTTCTATTAGACCAGCGGTTCTGTGTTCTGTGGTGGGATTCTGTTCTATTAGACCAGGGGTTCAGTGTTCTGTGTTCTGTGGTGGGATTCTGTTCTATTAGACCAGGGGTCCTCACATTCCTTTTGACCAAAGAAACATTTGTGTATTTCTCATAAGGTTGAGGACGTGATCGTCTCTCTGTTTTGGAATTTAACTAACTACTTCCAAGATGTGAAATAAAAGGACATTAAAATACATATATATGAAATAGCAAAAAAGCAGAGCTTGAGAACACAGAGTAGTAGATTGGGTTGGACAGTTCCCATACCATCTGTGCTGCAGTGTTGCATAAAATGTCACCTGCCGTCTCTGGCACAACACTCTGGTCATATTTGCCCATGGACACATCTTTGGGACCACTGTTTTAGACAGTCATATAGACATTTCCATGTGTTCATTGCTGAACAAAGACAAATGTAAATTCTCTGTTTTTCCGAGGGATATAGATACGTTATCTCATACAAACCTGTTATCAGAGGTCGTTCAAATCTCAACACACAAGAGTCTAGCCAAAACAAACAGCTCTCAGATAGTGGTATTAGTATTTGTTTTATTACTGGACTCTGGAGCAAACAGTCAATTACTGAAGGTAAGTGCACGACCTGCAACCAAGAACATCCCAAATAACAAATGTAATATGGTATTTAATGCAAAAGTAAATGTGAATTCTAACTGCTAGTTTCATGCGCCCATAAGTTAACATTAACGAGTTCAAGTTTAGTGCTAACATTTTTTAAAATCAATTTAACTCTTGTCAATGCAACAATGTCCTCTTTCAGTATTTATTTTAATAGTATACTAGTGTGTCCCCCTGGAATACGCTATGTGTTGTATTTCAAAATCAAAATCCTTCACTGGTCCAGGGGCCATGTTCACAGCAGAATAAGGAACCTACAAGCACACATTTCTGGATTGTATACAAGGCAGACCAGAGGTAGTAGGCAGTATTGTTTTGAGTACTTTAAGTAGAAAAACAAAACACGTGGCTACTCAATCTATAGCAGTTCATTACGGTCACGAATGCTGACTTGCTGTATCGTAAACCAAACCCAGGATAAGAACCAATAGTCAAGCATTCTCAATCAATATTTCTTTTGAAAAAATGATAAAGTGTATAGTAAGCACTCAGCGCCTATGCGATCTGTCATTCCTGCTAGACGGACCATGCAATGAAAAAAATGGATCCAATTAATACTGCAGAAATTGATTGCACACATTTTCTCATCTCCCTTAACTTATGTTTTTAATGCCACAGCTATTCTGTTCTTGTTTTATCTGCAGCCCACCAACAGGAATTTCATAAGCAGTTGCTTCAGGAGCTCTGCTTGATTTTACAGTCCTGTTGTGGCAGGCTGGCTGGGCGATGACGTCAGGCAGAGGCAGGAACTAAAAACACTGACACCAGGCACTGTAGTTTCAAAATAATATTAAGAGACGCGGTGGCGCCGTTTTTATTAAGCAAAAATAAATAAAATGTTTTAACAAAAAAGACTTGCTCACAGAGCGAAATAAAAAAAGGTAAAGAAATAATCACAAACGCAAAATAATACAGGTCAGGCTGGGCTGTAGCCTTCACTGTTCCTGTATATTTTTTTAGTTTTGTTTTTCTCTCCTCGCTGTCTCCACTCTCG
Source organism: Acipenser ruthenus (assembly GCF_902713425.1). Taxonomy (NCBI): domain Eukaryota; kingdom Metazoa; phylum Chordata; class Actinopteri; order Acipenseriformes; family Acipenseridae; genus Acipenser; species Acipenser ruthenus. The sequence continues at coordinate 28,097,481 of NC_081191.1, forward strand.
CTCCTCATACTCCCACCTAGAGCGCAGAGAGCTGCAGGCTTATATGCAGGTGACCATCTCCCGATTTAGCAACAAATTAATCACTTCATTAATTCAGGAGATGGCCACCTTCTGCACGAGGTTTTTAATTTAATTATTCCTGGCAGAGGATGAGTACCCACTCTCGCCTCTGCCAGAACACATTTTAAATAAACAAAACATACGGCGCACGGCTCTCGCCGTCATCTAAAATACATAACTAAACACAGAAATAATAACAGAACACATGGCGCTTCACCGTCAATAAATATAAATACAATAATAAATCATAAAACAAAGCAACAATCTGCACAGGGGCGGAGGGCGAAACCCCATTTTAAAAATAAACAAATAAATAATACGTACAGGGCTGCTCGCCCTGTGACAGATGTCTAAACCTCTGGGCACAAAACGATGAGAACATCTTTACAAATTGTTTTTGTGGTGTTTTGGTTCCATTGTAACTTCATGCCAATGAATAAGGTATTCTAAAAACTTTAACCAAATAAAAGTATTGTTAATGGGAAACCACCCTACTATACCAAGAAAAACAGGCAAAAAGAAAAGGAGATCTGGACTTGCTGTAACCAAATACATCTTTCAAAATATTGTACGCACTGAGGTGCGCCCTCCAAAATAATAACACAATCATCATACAGAAAACATATTGAAATGAGAGAGATGCATATGCTAGAAAAAATGAAAATAATTCAAGCAGTCACAACAAAACAGAGGGGAGTAAAAAAAATCTGCAAGGAAACCATGGCCAGATCTTACAGGTCAATTAAACCTTAGGGAAACTAGAAAGGGTTTCCACAGCAGCATGTATTTGTATTCCACATGAGCTTTCTGATGTTCCATCCAAAACAAAACTGTTAATCCACTGGTGGTTTTAATTGTTTATTCACACAATGAAGTTCACAGTACATTAACGGCATTGCTTTCCAATAAAATACCACCTCACATTAAACTGCAAAGTCTCCTAACTCATTTTAGAAAATAAAAAGGTACTTTAAGGGGAGGTTTAGCACATACTGTATTGGCAGAAACAAACAGAGAAAATGACACCTTTGTTGCAGTTTCATTCGCACAGGTGCATTTAAACACCTGTGTTACAGCCTTAATTGAAACAACCATCAATAAATCAGACATCTATCACATTAAAGCAACATGTTTGGGTGGAAGTGATTAATTAAAAGCTCTGACTTGGCACATCATAAATAAACATACTGGTCAATCGGTAAACTTTATTTGTCTGTGTATCTGTGGCTACGCCACCTATTGGAAAATGTGTACACACTTCTGGAGTGTGAGGGGTGGGACTTTAATGACTTTTCGGTTACAGTAGAACCTCAAAGTTACAAACCCCTCATCTACAAACTGACCAGGCAACATAACCACACCACTTGCAACTGGAAACAGAGCTCCTGGTATGTTTCTATCACTTACCATTACTGCTCTTCACTCGAGTTCCTGCAACAATTCATAGAGCTTTGCTGGGAACCATCTTTAGAAGGTCTTGCATACACTATGTGTCTCACAGCTACAGAAAATGACGTGTCCACAAATCTGGGACCTCATAAAACCTATGAGGTTTAATCCAGGGTAGTTCTTGGATGTGTGCTGCATTTCCGTTTTAAATCCTTGAAAATGTGACATCAGATCTATGCCAGAAGGGGCCACATCATGATGGATCACCTCAGCTTTCACAGATGGCAGGGGCCTAATAGATTGTAACACTCATGATTGTGGCGCCACACCAAAACACGTGTCTTTTATTTAAAGAGGGTAAAGAGGGACCCATTTCCAGATGTCTGTGGTTCATGACATGCTTTCCTTTCTTAATTTCAATTAATTTCAACCCCCCCCCCCCCCCCCCCAACATAATCCTTGATACGCCAGTGTTATTAAGCTTGCAACCTGAGTCTGACCTTGGTAAAATGTCAGAATGTCAGCTCTGGTTACGATGTTGGTCTCATCCACACAATGGCTGGGCTGTGTCAGCTATGGCTGCTCGTTTATACCTGCTACTGTCAGTAATTTGCAAATCAGCAGTACCAACACCTGACTTGGTTCAATCTATTGCAATCTTGTTTAGTCTGCCTGGAGGTGGACCTTCAAACCAAGTGGGTTTGTTTATAGTTGCAGGTCATTTATGGTTTCATGTTGCATAATCATCAATAAAACAATATTGGATAATACGGTAAGGACAATATTGGAAAATATGATAAGAACAGCATATTTAAATGTAAAAATTGGTCTTTTTACTCTCGCTCACAATGCATTATTTGTTCTCTCTCTTAGTTGTAAACACTATAGGCCAGTCTTACACTTAAAGTCCACATGTATACAAATATGCTTAAAACTACATTTTGAATGTTATTTATATAACTTAGACAATGCAGTCTTGCAGGCCTTTTTTCATTTTGTGTAGCTTTTTCATTGCTTCCGTTATTAATCAATCAATCAATCTTTATTTTATATAGCGCCTTTCATAGTGGACCACCATCACAAAGCGCTTTACAAGATGCAGTAACAAGAAAATCCATAATACTTTAAATACAGAGAAATGCAAAATACATTAATTACAGTGGAACGTGCATAATACATGAAATAGTAGCAGCAACTAATAGCAGATATCAGTCTTAAACAGCATGGAAAGCAAGAGAGAACAGGTGTATTAAGTATACACTGTTCTTATATATTGTAGTCATTAAGCTATTGGATTACAAGAACTTCGCTAACTGAATGAATAAATGAATGCCTACCAGATGAACTTTTAATTAAATGTGAAACAGACTTTGGAAGTCAAGATCAGGATTTATAGGCTATATTTCCTTACCACATGGTTGAATAATGTCCCATCTGTAGTGTACACTATAGCGTGGGAATTCTGTGATTTATAAGAAATAAATCATTAAAAGACACTACCCCTGAGCCAAAGGGCATTACAAGTTGTGACAAAACATATACAAGTCAAGCTCTGGCTTGTGTTAGGCTTAATGAATCATATTCATATTTTTGTTGAATCTGTCTCTGGATATAAATCCCAATCACACTAGTGTTGTGTAACTTTGTGTGGCTGGCATACTTAATTTTCAAGTGAAATGGTTGTTTTCTGGATGTCATCTGATTTCTAATTTCCCCAGATATACATTTTAAAATTAGGATTTAACTCTATTTCACTTGAAAATACTGTAAGAAACTGAAGTTATAAACCTGGCACATTCCTTCAAAAGATTGCTTTAATAATAGTTGTTTTGAAAAAAAACATACTGTATACAATATTTGTAGAGTCTTAAGGTGGGAATGTACTTTATCCCAAAACTACGTCGCAATAAGAATTTTATAAAAAAAATATTCATCTTAAATATTATTTATTTCTTAACAGATACCCTTATCCAGGGCGATTTACAATTGTTACAAGATATCACATTATTTTTACATACAATTACCCATTTATACAGTTGGGTTTTTACTGGAGCAATCTAGGTAAAGTACCTTGCTCAAGGGTACAGCAGCAGTGTCCCCCACCGGGGATTAAACCCACAACCCTCCAGTAAGGAGTCCAGAGCCCTAACCACTACTCCACACTGCTGCCCCATAACCTACCAGCTGCTAAGTCTGGACATTGTACAAAATGTTCAAGATATCTTATTCAGAACACGTTTAAAGTTACATCCTTTTGAAAAGTCAAACAATAATAGTATTCTGATAATAAATAAGCAATTTGCAATTAGCCCAACCTTTATTGTTTTACATTTTCCAACCAATACATGATTTTTATTATTCTACAATAAACAAAAATTGTTTAAATAAATAATCATCTGACTTTCCCAAACAGATCCCAGTGATACTAGTTACTTAATTATGGATCTGACCGTTCAAAAATGCAGGAATCAGGGATTTGGTGCCTCCAATCATTTCAATCAGACTTGTGGTATGACTTTCAAAATGTGACACGGTATACTACTGAAAGATCCAAACCTGCATATTTCTTTGCATTCTTTGAAGTGTTATATATTAATAGATTGTATTTATTTCTACAGATGGATTGAGAGATGTATCCGTGCCTTGTGTTGTCTTTAGTCAATGAAGTCAATTGCACAATACTTAGTGTTAGCCACCCCTTCTTCAGTAATATCAGTGACAGGTCTGAAGTTTTACAATGTGTGCAAGATTTGGTTTATACTACTGCTATAGTAACAGTTTTTTCTCCACAGGTGGATCTGCAGAGGACCTTCACATTCCGCAACTCCAAGCAGACGTACACTGGAATCCCTATCATTGCAGCAAACATGGACACGACTGGGACCTTTGAAATGGCACAGGTTTTAAGTAAAGTAGGTGCTGCCCACTTTCTGTGTGCCTTCATGACTGCAGAAACATTCTTGACGTCAAAGATAGTTTTGATAGTGTTAAATTACTCTAAACCACTTATTTGACATTTTAAATGTATAAAGTTATAAAAGGCGAACTGACAGTAAATAATAAACAACAAAAAGCTTAAAAATAAACAGTTAACTTATTGATACGGTTTCCCTAAAATCATAAACTTGCTCTTTTGGGAATCGTCTTGCACTATATTTTGTATTGTTGTTGTTAATGTTAGGGACCCCAGTTGCTCATTCAGTAAAGGCTGCACTGGCGAGCAGGGTTAGTCATTCTATAGGAACGAATCCTGGTCTTGGATTATTTTAACTTTATTATTTTAACTTTGATTCTTAACACCTCACCATTGTTTCCATGCAGCATGCACTGTTCATTGCTATGCACAAACACTACTCAGTGGAAGAGTGGAAAACGTTTGCAGTCAACTTCCCAGAGTGTTTAGAGGTATGTACAAAATCCTCAATATTAATTCAATTGAAGATGGTTTGTATACTACAGTGTTATCTCACACATTATAGCGATGAGCAATTAGGCAAGTTATATGTTAATGATAAATGTACGGCAGGCAACATTTACAAAAAAATTGATTATCTCTGTTTCTCATTAAAACCATGACTATACAGCAAATGTGCCATGTATAGTAGCACATAACCTACCAGCTGCTAAGTCTGGACAATAAAAAAGTTAATTTTCAGGACTGACCAGACACTTACGGACATCTTGGGTTTAAGTACTGAGTCTCAACTGTGGCCATACTTGGGCTGCCATCGTTTCCAGTAGCAGGGAATAATTCAATATGTTGTCGAGTGTTGACAGCAAAAGTGCACTTCCTGTTATGAACTCATATCCCCCCAAATCATAGAAATTGACTGTGATGTTGTTTGGATCCCACTGAGTCTCACCGCATGTTACTGTGTGTCATTTGCATGTGGATGCTTGGTACAGTAGGCCACTCCCCCCATTTACAATTAAAGAATGCCAGTCCGTGCAAATACAGACTGATTTATAAACCATCATAATTCTGTAAGTATACCAGAAATGTTTACCTTTGCCAGAAGGAATGTTAACTTAAACTTCCCTCCAGCCTGGCGTCCAGTATTAAACATTTATCAGCATTGGAGTCAATACTTTTCAGTAACATTTTTAATGTAAGCTGCCACCTAAGTGGACTAAATGATTGGCTAATGTTTGCCCTCGTTATTCCAAAACAAACTGGAATTTAAAATCCATCAGTACTTGTTCACATTATAGTGGTTCACTGGCTATGATAACAAGAACACAGGGTACTGTACACCTTACCTATTCTAGTATAAAGTGTAAATAAAAACAAAAAGTTGCCATGGGAGCGGCTAATGTACAGTATACAATACATATGAAAAACCAGTATTTCGGAAAGGTTAATTACAGTAATTACAGTAATAATTACACTGTATCAAATTTCTACAAGCATGGTTAAAGGTAGCTTTCTTTCACTCGCTGAATGTCTTTTAGAGTGCTAAACAAGCAATATGATCGGTTCGCCTTTTCTTCTGCTGAAGATCATTTGGTGATTTGCATTTTATACTTTTAATTTGCAACATGCAGATATTTTAAAAACAACACAATAGATGAAAAGATGAAAGGTGACCCTCAGAAAAAGTACCAGGATGCAGCAGTTTATCGAACGACTTATGTCTGAAAATGTTACTTGTCCATAATTAATGTAAAAAACCCTAAATAACAAAAAAGTGAAAAACCAAAGACTGAGCATTAAGAGTGTTATAAAAGCTGATGGATTTGGATTCAAAAGCATTGGTTGGCACTCCTTTAAGTTCTGCCTTTTTCTCCTCTAGCACATGGCTGCAAGCTCAGGCAGTGGGAAGGCCGACTTAGAGAAGCTGTGCAGTATCCTGGAGGCGGTCCCACAAATAAAGTACATCTGTCTCGATGTTGCAAACGGTTACTCCGAGCACTTTGTGGAATTTGTGAAAACTGTCCGAGGCAAATTCCCCACTCACACCATCATGGTAGGCAGATTATTAGGGATGATAGGCTCTCGAAATGGGTAATATGAAGTAATATTTAATATTTTATAATATCAAGCTGTTCTATTTACAAAGCTTTAACTCGTTAGCTATTTGAAGAATGTTGTTCTTTTTTAAGTCTGTGTTCATTAAACTGTTCTAGATTGTTGTTAAAGCCCTGATAAAAAGTTTTCCATAGTAAAAGTGTAATAAAGCACAGTGAAAGCGTGGTAAAGCACAGCTCAGTATTGTAAAGAATAACAAGGTATGGTAAAGGATATTAATAAACATGGCAAACCACTATTGTAAATGCATAGTATAACCATGGGAAAAGCATGGTGAAATGCAAAAATACCACGGTAAACTTGTATTAATTTTTTTGTGATCACATTTGAAAGAAATGAACAAAACAATAAAACAGTTAGCAATCACATATTTCCCCCGAACTCCCCTCCCCATCCCACTCCCCTCCCCATCCCAGTCTCCCCTCCCCAGGTAGCAACCTCCCTCCCACTCCATCCCCCAAAGGACCCTGAAATCCCATCTCAATCAATGATAGCTGGGGATGAGCTTATCAATGATTTAATGGTGTCTGCCGTGGTAAACCTGTACAGTCCCCTCCCTGACCCCACAGACCCGAGCAAAGGAAAGTTCCATATAGATAATGTCAAGAAAAGTAAGGGTCCACTGACACCAGGGCAGAGAATGCGGAGGCTACCAGCACAGGACAATCATCCTTTTAGCAGCAGTAAGACCAGCCAGCCAAATCCACATCTGCTGTAGAGACAGATCAAGTGATGAGTCATCATTCAACAAAAGGACTATAGGGGAACAAGGAATATTCTTTCCGAGAATAGTTGACAAAGTTGAACAAATCCAACCCCAGAATATCCGGACATTCCCAGATCATATGAAAAAAGGTGCCCATGGATTCACATATAAAACTTTAATCATTTTGATAAACCCTGTCCCCAATCCCATGTGATCTAAGACCGACCAAGTATAGTCCCATTCCAGGCGATCAAAAGCCTTTTCAGCATCTAGTGAGAGGACAGCTCACGAGGCTTCAATGTCCATGGCTGTATGGATAGCATAAAGGAGACGACGAACATTATCTGCTGCCAACATGGTAAACTTTTATAAGGGAGTAGCCATTTTTGTGAAATGAATATCAACCTTTGCTAAATTCATAAAACAGCCTTTAAATACCCGTGTTGAAGCTTTGTGAATAGAGCCCAATGTGTTATTTCATAAGCCTTTTACCACTGTTTTTCCACAGCATACTATTTTGGCCTTTCAGTTATTTCTCTTTTTATTCTGTGTATTTTGCAGTTTATCTTGTGTAATAAGAATTGTGGAGAAAAATTTGAAGACTCATCTTATAACTTACATATCAACACAACCAATTTTATCTAAACAGCAATCTTAATACAGTTCCACTATCTTAAAATTTAAAACCACCTGTTTTACACACCTATATCCACTGTAGTTTTTTTCTTGTTAACATCTGATGGATTAGACAAAGTGAGTTAAAGATTGGGTAAGTAATCCATCCATCCTTTTTAGTAAAAAAAAACCCAAAAACAATAAAAAAACACTTTTTTTTTTTATTCAGGCTGGCAATGTGGTGACAGGAGAGATGGTCGAGGAGCTTATTCTCTCTGGAGCTGACATTATTAAAGTGGGCATTGGACCAGGTACAGAACTGTTTTAAATAAATTAACCATTCAACCCTTTTATGGCTTCAACTGCTTAGATGTTTAATTGTGTCTTGTTGCAAATGTCTTTTTAAACAAAATGTTTTGAAATGTTATCCGCAACTTCTTGAGTTTATAACCCCACCTTCAACGTTATTTTGTTCTGCGTTTTTTTTCCCCCCAGGCTCGGTCTGCACCACTCGTATAAAGACAGGGGTGGGATACCCCCAGCTGAGTGCTGTGATTGAGTGCTCTGACTCTGCACACGGGCTGAAAGGACACATCATCTCTGTAAGTGTATCACTCATGTGTAAGACAAAAATCAAAAGGAAGCCAAACTGGTATTTTTTCAACATTCTAAATTTGATAATAGAATTAATCAAAACCCATTTTTGAAGAAGCCCCCTCGACAAGGTGTCATTTCTTTTTTGTAATACTTAATGTCTAATAGAAGTGTTAGTAAAGCATTGTAGATCATTTTATAAATGTAGTAACAACATTTGCAAATGCTTTTCAAATACTTCAAATGTAATCATTTTTTGTGGGTCACGATATATTTTACTGATAAGTCTGCGATGCTTGGTAGCAGCCTAGAAATATCACCTTGACCTCCACCTGCTGGTGCATTGCAGTATAACAAGGAGCTTTGGTACAGAACAAGAGTTTTTATTTTTACAATTCAGAGTGGTAAGTGCAGAATTGTGATGCAGTGTTCTTTTCTTTAGTAAAAAACACTACATAGAACACATGTGGGGTTCCTTAAATCCTCCAGAGGTAGGGTTGCAGGGAGTCATGCCAATGGCTACACTCTGGTATTCCAGAGCTATATAGAGTCCGCAGGTGTGCTTCAAACTTCTGAGTTTTTAAAAGTCACCAGGATGTGATGACCAAAGCAGAAATTGGTACAAAGTAAATGAAAAATGTTTTTTTTAATGATCTTTTCCCGCCAGGGCTTGGTATTGTTTTCTTATTTTTTCATTATAATTTTTTGATTTATTTACTATTTTTCTCAGTATAACATATGCTGGTTTGTCGTACATTAGAGAAATGGTAACTACGTTACAAACCCCAGTTACTTTGGGTTATTAATGTCATTTTAATACCTACTGTTCAGATTGAATAACCAGCATAGAAGTAAAGGGAGCTATTAATCGCTTATACTTCATTTGCAGGTATACACTTAGGTAAGTATTCGTCAGGGTTATGAAGACACTAGTTGAAACTTTTGACTATTGAATTGAGTTTCTTACCTTGCAATTTATGGATTTGGAGTATTTGGAGCAGTAACCTAAAATGATGAAGCAGAGTGCAACGCTAAATGTTACCCCAAATAAACTACAAAATGACGGCGATATTGTGATAGTTCCACAGTATTTTATTATTACTGTCTTCCAACCATTTAATAATTGGGAAATGATATTGGGGGTTAGCAACTTCAAAAATACCACATTTTAAATGCAATGTTTAATAGATGTTATTAACACATGAAATACAATCGGTACCTATTGCCAGTGATGCAGCAATCAGTATCACAAGGTAAATTCCAGTTATTCAGTGCCACTTATTGTATTGCAAAATGTTAAACAGGTATTAGTGAATTAGAGCATTTTAGATGCTTTTCATTGAAAGAAAACACAATTGACCCGCAAGTGCTAAATTTTAAAACAAATGTATGCATATATACAAAACACAGTATTATAGTGAAAAATATATCAAATGAAGAAGACGGCAAATGCTGTGTGCCTAAAAATAAAACTGCATGTTAATACATTCTGCTCTTGTCCCAGCATGTGTTCATAGCTTGTTGCTAGGTGGTGCTCTAAAAGCATTCTTGTTCTGTGCCAGCTATGAAAAGGGTAATGCCTTTGTGGTCTCTCCTGTTCAAATAGTCTTTTCAATATAATTACCTTTACTTAATTTAAAGGGAAAAGGGTAAATATTGAATGTGCTGGGCCACTGTAACCAAAGATGGTATACTGAAGAGAGGCTGTTGGAAAAATAAAACCCTTTATAATCAGTCATCATTCATCTTTGATAATGTTAAATCGGATACTGTAAAATATGGTGAATCAGAATAGTCATTTCACCCTTTTTCTTTTGTATCTATAAAACATTCCAAATATTTATGTACAGTATGTTTCTGAAAGCTTCATGAGCCCTCCACACACAGTGCATATTTTCTTTCTTTTTCTGGGGGCCCACAGGGTAAGTGGATTTAAGCAGTGAAGAGATTGAAACTGGGGCTTTCAAATTGGGGATAAAGTTGAAAAAAAGAGGCTAGTTTAAGCCTAAAATGCATATAGTGTTTCTATTTTTGTAAACCCACACTTGTTGTCTAAATTGATTCAAACATATTTTGGTTCCTGTTCTGATAAGAGAAAAATAACTGGTAATTATAAAAAAGACAACTTGTTGAATGATGTAAAGGAAACCAGAAAAGTAAACTAGAAGGGGTTTGTGAACAAAAAGAAAGCACCCGGGGGGTGGTGCGTACATCCGCAATCCAGTGGTTTGTAAACATGAATTAAACAATGTGGCAATGTAACAGCTATTTTTTACTGGGCCACTCCTGTAATGGAACTTTCTGGAATATAGCTGTGCACAAGCTGTAAAGATACTATCTCAAACTGTGTGGTTTGTATGATTGATATAGCCGATGTTAATATAGTGTGGCAGGAAAGCCTTGTGGTATATGGGGCTTTGAAAGCGCAATGGCATTTTGCAAATTGACAAAAACACAAGGGGCTGAATTACAAGCTCATTCAGTTGTATTAATATGTACTTATTACTTAATCACTACTTAATAAACGCAAAGACTATTATTGCTGCTATAGTACTTGCTTGAGTAGTAAGTAGTAGTATCATGAAAGTAACTTATTTGAACCAAGTACTGTACGCTAACACCTTTTTATATAGTACCTGTTTCTAAAGGGTTGCAAACATTTAACTCGAGCAAGAGCTTAGCAAATATGGATCATGGGCTATAGTTAAAAATGTAAATAAAATGTTAGTTACCAGTTAACTATTTGATTCCTAAATTATGAAATAATTGAGAGAGAATTAATCTGTTGGTAGTTTTTTTTTGTTTTAACAAATATGTATTAATTACATTGGAATTTTTAGGAATAATGCTGGACTTTTACATGAAAAACAAAACACCTAATGTACAGTCTTTATCTGACGGTGGTTTTGTCTTGTATCTGTAAAGTGCTAAAACTATTTGTGTTGTATTTATATATAAAGGATGGGGGTTGCAGCTGCCCAGGTGATGTCGCCAAAGCCTTTGGTAAGTTATTAATGTGTAAATCTGAACTTGGTGTGTAATGGGAATCAGTTGTGGCATCTCAGTAGTGGGGTGATCTTGGGTGAATAATGTTGGCAGTCATTCTGGTCATTAGTCATGCATTTTGAATGCTAGTGCTGCTGATTTGATTTGCATCTGGGCAATAAGACACGCAACCTGAATGTGGCAGGATAGGTGTAAAAGTTGATTTTGCATAGTAACTCTTTTACAGTGCTTTCCCATAGTTATCACAGATTTATCATGTTAGCCTCTGTCATACAATCTTTTTAATGTGAGTTTTGTGCACCACAGTAAACTTTTATAAGGGCTTGTTCTTATCTTTTATGAGGGTTTCGTCTCTACATTTGCTCACATACTATCTCATATATCAGAACCCTCTTAGTATGCTCTTAAACGTATTGTTACAAGGGTAGGCTTTATTTTGCTCACTCACACTGCTCCAGTCATTTGGAGCCGTATGGACAAATGCCTTCCACTTTTCACAAATTAGTATTAGTCGAGTCCAACACAGATAACATAGCAACCTACTGTAGGAACTGTGAATATGCCTTTTATAAAGCCAAAAAGTGCAGCTGTAAGAAATCATTAAGACCCTTGCAGTGAATATGCTTCAATCAGCTGTTCAAAACATCCTGCCCTGAGTGGACGCTGCAATAAAAGAACACAGAAATTACATATAACAGCATATAGATTGAAATATTTGAGTGGGAACAGTTACCCCTATACACCACTGTGGAAGCTCATCATGTGAAAACCATTGCTAACACATACAACCTGTTTCTTTGTGTTTGTGTCTCGTAGGCGCGGGAGCTGATTTTGTCATGTTAGGAGGGATGTTTGCCGGTCATGATCAGTGTGCAGGGGAGGTCATTGAGAAGAATGGCAAAAAGATGAAGCTCTTCTATGGGATGAGCTCCGATACCGCCATGAAGAAATATGTGGGAGGTGTCGCTGAGTACAGGTCAGTGATCGGTAGTTTAGGCACTGTTTTCTTAGGTTTCTTTAACTGAAAGACTTAAACCGTTAATATTTTATTATGTACGCTACTTCATCCCTTACTTTCGTTCTATTACTACTACTACTGAATTTATATGAACTTATACCGCCATCTTTCTTCAACATTAGGAATATATAAAGCATTTTATTTACAGTAAAATCGACACATTAACAATTTGAACAAGCTTCCATTATTGTTGCCTTATAAATAGGCTTCATATTGTAATAGGTCCAAATCAGTAAAATAAGAGGTTACCTCTTGCAGTGCAATTCTCAAGTAGCATAACAGCAGTGTTGAGTAGTGGTTAGGGCTCTGGACTCTTGACCGGAGGGACGTTGGTTCAATCCCAGGTGGGGGACACTGCTGCTGTACCCTTGAGCAAAGTACATTACCTAGATTGCTCCAGTAAAAACCCAACTGTATAAATGGGTAATTGTATGTAAAAATAATGTGATATCTTGTAACAATTGTAAGTCGCCCTGGATAAGGGTGTCTGCTAAGAAATAAATAATAATAACACTGCAACTCCAACAACAATACATTTCACTGTAATTATTGAATTACGGAGAAAAAAAACACACCTAACACATTCAAACTAATACTTCAGCAGAAAACCAGTGAATCACATAAAAGTTAATTCCAGCAAGGACAGTGGCATATGACCCTGATATCCCTCTTTCAGTATAGGACTACACAATGAAGCCAGTGCCTTGTACCTTTTTGGCAGTGGTATGACAGGTATTGAGAGTTTAGACACTTCAGTGTTATTAAAAATAAAATATGTAACTATCAAGAGTTCACATTTAAAATAGAGATACAAATTATAACTTATAAAGGAGTAAGAATTGAAAGGTTTTAAATATTACTTCAATCATAAATTGTATATTATTATATATTATATCTGGCTGGTTTCACAGATCCAGAGTAGCACTAATCTTGGAGTGCCTTATGTTACTTTAAGTAAGGTAGCCCAAGATTAGTGCTAATCATGGTCTCTGAAACTGCCTGTTTTTATATGTCATCATCATCATCATCATCATCATCTTGAGCCTTTTTCAATCCAAAGCCTCCCCAAGATTCTTCCACAAAAGCCTGTCTGCTGCGTCCCTCATCCATGTTTCTCCAGCGTGTTTCCTAATTTCATCTTGCCATCTTCCTGGAGGTCGTCTTCTTGATCGCTTTATATCTCTTGGGATCCAGTCCAGTATCTCCTTGATCCAGTGTTGGTCTTTTCTTCTTGCTACATGTCCGGCCCACTGACATTTCATTTTTTTCTCTCTTATAATAACATCGCATACTTTTGTTTACGCTCTTATCCATTCCTTCCTTTTCCTGTCTCTTCTTGTTATTCCCAGCATGCATCTTTCCATACTCCGTTGAGTCTTTTGGAATTTTTTTGTCATTTTGCATTGAGGATCCAGGTTTCGCATCCGTAAGTTAGCACTGGCAGCACGCATTGGTCAAAGACTTTCCTTTTGAAGCATAAGGGTAGTTTCCCTTTCAGAACCATGCGTAATCTTCCAAAGGCACTCCAGCCCATTTTTGTTCTTCTGTTGAAATTCGCACGTTTGGTTGTCCTAAGTATATGTAGTTAATATATATAGGATAATGTTTATAAATATGCCCTTATACAGAAGTACCAATTACTAGTGGTACTTATTGTGAACAAAATATCCATAGAATAGTCCAATAATCCCCTTCAGGATTAAGCGACTCTGTTGTTTTTAAAAATTATTATTACTAAACCATAGGGAGGAGAACCTCAAAGACTTGGTTGGCTGCTCTATACCCTGTGCATGATGTCCAGGCCCTGTCTGCTTGTCTGAGAAGATAAACAAGACCCATGAATATTCAATTGAGGATCCCGTTTTGGAGTCAAGGCAGCCAGTTGTGCTAATTATCTAAGCCTTAGGGTATCTCATAGTCCTCAACAATCTGTTTTCATTGTCTTCTGCAAATAATAATGTAATCATATACATAATTAAAATTATAGTTAGTATTTCAGTTAAGTCAAATCAATACTACCGTTTGTCTGTTTGCTACTGCTGTTGCTGTAACAGGCCTTAATTTACCTCTTAAAGGAAACGGTTTTGTGTAGTTACTGAAGCGGCAGGGAAATTCCTACAAAGAGAAGAATCTGCAGGACCGTAAAGGTAACTTGTGTCGCCAAGTGCTGTTGCCTGTCAGCTCAATTTTGGAGCAAACCAACCACAATCTCTCCAGATTTGTCAGGCTCTTCGGGAACTACAGTGTGTGTTGTAAACAAGTAAAAATATGAACAATTGACTTAAAAAGGGAGTGAAGTATATGTTTTGCAATTAGAGGTTGTAGGCAGTGTTCTAATGATTTCAAGGGGATCTGTTGAAGACTAAACTATGATATCAAGAAATATAGGGGCTCCCGAGTGGTGCATCCAGTAAAGGCACTCCGCGTGGAGTGCAGGATGCGCTGTATAGCCTGGAGGTCGCAGGTTAAAATCTAGGCTATGTCACAGCTGACCGTGACCGGGGGTTCCTAGGGGGCGCCACACAATTGGCTGAGCGCCCCCCGGGTAGGGAGGGCTTAGGTCAGCAGGGGAATCCATGAAACTGCTGCAAAATGAAACCCATCTTCAGTTAATTATAAAAAGTTTGACAGATTTTTTTACAGGCATTACATATCGTTTTCTGAGCCAGAGCCAGTCCAGAATTCAGCTATAACTATAAGGGAGTCAAGGGGTCTTTTGTGCATTTTCTGTCTGCGTTAATTTCATTTTTGATGCATTTTGTATTCTTCTGTGTCTTATGTGCTAGAAAAATATATATATTTAACCAGTCTATTTAATGCTGCTATTACTGTACATCTGTTATGCTTCAGGCCATATTGACCCAGTGCAATTCCAAACAAGTTGAAACAGCCTTGAATTGATCAATGATTTTTCTCTGCATAGCGTTTACTCTTTTATGTTAGGGGATGGCACAGCAAGCCAGGGCTGGCCTGGCAGCCCAAAGACCGCCTTATGGAAATAGTTGCTGCAGAGGCCTGTGGGACAGTTGGAGATGCTCGCTGTTAAAGTGTTTTTCTTGTAAACAGTTAAATTGTGCTTGCAGTATTTTGTTTTGTATGTGTTCCCGTGTCTGTCTGTGTTTTGTGTGTGTGTGGTGGATGGTAATGTGTGTGCCTGTGTAGTTACCATGTCTCTGTCTTTAAGTCTGTGTAGTGGGTTGAGCTCCCCCAGCCCACTGTGTCAAGCCGCTTCTCTCGCCTTTGTGTTGATGTCTACATTTAGGGTTAGGACCCACTGTAACATTTGGTCCTGGGTTGTAAAGCAAAGGCAACGTTTTTACCCATATATCCCACACTTCCCTGATAGCAGCTAACTTGTTTCTTTTGTATCAGTTAACTCTGATATCACGATTATCAAAGCAAATCACTCTAGCAATGATGTGGAATATTTCCAGTGACATGTGCCTCTTTTCCACTGTACGACCGAGCCCTCACGGTGTGATTAAGGGGAGCCTAGGTTGTTTTTCTACTGCAGAGCTGAGCTGTGCTAATTGTTATTAATTAACTCAGTTTGCCAAAAGACACGCAAACAAATGGTTTTCAAAAATTAATAGACCAAAGGTGCAGCTGTATGTTGTATCGCTATATTTTGTAAATATATTCAGGAATGTCTTTATAATCAACATAATCCACAAATTTTACTGATTATATCGACTTACTGAAGTTAAATTAGTTAGTTAAAGGGGAAAAAATAAGGTTTTAAAAATATGATTTGCCAAAGATATCTCTTTTAAGGATAGTTGTTTTTTTGTTTGGGTGCTTAAAAAAAAGAAGCTGTGTGAGTGCAATGAGAGCCATACTTGTATGCATGGTACAGCTCTACAGTATTTTGTTTGACTATTTTTGTAAACAAGTTTAGAATTGTTTTATTTTTTGCATTTTTTTTCTTAATATTAATATAATAAAGGTCAAGGATGAGAATTTTTGTAGAATTTTGTGTTTTTGAGTGTGTGAGTTAAGTATACCGTGCCCACAGTTTATGTCCATTTGTTTCAAATCGTCAGAAATTCGGGCATAAACTTTCTCATTTCTGATGCACGACTGCAGATCTTCCTGAACATTTCTATCTGACCACAGAGAAACTAGCTAGGCTGTACTTTTCTCTCATCGCTGCCCGGCATGTTTGTTGTACTGACTAATGTAACTTAATGACAAAAATCCTTAACCCCGCCCCTGGCTCAGCTCGGCTCGCAGCTGGATTCAGATGTCTTGTGAGGCTGGAGTTTCAAGGTTTGGTTCTCACTCGGCTCAACAAATAGCCAGTGGAGAACCACCCATACCGTACCGAGCCCTCACAGGTCAGATGTGCCAGTGGAGAAGGGGTAATAGTGGCTGGAAATATAGCCCTTCAATTTTTCTATTCCACAAACAAGGAGTTGCCTCTCCTTTGCATCTGTACACTCCATCTAACAAAAGTAACCCAATATATGCATGCATATCAACATAATCAAGTTCTTTCCACTTTGCACCAAGTTAGTAATTTCCAGTATTATATTTTTGATTCTTGGTGGTATGAAAAGATCAGATGCTGATGTTATATCATGAATGTGAGTAACAGCATATCTAGCAGGCCCAGGAACCATTTTGATGACATTGGAATTTGACACCCTAGCTTGATTTATACATGGAGATACTGCCCATGTTATAAAAAACCCAGTGAAAGCATTTTATTTTCTTCATGAATACAAAGCTACATAGGGTCATATTGACCCGAGGGACTACGTTTGTATGCAAGTTCAGTTCTAAAAAAGAGAGGGGTGTGTGTGTGTGTGTGTGTGTGTTAACATTTAAGGTTAAATTAGTAATTTTAATAGACTGGGTG
The DNA here is from genome assembly GCF_902713425.1 of Acipenser ruthenus. Taxonomy (NCBI): domain Eukaryota; kingdom Metazoa; phylum Chordata; class Actinopteri; order Acipenseriformes; family Acipenseridae; genus Acipenser; species Acipenser ruthenus. The sequence continues at coordinate 28,114,759 of NC_081191.1, forward strand.
ATGGGTCATTTCTAATCTGTAAGCCTGTGACTGTAAACTTAAACCCTAAATGATTCTCTAATGTGTTATGTTGCGCTCCTGCATCCAGGGCGTCGGAAGGCCGGACGGTAGAAGTTCCTTACAGGGGCGATGTGGAGAACACTGTTCGGGACATCCTCGGGGGACTGCGCTCCACCTGCACCTACGTGGGAGCTGCCAAGCTGAAGGAGCTGAGTCGAAGGACTACCTTCATCCGGGTCACACAGCAATCCAGTCACATGTTTTCCTAACCTGGGTGTAAAACACAGATTATTTTTGCTGGGGTTTACCTAACAGACTTTTCTTTACAGCAGTTCAACAAGGCAAGTCACAGTGATTTCTTCTCAGTCTCAGGCTGGTTTAGAAATTTCCATAAACCTGCATTTTGATCAGTAGCTGTAGTTGACCAGTTAACTGAAATTCAGCTTTGCATCCTCAAAATCAGGGTATTTCTATATATAATCGGAGAGAATTAACTATCACACATCTTGGAGATAGTTTCTTTAACAAAGTTTGGGTGTAAAGCACCATTTAAAATGTTATGCACCACATGAAACAGCAGCTGTTATTTAGTATACTTGGGCATCTTTATATTTTACTTTTGTATTTATGTGAAACAATGCATCATGATACTATAAATAATGAAACCTTGTGAAAGTAAATGCAAGATTATAAATTTATAAAGTGCTATGCTTTTTAGGATTTTTATTTGTGTTTACTGTTTAAACTTTTAAACCTTTACAGCCTCAGTTTAATACCAAAGTATATCTTTTTTTTTTGTCAAGGGGAGGCATCTATTCTGCTGTGTGTAGAACACAAGTATACAAACTTAAGTTAACTGTATTATGTATTGTCAAACAACTTAAGTACTTCAGGAGTAAGGATGTATTGTGTATTAGAAAATGAATAAATTACCACTAGTTGAACTCATGTCACATTGGTTCTTAACATCTAACACACCCCAGCTAGGTTTGAATCATACCTGTAGCTACTGCTCCTGAAAAAAGAACTGGTGAAAAAAAATGTTGTGTAATGTTGAACTCCTCAGTAGTAAATGCACTTTAGACTTAATATTGGATGATTTGTTTTTTGAAAAATTTCTATGGGTCATACATATACGTTAAGACATGCTTGAGTCAAATCAAATCCCAGGCTATAGGTCAAAGGTCATGTACAGTATTCCATGACACATGATATCAGTAAGGTGTTGTTAATTTCAATTTAAAAGTCAAAGAATGTATGCTTGAAATCTTGATTTTACCACGTTTTGCTGCTAGAGTTACATTTCTATAACTAAACTGATCTTTTCTATTTAGTTTTGGTAGTAATTAAAATATGAAATGTTCATTTAAGAGCAGAGTTGTACTTGTTTATTTGACCAGTGTGTTGACACAACACCTTTACTTCAGGTTTGTGTTGTGTATGAACTGTTTTACGATTGAGAAACAAGTCTAAAAGTATTTCTGAAGGGTGAACCAAAGTATGGGCGCTCTCATTTTCCCCATAATTTCCAAAGCTCTGGGAATGAAGAAATGAGCCACTGTGGGAATAATACAGTAGAATTGTTAATACAGTAGAATTGTTACGTTCCATGTTCACTTGAGTTTAGGAAATAAATATATTTATTTTAAAATGTTTACTCAAAATATATATTATTATTTTTTAAATTTTACTTCTTCATTGTGGGACCTTAATCCTGTATCACGTTTGCCTCAGTGAACAGAATGAGGAAGGAACAGACTCTCTCTTTTTTTTTTTTTTGTACTTTGGTGTTAGGATTTCCATGGCAAATGTAATGGAAAATATGAACTTGCTTGTTTTACACCATGTGAGACCCAGACATGTTTTAAAGATAAGGAAAGTGGGGAATGCTTTTAAAACAAAAGTGTTGTGCGAATGTGAAATGTGGTTGTTGAATGCAACTTGAATGCAAGTGCCGGTATGTATAAATTTAGAAAAACTAAAATATAGCTACTAACTTACAAACAGGTGTTCTCTCTGGCTTTTGTTTTTGTGCCAGCTGGTAAACCTCAGATCACTCAGAAACTGATTCCAAAATCATATTTATTTAATTGCCCTGTCACTACTCCCTGTTGCAGTCTCCTCTGTTGTTTCATTTATTTTTCAACACAAATGTTTTTACATTTTATGCTGGGTATTGCATTTGTAGTAATGTTTATTTAAAAACCCAAGGCCATTGTTACGATGGTAATTGCTTGATACTATCTTAAGAGAAAACATCTAGTTTTAGGTTTTTAGCTAGATTGACATATCATTTTTATGTTTCCTGTTAAAGTAACTTCAGTATTATTATTTATTTCTTAGCAGATGCCCTTATCCAGGGCGACTTACAATTGTTACAAGATATCACATTATTTTTACATACAATTACCCATTTATACAGTTGGTTTTTTAGTGGAGCAACCTAGGTAAAGTACCTTGCTCAAGGGTACAACTCACTTTTCACTATTGTTTGTCTAGACACTTTAGTATTTGCAATTCACACCTTGCTTAGGGCATTCTTTTGCACTTTAACTTAATTTGGGATATAATACATGTTTTTAAAAAGTCATAAATCTGTAACTGGAACCTTTCCCTTTGAAAGAGCCCAGGGATAGGATGGGTTTGCAGTCTGAGCTACAGCCGACTGAAGAGAGGTCCATCCAGGGGTAAAGCCCATATTGTGGAAAGCATTGTGGGAAAGATAGCATGAATATGGCTATGAGAAACAGTCCTTAACGCAATTATCAAAAAATCTACAGTGGCAGTGCAGTAGTTAATTGACAATGACAGTGCAAGGGCTGCTACAACAGTACACAGTGGTGGAATGGTACTACAGTGGTAACATTGTCATATTTGAACATGGCGTTAATCCGTATTCACACAGGTTGTAATATGGTAGCAACAGCACACACTCGGGCTAGACTCACAACTGTTTGCCTTCACTGGAATTCAAGGTAGTTTTGAAACGAAAAAGCAAATCAACAAAATAAGCCTGCAGTAGTGTATGTAAGCACAGCACAGTGGAAATAGTGTGAACCAGTATCTACATTGTACACCCTTGTTCCTTACTTTCTGTATAAACATCTGGGAATAACATTTGAATTATGGCGTTAATAATCATGTTAAGATCAGATGGAGTATAATGCACTACTACAAGTTATTTACTGTTTTAGTTCCCTATTGTGAAGACAAGGAGCGATTTATAATTGATCGATCGATTTACAACTTCGAAATATGTGAAAACAGTATTAGTGTAATACCTTATCAGAGCCACTGTGCAATAGTTGTTCTTAATCCACTGTGTGACAATTGATGGTAATGATATGGTTCTTCAGGGTAATACTCTGGAGTTATCATGGTATCCCAATGGTACAGTAGACTGCATACAACATGGTATCCCAATGGTACATCAGATCTCAGAGGTTGGCTTTTCCCATATCTGTAGAACCAGATATGGGAACAGCCAACCATGTGTACATTTTGTTAGATTATTTGTTAAAACGTTACTTTTAAGAATCCAATTTACATGTATGGGATTACTGACAAAACCACTGAATTTTTAGTGGTATTTGTATGAATATTTTTTAGTAGCATGGCACAGTATATACCACTGTGAAACTGTGAACCAGCATGTATGTTTTATTTTATATTTGTATCATTTCCTTCACCAGAAGAACACCAATGTACACACTCCCACAGAGCCAATCATTATGGAAGACATTACATTTTCCAGTGGTTCAGACATATCCCTAAATAAGAGTTTGTCAGCTGTGTGCAAAAACAGAGTAGTAGGTGAAAAACTAAAGCCTTTGTTTTCAGTTGAAGTCACCAGGAATGGAAATTTCCACAAAATTGGAAAAGTCCAAAACATACAAAAAGACAAAAAAAGTATGGTTTTATACCACATTTGTAATATTTTACATTTGTTTGTTTAAAGCAGACAAAACTCAAAAGGCACAGCTTTGCAATTGGCACTGTTATTTTATTAGTACGAGTATACTGAAACAATAGACTTGTACTGGTATACAGACAATTTCTTTTTTTCTTTTTTTTTAAACACATTTGTTCAAATTCTGAATCAAATATTGTTTTGTTATTCATAATAATGAAATAAATTCTAACTAGAAAACCTGCAAGCACCATCAAAGAAAGGGACCCTAAAATCCAATGAACAGACTTGAGTGTATCCTACAAATAGACACACCACGATTAGAAAATAGAATTTGAATTCTTCCATTTTTGTTTATATTTGTTTTTAAAAAAAGCTAGTGCAAGTACAATATATTACACTGGAATTACAGAGAGTATGCACGCATAAGGAAAAGTTCTCCTTTCACAATAAAAGCTCTTAACTATGTCTGTACGTACTTAAAATGGTTTCTTTCTATTATCAGTAAGGTGCAAAACATTATTCCCTCTCCCCTGAACCCTCACTACTGTCCAGATCTGCCATTTCCACTGCCATGACTTCACAGCACAGCCTCCAGTTCATTTCTGCAGGAAGACTTCTAACACATCAACCCTCCCATTACTATAATAAACAACTTTAGGCTGCTGAAGTTTCTTCTTTTTTTTTTACTTATAACCCGACTTATAAAAAAATAGCTACTACATATGTAATAACAACATTAAAACACAACTCTTTCCCATCCAAAGGTACTTAACCACAGAAAAATAAAAGCATTACCCTCAACTTTAGTTTTTGTCGGTTGGGAGGGTAAATGGCCAGTCTGCATTTCCAAGTAACACGGTTGAAATAGCACAGAGATCACCCCGCTGTGCCAGAACTAGTTCTCTTTAGTATTTGTCATTGATATTCAAACTAATGAAAAAAATTGCCCTTGTAAAAACATACAGTAGTACAGCTCCAAAATCCAGTACCCACATGATTTATTTTATTAGTTGAATGAATTAGTACTAGAACATGTATTCTTTTTTTTTTTTAAAGGGGTATTCAAACACTGATCCACAGAGTCAGTGTCAAGGGTTGCACCTGTCACCTTTTGACAACAGTGGTTTTAGACACTGGTGTCCATTGTGGACTACTCGTTGTACAATGGGACACATTTAGAGTGCTGTAAACCCCTGGTGTTTGAATCATATAAGACTGGAATAAGACTTGTTGGCCAGTGTTAGTTTGACAAGCATGTAAAACACTTTTTGTAACGTGTGGATAGTTCTAAATACCTTTTATTAAAATATATACGCCAGATTAGATTATATGTTTTTATGATAGTCAAAAGCAAACTAACATACATTCAGCAAATGTTAACTACCTTTAGAAGTGTCATGTTTGGAAATACAGCACTGCACTCTGGTGTAATGGGGATCTGAGATGAGGAGTAACAAAACATCAACAAAACACTGAAAATGGCTTCTGCGTTCCTTGGACTGGTTGATAAACACATTACTGACAAAACGACTGGTTTAACTGGGTCAAATGCTCTCTGCGAGGGTGCACAGCTTGCCACAAACAGAACCTAACTTAAAACAGAACACAAATTGTATTCAGGATTAAACAGAAATGTGTAGTTGAGCTTTAAAAATTCTCAGACAGTCTGCTTTCTGGTGATAGCCATTAATATCATGTTACATGTGTTCAACAAACAGCAACCATTTGACTTGTGTTTGTTTTCTTGTCTTCTTTCCCACAAGATGTGACATTCAATGTTATTATAAACAAATAAAAAAATACTGAAATACTCGCATTAACATTCAATTTTCTTTTGTGCAATTTAAGGAAAAAAAAAAAAACATTACCTGTACTCTGCAATGTGAGTGCTTTTATATATTGTTAAGCCTCTCAATTTAGTTACAACATTAAAAAAGTTATATGTCTTTATAAGATTATAGTGCTGCAAAGAAAACACAAATATCCTATCAGTAATGTAACACATTTGAAGCGAGGTCTATTTAAAAAGAAAATTTGCCCAGGAGTAGAGGTGCCCAACTCCTTTGAATTTCCTGACACCTCCCCTACCCTCCTCATCAACTGTCACAACAGTTTAGAATTTTGGCCTTTCCCCCTTAGAGTGTGTTATGAAAAAATTAAACCGACACAGTACTGCGCTGCATTCTGCTGAGCAAAAAGTGCTTGCTTCAATAAAAAAAGGTGATTCTCTGTGCCTGCCAGTTCAGTTCTACATTTCTACAGACCTTACCTTTTCAACTTTATCTCAGAAATATATGCATGTGTGACCTAGGATTTACCAAGCTCTGTTAAAAAAAAAAAAAAAAAAAAACATAATAAACAGGCTCTGGGCCTTCTAGTTTTTAAAAGTGCAAATAAAGTATTATTAATTCTACCCTAAAAAGGTTTAAATGTGCATTTTTCAAAGTGGCCCCCACTTTCTGAGGTGTCATTATAATAATAACAATAATTATTATTAGAGTTCAAAAACTATTAATAGCAAACAATACTATTCAGACTAATAATGTAGTCATGGTGGTGAAAAACCACAACAAAACAACCTTTTCGAAGTTTGTTTTCAAATGGTCTGCGACATAACAGTGATGTACTGTATGTTCTAAAGGATAGTGTGGTCTGGTGTGGAGGGAAGGAAATCAAAGGGAGAACCAGAACCTGGCGAGAGGTTCAGAAATCCAAAGACGTTTCCCTCTGCTCACGGGCAGTCAAAGTGCTGCTTCTGGTCACATGAGTGCACCACACACACACATACACCAACCCCATCCCTGAGTAAAAGCTATGAAAAAGCATCTAAAATATCTTCAATAGACAGAAACGGATGACGTCACTTACTGTGGCCCCTATCTTGAAAAAAAAAAAAAAAAAAAAAAGCAGGGGAAATTGAAAGGTTTAGTAGTTTTTTTTTTTTTTTAATTATTAATTATAGATTTTAAAGATGCTTAGAATTGGCTGGGTGGATGCCACCATAAAAACAGGCTAACTATAGCGTGGCCCAGACCAAAAAAAACAAAAAAAAAACATATATAAATATAACACGGTCATGAACAGTCAATACATTTTACATACTGTACTGCAAGCCTTCCCTAATACAGGGATTATGTTTAACTACCCGGGATTTCCTTTATTTAAATATAATAACAAAATGACATTGCATCTTATCCTCTCATTTTTTTGTGTGTCACATAGTCAGTCAGTTTATAATATCTGCTTCTGAATTGTATGATTCTAAATTCTCAGCAGTGGTAGTTGTGAGCCATAGCTATCTAGGTCTACTGTGGTTTTCACCAGTTTCTGCTTGACTTTGTGCATTCTTTTTTCCAATTAAAAGTTAAAAACATTGAGAGAATGTGAGTGCCCTGAGCAGAGAATATGAAAGTATTTGAGCTATTTTGCTGTGCAAAAACATGTCACCTAATAAATTGAAAAGACTACTGTTGTACGCTGAGATACTGTACCTTTTTTTTTTTTTTTTTGGTTAAAAACGCTGACCGGTTAGCAAGTTTGAGATAAAAAAAAAGTCAAACCTATTGTTTAAGTATAAGAATAGAGACCCTTTTATTGAAGGTGAAGTCTTTTGTCTATGGTCAAAAGAAGGCCTACATTTCATATATGTTTCTCAATTGTGCAGTGCCTAACAATGCTTTACTTGACCAGATAAACCTTGTGCTTAAGTCTGCCATGCTGTTTGAAATGCGAAACTTGAAAGCTTTGCATTATCAGGCCTTTTTTGCATCGGCTATTTAGGTGCACAGATGGAGGAGTGAACCAGCACTCTTGGATAATATGGTGAGGGGGAGGGGTTCCTTTGCTTAATAAAACAATGCAGTCTTTCTGCAACAGAAACATGCCCACATCTCCTACAATATGTGATTCTACACTGTTCTTTGTGTTAAATTGATGGTAAGTTTGGAAACTGGGAGGTCTGTATAGTAAGACTACATATATGGAGGGATATGAGTAGCTCAATTGGGGGTTTCAGTAAAAAGGTCAGGATAGCCTAGTTTGGCCCATGGGACAAGAATCCAACACCCTCAAATGCTACCGGCGCAATGAAAACTATTATTTTTTTAACTAAAGAGCATGGAAGTCTTTTTTTATTTTCCCTGCGATGTGCTTAAACAAAGCACTCGTATGTACAGACTAAAAGAAAAAAACGCGAAAATCTGTTTTAAGATTTACTTGAGTATGCAAGACGTAAGTCTGTGAAACCCTGTTTTACATTTTAAAAAAATAAAGCAATGCAAATCTATTACTATTATTTCTATTTCTCGTTTTACCCTGGGAGAAAGAATCTACTGTAAGAAAAATAAAACCTGATTCAGTTTGATAACTCTCTTCCAAAGAAGAAGTCTAAACAAAAAAAATTGTAAAGTGTGACCGACAGCTCCCTTAAGACCCGGTTTTGTTATTGTTTCTAGAGAGATGTGATAAAGGTTGAATGTAACTAAGTGGTAGAAAAAGAGGAGAGTGGCCCCTTAAGAAAGGACCTACAGTTTCAGACAGACTTGTAAAGTAACTGCTACATTTCATTGACATCTTTTCCGCTACCCCACTTTACAGCTGAACACAAAAGTTACTAACTCTCCAGGTGTGCAAATTGCAAGATTCTTTGTCCAAGACTTTATCCAAAGTCCAACTTTTACAAAACACAATTAGTTAACTATATATATTTCAATCTTTCCTTGGCCCTCATGCTCTGTTGATTAGAGCCTCTAAAAGTGCCTCTTCTAAAGCAGTCCCCGATGGACTCGTTTTTTTTTGCTGTCACATACTAGTTCAGTATTCACATGCATCCCTTTTACCCCACATATCACCCTTCACGTGTCTTTCTGTAGGTAACAGTGTTACTGAAGGTGTTTTATTTTCTTATTCCTCTAGCTAAACTTATAAATCACAAACAGTACTTTTGAATACTGAAACCAAAATTAAATTAAATTTACAATTCTCAGCAAGTAGGTGTGACAGACATGTTAAGTGCTTAAAGACATTCTCTTCTCCCCTAATCCCTTTCTTTTGTCACACAATTTTCTGTTAAACTGAAAAGACGTTAAAAGTGGCACCAGTTATCCATAGTGATGATTGTGTCTTTTGTTTTCTTTTTAAAAAACAACAAAAATAAACAGTACTAGAGTTAAAGATATAAAGCGAGCTCCACCTTATCCATAGCAATTGGTAAAAGCGGCCTCTGTTTCCTAAGGGACGAATGGCACTGCTTGCATACCTGATTGATGTGAGAGGCTAGTGCTGCAGACTCTCAGCAAGTTATCCCTGTGTGTGTGTGCGTATCTACTGACCACAGTTGAAACACCCAGTCCTCACCACAGAGAAAGAAAATCAAGGCAGTTCTTTTTTATCTGTGTAACTTTCATTTCAGTGGACAATCTCTATCTTCTCTGGACCTGTTTTTTGAAAACCTGCTAATGACATACACACACATACACACACACACACACTCGTATAGAGTTGTGCTGGCACCTTTTGGGTGAATTGCAAGGTCCCTGCTGTTTTCAGATCCAACAAAAAGCTTGTTAGCAGCAAGTAAAGATACTGCTACCTCTGTGAATGTTTAAACGGGGTCTCCTATATACAGGGTGCTCATAAACAATGCACTGTAGAAAGAAAAAAATGTACAATTTCAGAAGATGTTTCAGGTTTACAAGTAGACAATTGTGGCAATAAGGAAGACATACAGAGTTGATGAATGGCTTTCCCTTGGCCAGTCTGGATTCTTTTCATGTAAGGACTCTACTGCACAACAAGCACTTTATCAATGACTTGCATACATGGACACTAAGTCCACATCAACACTGCCTGTGCTCCTTTCCGGCACTGTCCCCTTGTAAACTTGTAGAAATGTTCCGTAAAAATAAGAATAAGACACTCCTTTCAGGAAATACATGTCTGTGAGGGCATCTCAAAATAAACATACAAAGAAGCATAGGAGTTCAAATTCCAGGGGATGGCTGACATCATGTATACCCTACCAGAGGCATCATCACCTTGTGAATGAGAAAGTGGGTAAGGAAGTAACTCCGTCCTGCCACTCCATGGATCTGAACCTAGGCCCACTTCACAGTACATTATTCTATAGCGCCTTTCATGTACAGCCATCTCCAGGGGCTTTGCAAACCAGACTTTAAACTACTGCAAAAATAAGGCCTTCTCAAATAAGTTAATCTTTAACCTAGACTGCAAACAGTTCCTCTATTACATTTGCATCTAAGCAGTGAATTACATAGCTTAGGCGCACAGCTACCTTATCACAGTCTTGAGAAAGTAATAGTCCTTTGAACATTTTTGTCTTTTTTCTGCCAAATACCTGTCAAGTATAGAGTGTTAAACATAACTTAGCCCACACATGATGGTGCAGCAGTAAGCCTGAGCTTGGGGCGTGTTAATTTCAAAGTGTCATCCAAACAGATAACAGCAAACATATTTCATTACGAAATGTTGAAACAAGAAAGATAACTGGTCACGCTTTATTTTAAGGGCTGTTTTTTTTGTTTATTAACTGTTAACAAATAAACTTGTTAATGTACATTAATTATTTTCTGTTAACTGATAGTTAATAATATATAATAGGCCAGCTAAAACTGCAAACACCAGAGCCCTATGGATAATCAATCAAACACCAGAGCCCTATGGATGATCAATACCCAGTCGATCATATGCTTGAAATCGGTTCAAATTGTTACTGTTTAGCAAATTAAATCAGGTTTGTATTAACCCTAACCCTAAACCTAACACTAAGCTAAACATTAACAATGTTTGTTAACAGTTAATAAACGGCCCTTAAAATAAAGCGTGACCAAATAACTTGTTAAGCAAGTGTGTAATATTAGAAGGTTTCTACTGTATGTTAGTAAGTTTGATTGAACAGACCCTGCATATCTCCTGGTTCATGTTATGTTTAAGAAACTATAAAGTGGTATCTTTGCAAAATTTCAGCCATCTGCTAGCCCTGTTTATCTATTTTCACCAACACGAGGCCTAAGGAAAAGGGAGGGTTAGTACGTAATTTTCTTTTTTATAAACATTGCTTTAAGTGAGTTGCAGACCTACCAATCACATTCCCTGTGGTGCCAAGCAGTGCGCCAACGTCCTTTTTTACATATAAAAAATTGCTTAATAACTGCCAGAGATTTGCGGAATGAAAATATGCACTAATTGCCTGCGTAATACCAGATGCAACTATTACAAGGTTATAACATAAACCTAACATAAGATGATAACATGTAAATACTGGGTTATTTAGCCTACAGTACAGTAATCTGGATAGAAAAAAACAAAAACATGAATGAGGGATAATTTCCGTTGTCACCGTCGTCATAAAATGTCCCTGTGAGCCTTCACTTGCCTAAATTAGATAGACCTTCGATGGAAATCTTAACCTCCTGAGGAATAAAAGAGGGCTTGGGAAGAGTCAAAGGAGGCTCTTCTTCCCATTTCTCCACTTTGCGGCTCTCTGGCGCTGACCACCTCCTCTTCCTGGCTGTGGGCTTGCTGCTGGCTTCTGTTTTGATGACCAGCGGTCTGCAACCAGCCAGCTGCCCTGTCTTTTCAAGAAACTTCAATTCTCCATTTTCAGAGGTGGTCTGTGTGCCGATTGTGCCGGCAGTACCGCCACCTCCTCTCTGCCCGACTCCGTTCTCGTGCTCCACGTACCTAACTCTGCTCCCATACAGGCCGTCGTTCTTTGGTGGTTTCAGGAAGAGGCTGCCGGTCGGATCCACAGGCTGGCCCTTCTTCAGAGAGCCATTTTTCAGGTTCTTGAGGGTGAGGGAGATGCAGACATCACCCACTGAGAGCTTGATGCAGGGCAGGTTGAACAGTTGGGTAGTTTGCTCTGGGCAGCATGAAGACCAGCCTTGCCCAAAAACAAAAAAGGGGTACTCCACCAAAACCTCAACACTGACCTGTTGGAACAAGAAAAGGCCTGATTATCATTTTATGAACAAAAATTCTCAACCAATATCAGTACCGCTAAAAAATAGATTGCTGACCTGAAGTACAGAAAGATAACAAAATAATTCTTGTAAATCTTATCTTATGTGTATGACCATCAATTCTTAGCTTCACATTTCCTACAGTATATGAAAGAGGCAAACATTATGTTAAACAAATATTTGATTTTCTATTTCTATCTATTTTCCATGCTGCACTTCCTGTTGAGGCAACGCATCCGACACACGTGTGTTGCTTCTGGGAGTTCAGTGTATTTTATTTAAAATAACTAAAACTCCCAGAAGCCAAATGTATTGACTCGCCTTTGAGTACCAATCACTGCTTTTCCTATTACCTACATGTTTTCAATATTAAGCACAGGACTAAAAATCACCACATAAACATGTGGTTTTGGAATTTTTTACCCACATCAGTGAAATTTAGTCCCATGTGAACTGTCCATTTGTTTTTCTCCTAGATAATTTTCTCAGGAAGTGCTCTGATTTTTTTTACAGGACATCGGGACCTTCTGTAAAATTTCCAATGTCCTGTGTCTTATTACTCCTGTGCGAATCAATCATATCAGTGTTATGTTACAATTGATACAGCATTTCCGGGGTATTCGCTTCAAAGAAACACCAGACTTTACAATAAACCATAATACAATATTAAAATTTATACAATCTGTCCCGAAATTCTACAGTTCACTATAGCGCAACGATTGGGCATAACCAAATCAGGGATAGGGGGAAAATACAAAAAATAATTGGCGACTATTAAAAAATGTATGCTTTATAAAGTGCACTTGAAGATATGTATGGAAATACATATCACTCAAGGGACAAAATGGTTATTCTAGCCTTTGGAAAAGCGCCTTCTCTGGCCACACCATCGCATTTCATTTTGAATTTACTGACTTTCCTTGATGAAAACTAATCCTCGTCTGGGAGGTTCCAAGACGTCCTCCACTTTGACCAACTCCAAGGACACCGGATTTCAAAATGAAATGCGATGTTGTGGCCAGAGAAGGCGCGTTTGTGCATGATTTGTAAACAATGAACTGGGTGTAAACAAACACATTTTAGTGTTAATTCATAGTGTGTGAAATTTGTATTTATTCAAAAATGTTATACAGCGCAACACCCCAAAAGTGTTTTCAGAGCGTTGTACAGGACGGGAATATACATATACAGAAAACAGCACACAACATGAAATATCAATATCAAAACATGTGACAATACATTCTCCCGACTGAAATAACTTGTAACAATTGTTCAAGAACGCGTTGAAAGGAATGCCCAGTGCTATTGGATGACTAGTTGTCAACATATAGGTAAGTTTTGCATGGGTATTGAACGGGCAGGCACCTCCAATTTATCACATATAAAAATGATGTTCAACATTGGACTGAACTATAACAGTGTAATCAGTGTTGAGTGGTTCAGATGAACAGCACTTCCCTGCCCTGTATGTTTTTTTTTATTTATTTTATGTATGTTTAATGTCTTATCACCACATATCTCAGATATAACATAACAGGGATAGTATGGATGGTTTATGTTCCGTACAAGTGCAGTTGTTACAAACTGAGCACTGTGGATTTAAGCAGTGTCACCTAAACCCTTGAGTTCCATAACCTCACATGGAGTATTGTGCAAGCTGGCTTCGTCACTGATGTGATGCACTTAAGCTCTGGTTACGTGCTTATAAATAAATGTCTAAAAGTTTGTTTTATGCTGCAATAAATACGAACTGCAACAATCTGCCTGAGGGATACACGAGCAGACAGCTACAGTTCTTATTACTGTTTTCGTTTTATTTTTATTATTATTAAAAACAGTAGTCCTAGGTTCCCATTCTGAAATATGAAATGTTCATTATTAGGTCATAATTGTGATGTTTTAATGAATGCAAAGTAGGTGTCAAAAATAGTTTTACCTTGTCTTGAGTGCGAGCTTCAAGGAATGTTTTACTTAACCTAGACAAGATCCCTTTGTAGTGCTTTGTGTAAGTGTATAAAACTGTAATTAGAAAATGGATTGGAGATTCGTTTATATGAGGTCCTTAATCTCTGGTAAAGGACCTTGAATGTTGTCGTTCAAACTATGTTTAATTACTGTTCCAAATCAATCCGCTGGAAAATACGTAAATACAGTATTCATGTATGTTAGCTTTTTACTGCTTGATGAAAGAAAATCTCTGTTCTAGTACACAACACACCCTCTGAATGTTGTCTGTCAGTGTAGACTGTCTTCTTCCTTGCTGTTCTACACGTTCAATCTATCTATTTCAATTTAGTATTGGAATAGAATGTGTTCTTCCATACGTATCTAATTTCAATTTGCATCTTCTAATATGCAGCTGTACGGCAACCTTTATCTGGGTAAAGAGATTTTGTCAGGAAATAACTGTTGAGGCACCAGAGTGTGCCAGCAGGGAGCAGTGGTAGTTAAACAAATAAATACAGGCACACTTCAGTGTAAAAAACATCAGGAATATAATCTATTATTCCCCCACAGAATACACAACAATAGTGTTTCCAATCTATATGGCATGTCTGCAGTAATTGAGTATAAAGGAAACTCTATGGAGAAGTTATTCCATGTACAGTATAGAGTAAAGAAAAACATATTCGGTTTAAAGAGTAAATGTAATAGATCGCTTTAAAGTCTTTTTAGACTGCAATATAATGACACATGAAGTTACTTTTATTTGCTCTTCAAACCAAAAGTGTTTCTACAGTGGTGACCCCTCAAAAAAATAACACCTTTCAGCTCTGCTGTCCCAAATCTATATTGGAGCAACAGCACTCCGAATAGTTGGTAAAAGGTAAGGGAATGGAGAATAAATAAATAACTAAAATGATATTCATTGAACCTACTGTAACTGAAAGGAGATTTATGACAACTGTCTGAATAATTTTAGGTGGGATTGTATTTACAGTGGTCTGGTCTACATCTTCCTGGAAAACATTGCAACACTGCAGCATTGCATGCATTCCTTCATGTCACATTACTATGCTGTTCTTTCTCCGGCTTCTATTTTTAAAATGTTCTTACATACCATCTGTTCAAACTGCTACTCATTGACTGCGATGCAGCCCCTGGTCCTTCTCTCATTACAATTGCTCCTTATACCACTAGATATGTTTGACTTAATCTGGTGTATTCAGAATGCAGACCTGACATATCTTTGTATTCACCTTAGTGTTGTCTGATAAAGTGAAATTCTGTACTCCTTGGTTGTTTTGAACTGTTCTTAATCGTGATATTGTTATTTTTTTTCAATAAACATTTCCAAAAACCCACCTTTTCCCAACGGTCAATATGTTTCCTTTGTGAATCAAACAAGATTAGGCTGATAGCTATTGGAGAATGTCAGTCAGAAAACACTAAATGCTGGAAGCAATTTCACAGCAGTGAAAAAAAAAGAAGAAGCCGAAGAAGATTTTCAAACACCATATAAATCCCATTAGTTAGTCTTGTTATGTTATGTATGCCTTTTGGCCCCAGGTTTCAGGCTTTAAAAATAAGCCTGAGGCTTCTGGAAACTAACTTTTGGTCAAATCCAGATGCAATAGTCTGGGAAACCATTTGTATGGGCCATGATTAGATTTAAATGGACTAATGCTGTTCATTGTCAAATTCTATTTGTATGACCTTTTCATGAGGGGCTTACTTAGGCTTCTTCTTTCTTGTCAAGTTATATATACACTGCTGTGCAAGTCTTAGACATGTTGCATTTTTCTACTCTGATGCATTATGAGCATCAACAATTTACTCAGTCTCCACTAGTGTTTTCTACTATTATAACAACCTTGACTTGCATAAAGAAGGAAACACATTGAGTGAAATAGCTTGCGTCACTCAATTTTCGAGGTGTGGTATCCGAAGCATAATCAACAAGTACAGAGAAACATCATCTGTAATTGACAAACCCAGGACATGAAGACCCAAAAAGCTGTCTAACAAGGATGAGCAACACTTGAAGATAATATCCTTAAGGAATAGAAAGAAGACAAGCATTGAATTGACAACAGAACTGAAAGAAGGCACAGGTGTCGTTGTCCATCAAATCAACAGTATGAAGGTCACTCTTAAAATCAGGACTTAAAGGATGTGTTGCAGTAAGAATACATCTGTTAAGAAAGGGGAACAAGACTAAAAGGCTAAAATATGCACAATAACACAGAATTTGGACTATGGAACAATGGTCAAAGGTGCTTTGGACTCTTGATAGATGGACAACGACACCTGTGCCTTCTGCCAAAACGCTAGCGGAGGCCATGAGTAGAAAAATGCAATATGTCTAAGACTTTTAGGTATAGAAGAACAGTCATTCAGTATATTTGAGTATAAAACAGAATGACAATAAAAATGCTTGATTTGAAAGAAAGAGCTACAAACTGTTTCTTTCCAGTCTAACAATAATCACTAAAACAAAATGTAATGGATACAGACTTGTTTGTAGTAACCTTAGGCTTTAACAGACTTAAGAAATGCAGCTCTTAAACACAGCATTCCTTGTACACCGACAAAGAACTTTGGCTGAGATCTGTAACATTTCAATGGGTTTAAGGAATTCTGGCAGCTGCACCTCCATAAACTAAACCAAATTTGGGCATGAAGCTGTAGCCAGGATACATTTTTGTGATACCAAGATGAAAATCAAGGTGGATCCGACAGTTTTTAATTTGACGGATTCTGATATGAGATTTTTTAATAGAATTACTTGGCTAATTTTACAACATATCCAGTTTAAGCCTGAAATGTATTATATTGGTGTATGCCCTGGTGTAAGTCTTACCTGAGCTCTGTGCTCTCCCACTGCGAACTGGATGATGGCAAAGCTGGGGTTCTGGCTGCCCTCGATCCGCTCCACTGTACTGGAGTCTATCTTCAGGTTGCTGCTGACCTCAGCACTCTGGATGAAATCCTCCGTTTTAAGGTCCTCCACCTTCTTCAGCTCCCCGTTGGCCAGCTGGATGATGGAGCCCTTCATGAAGTAAGGGGGCAGGGAGGAGGATGTGGCAGGAGGTGTCAGCACACTTGGAGGTGTGGCAGTGGCCATGGGCTGAACCATAGGCAGGTGGATCTGTGCCTGCACCATGGCTGCGTGGTAGGTGGTCGAGGGTTGGCTGACTAGGGTCTCTGCAGCCCCGAAGGGGACTGTGGTGGTGACAAAGGTGTGAGGCACTGCTGCGAACTGCAGGGATGAGGTCACGATAGTTGGCCCGGCTTCTACCTCCCCACTGCCGCCACCCACTGGGATCAGTAGAGATTGGCTACCAGGGATGACCAAGTGCTGGGGCAGGTTGGTGTGGTAACTGATGGCCTGCTGGTGCTGTTGCTGGCCACTGCCGGCAATGTAGCCAATGATGGGCTGTTGGGCAGCATTGGGATAGTAGGACGCAGCAGATAGTCCCATTGAGATCTGCTCTGTGGCGTTGTGGGTGGTCTGAATAACGGTGTGAGGAGAAAGAGTGGCGACTGTTGCCTTTAAGCCATCTGAGCCAAGCTGAGGTGAGGAGAGAGTATATGAGGAGGATCTGGAATTCGGCTTCCCCAGACAGAGCCCAGTCTTCTCAATGTGGGCGATCGAGGAAGGCGACTGCTCCCTGATTGCCTCTAAGTCTGTGCTGCTGGAGGCATGGCTGTTAGGCACCAGCATCAGCGAAGTCCGTATGCCTGAGGTTTCCTGTGTGTTGTATTCACCAGGGAGCACCACATGACGGGTCTCGTAATGGTGGTGTTGTTGTTGTTGCTGATGCTGCTGGTGCTGGTGGTGATGGTGATGGTGAGGGCCTCCCTTGCCCCCGCTGTTAGGCTTGCCCAGGCTGGCCTCATGGGACAGACTGTAGCGTCTGCCCTTATCCATTTCGCCGTTTAGAACTTCTCGTGTCCGCCCATCTTCCTGGAGCTTCTTAGCAGGAGGACCTGCAGAAAGGTGTCCATCTGTGTAGTGGACCACCAGTTGCGAATTCCCGCTAAGGGCGAGGGCATGAGGGATGACAGTTGGGTGGGAGTGGAGGTGAAGTGGGATGTGGGAGGGAGGGGAGGAGACAGCTCTGCCGATGCCCGAAGGTGAGCCTGCAATCTGGACATACTGGTTGGCTGGCTGTGCAAAAGGTGGCGGTGTCCCAGCTGCAATCAACCCAGGTGTCCGGACCACGTGGTGCTGTTGGTGTTGGTGGTGCTCGGCTTTGGAGGCCTGCGCTTGTGACATCACAGCGGTGGTATAGGCCTCGAGCTGGGAGCGTTGAGAAGAGGTGGCTGAGGTTGCGGTCGGAGAGATGAGCTGCGAGGGGATGTAGCTGGTGTAAGGCCCCGGGTAGGGCGAGCCGATGAATTGGAAAGCGTGTGGGAGCTGGGAATTCTGCAATGAAGAGACTGGCATCGCCGGCTGGGAGACAGTCGAAGGATACACAGCAGGAAGCGTTGCCATGGTAGCCTCCGTCCTAGGAAGTCTGGCTGAAGAGGAATAGTCCACCGTGTTAGGAATCGGTTTGTACAAGGCTACGTCTGGCGCCTCGGCTGGGATCCCTGTGCTGCTGTGCCGGCCGCTACCCATGTTGTTCTGCCTGCTAGCCACGTTGGCAAGCCAGGCCAGGTTCTCCCCACGCTGGCTCTCGCTGGCTGGGGCCACCAACGGCTTCTCATCAGATGGCAGGCTGCTGGCAGGGAAATCGCGCTTTTTCGGGGGCAGGCATTCATTGCTCCGTTCCTGGTTGGACTTCATGGTTTGTCGTTTGCTCGCTCCGTGATCTGTTCCTCCCACCCACTCACTGGCTGGCTTCAGTGTCTGACGTCACAGATCTCAGTCTAACGCACTGGAAGTCACACCTGCTGTCAGAAAGCGATCCAGGGACTTCATGAGGAATCATTTCCCACTGAGCATAAGCCTCCTCAACTGATCTGGCAATCTGCAAGTAAAGGAAACAAAACAAAGATCAGACTGGAGAAATTTAGTGAGTCACACTCCACTGCCCAGTTTCATATAATTGTACTGTATTCTGCTTTTTCATTCATATAGTCTGCAGATCTATAATGGAACTGTTCTTGGTTATTTTGATTAATTATTACTACTAACAATTAAATCTTTCTGAAAATTCTGCATTAAATTTTTAAATGACATTTTCTGCAGACAATTTCTATCTATCTTTTAAAAGTATTGTTTTGTTTTAGGTTTTTATATTGTCATTCTTATCCTGTGTTTCACGGCATGATGTGAGACGGTGGATTGCATTCATTCCACTTCATTCATTTTGATCACTGAAGCAGTTTCATCACTTAAAAGTACTGAAACAAACATGTTATTAGAAATCTGAAAATAAATGTGTCATTTCCCCCCTCAAACTGGTACATTAGCTTCTGACAACATTACTTCAGCATGAAGGGGAAGCAAACTTTTTATTGTAATCCATATAGTGTCACTGTAGAAAGAAACCATCCTTCTGGACTACTTTTCAGTACAATTTAGTGAAGTTGATTCAATTAGCTTATGGATCAAAATCATTATCCTTCAGCACAGGACAGTATGATTGCAGCAGCTTATCTGGTCACTAGAAAATCAGTGGATGAGTCTGGCTTTTCTGCAGTTAACCCCAGACTATACCTTAAGATTTCCTAACAATTTCATCCCCCTTACAATGGCGTGAGCAGTATTAGATGAAACTTCACATAAACCCAAACAGCCATCAAGGGCAAAGATCACTCTCTGATAAAGTAGAGGCAAAATACTACAGCATATTTAATTGAACTATTCAGTGTATATACCCAAACACAGTGTAAATCACTTCCCTATTAATTGAAAAATCATGCAACCTGTTAATTGTGCAACATGTTTCAGAGGTTTGGGCCTTAACTTTTGAATTAACTATTTGTATCTGATCAACGTTAAGGCAAAGTTTTGGGGATTATTTTTGTGAAATAGTTTAGTTAGCTTTAGAAATAAATATTTCTACAAAAAAGGTCACTCATAAGGATCCGGGTAGATCTGCGTATATACATCAATCATCAATTCTGTCATATTTTAAATAGAAGTAGGATTTTTTTTAAATTAGAAATCCAATAATTTAAACAGACAGAACAAAACCAAAAATGGGGGTACTGCCAAAGGAACTGGACTTTAAGTTTTTGCAAAGTGGTTTGGCCATTTTTATTAATACTGTAGAAGGAACTGTCAAATTCGACATGGATGATTCCTGTCTAAAATTTATATTTGATGTATCATATACGTGACCCAGAAGCACACAGAATATAAAGTCAGCAATTTTTATTTTTATTTGAAATATATAATGGTCTGTTTTAATTATATAAAACAGTGGCTGACATTGGGGGGTCTCTAAAATTATAAACGTTTTTTTCTTGGCGCACCTCATTAAACAACCCCTGGGTGAAAACATCAGTAGCATAAATACAGACTTAAAGCAACAGCATTAACATCTGCCCCTTTGACCATTACAACTGACCCTAGGTACGTTAGAACTTTTGGTAATTGCCTAATATCACTTAGCAGTAGCCAAGCTACTCTACCCATAAGTCAAAACTGCGTTTATCTGCTGACTACATCAGTAGACTTGCTTAATCAATAGGCTAGGCTTTTTCTTTCTTCTTTTTTTCAGAAATAGATGTGATTTCCGAGAGCTGCAGATGATCTGAGCCTCAGATGCGATGGCACCTACTTTCTGTTTGTTTGCATAAAATGTTTTGTTTAACAGTAGTTTTCCCCTAATTAAATCCCTTGAGCTGCTAAGAATGAGTCAGACTTACAAGGCTACACAAAACACTGGCTGCTGCCCTACAACTGTAGAGAATCCCTTGGCTCAGTATAAAGGATAGCAGCTCACATCTCTGTTGTAAAGGGCAGAGGCATTTAACGTGTTTTTAAAAGCACTGCTGAGGAATGCATATTAGTGTTTTCAAGTGCAGTAGCTACCCATGAAGACAGCATATAAAGTATACCAGGTTGGACTTCACTCGTCTACAGTGGCAGTAGAACTCTAGTCAGACCGCAGCAAAAATAATTTCCTTTAAGACAAATAAACAAAAATCAAATGAGTGTGTTTTGATAACAAAATTAAATGCATTCCTGAGCCACATCAAAGTATATTCATCCTATATGCAACCTTCTAGAATATTATATCTGTAGCAATATAACCTTACTCTGCATTATGTGTTTATGGTGCCAAAAACGTTTTACGCCATTAAAAGCAAGGTGATTTTATTTTTTGGACAACGCAGCTCTCGGGCATCTTACAGGCAAGACCGCAGGTACCCAGCCAGACTACAGGGGTCGCTGGTGTCCAGTGAGCCTAGGACACCCTGGCCGGCCTAACCCTCCCTCCCCCCGGGTGACACTCGGCCAATTGTGCGCCGCCCCCTGGGAGCTTTCAGTCCACGATCGGCTGTGTAATAGCCTGGACTCGCGATGTCCAGACTATAGAGCACATCCTGCACTCCATGTGGAGCACCTTTACTGGATGCGCCACTCGGGAACCCCTAACACAAGTGTATTTTAAGTGAAATCTGAGAAGCAGTTTCTAAGACATAGCCTAGTACAACCAATTAGGTGTCATTCAATACATATCAGTTGGACAGTATACAGTTACAGTATATGTTAAGTATTTGGCAGCGGACATGGAGAAGCTAGAGATTCATATAAGCATGGTTCAAATAATCAGACTGTACACACAGCAAATTGGCCAGTGTTGAAATCCCAGTGTTAACCGTTAGTGTTGATTTTAGGTGTTACATTTTCACATTTGACGCCACGCCGTGTTGTTTCATATCTAAACCAAGGTATATTTCACAGTGTAAAATAAAGTACAGTAGTCCAGAGTAATAATATCAACATCCAGGATTTCAGTCGGCGGTTTCTGTAATGGCGCTGCTTCTGTCCGTGCTGGAGAAGCTCATGGTAGGCTAATATATTGTAACGGGCACGGCTGGACCAACTTGCTGTTGCCACCTGTTGGCGGACTGTGTGCCGTGACCGGAGCTGCCTCTACAAATATGTTAATGAGCAGCAGAGGATGCTGGGAGTGGGAAATACTGTTGTCATTGCTGTTATAAACGTTGTGATTATTGTTAGTGCCCCAACTAGTTATGTTGCCATACCCTGTAACTGTTGAAACCTTCCTGTGTTGTTTTATGTAATATGTGAATGTCACCTTGAGATGCGGGGTAGTGCTCTGGAGTGGGGAAAGGGCTGTCTGAGTGTGTGGATGTGTTTGAGTGTGTGGATGGCTAAATAAACCACATTGTGTGAGCCTTGGTGTGTGTCTCCAATCATACCTGTGCTCGCTACAATATTTTCATTTATTTTCGTGGCAATTAAACAATATTTGATAATTTATGAAGTTATTACTTTAACACTTGTTAAGTGTACATAGTTTATATACATACAGTACAATTGTCACTACAACAGTGTTAATGTCCCAACACTTAAGTAGTTAATTTTACAATAAAGGGGTGCTAGTTATACACTGAAAGAAATGTCAATGTTTTACACTATGGAAGGGTTTTTTTTTTTCAAAAGTGTACCTTTTACACTGTGAAGTCATATGCACACTGGAAAAGTGTTAGATTTGACTCCTACAGAGATTATTTAACACTGGCCAATTTGCTGTGTACCAGCACAACAAGTAGACCAAACACACAAGGATTCAGTGTCTGAATTTGAGAGTCCTATCACTGATTCCGCAATGGTACAGTGTCTGCTAGTTATTATCTAGCCTTTTACAGCATGCATCCTTTTCATCATCTCGGTTCTCACAAAAGACACACAGTCCCCTCTCATCCTCCCCGGAAAACTAGACCAGGAATTTCAAGTCAGATACCGGAGTTACACAAAGTGAAAAGTACAGTGTAATCTGACAAAGTGAGGACATTTTGTAATCCCTTATCCTGCTGGATTAAGATGAGAAAACAAAATCAGAACAGTTACAGGCTGATTTATCCAGACTGGTGTGCAGAAACAGACACCGCTGACCCACATTAAACAGCAGTGAGAGGGATTGTTTGATTGATGGATCTGTACAGCCCTGAAGTATGGTTGCCTACACTTCTGTTCTAAAATATTATGTGTAGCAAACTGGGATTTATTGATTGAGCCCCCTCCTCTACATTTGCTCTGTTTTTATATAACATAGAAAAATCAGTGCCATATATATATACATATATATACACAGTGGTGTAGTGCTATATTTAGAAGTGAGGGGTCGCTGTTATCTACACCGCCCCCCGCCCCCTGCTCTGAACCCTACCATGCAGCCTGCAGTCCTCGTTTTCACATACACTCACCACAACTGCAGTTTATCACTAGTAGTTACGGTATTTGAAAGGGCTTAAGTGTACCAATTGATTACAAATTCAGACAATCGGTTATTGAGGTATTATTGTAAAGCAGCTAGACGTACAGCTATTTATATTAAAGATAAATAAATAAACAAAAATATCTACATATTTTCACAACCAGTTTCATACACTAATACACACATGTTTAAAATGCCGTCATTATTATTATTAATCCTATGTGTAAAACTCCCCCACTCCCTCTTCTCCTATATTGACTGGTTTGGTACAGAATCAGCTCATCTCACTGTCCTATTGTAGCCGCTTAACAGCGAATGAGACTGGGCTTTTGAAACAGAAGTGCATCTGTTTGCAAAAAAAGATGTGTAAGGCCACAGGTACCCTTTATTTGTTTATTGCGATTGAGTTGTATCTTTTAAATACATGTTTAGCTTATAGTATCTACATAATGTCTTATATATTGGTCTAAAAATAAGAACTGTTCCAATTATTACATCTAATTGTAAAACGCTGACACTTAGCACAGCGTTAATACAGGTTCCCTTCACCTCTACATTATTCACAAAACAGTTCAATATTCTACACGTGAAGTATGGAAGCGGTGCTCTCCCTGCCCAAGAGAAGTGTGGGAGCGGCGCTCCCCCACGACCCACCAGCACTACACCCCTATATATATACAGTGCCTATAGTAAGTATTCACCCCCCTTGGACGTTTTCACAGTTTGTTGTGTTACAACCTGAAATCTTGATGCATTTAAATGGGATTTTTTTTCCTTTGATTTACACAACCTACTCAACACTTTGAAGAGGCAAGAGAATTTTTATTGTGAAACAACAGTTAATGAAAAATAAAAAAAACTGAAATGTCTTGGTTAGATAAGTGTGCAACTCACAAACCTGGTAGAGACTTTAGAGACCTGAAGTCTCTACCAGGTTTGCACATCTGGATCGTGCAATATTCGCCCATTCTTCTTGGCAAAATTGTTCAAGCTCTGTCAAGTTGGATAGGGATGTTGGTGGACAGCAATCTTCAAGTCTTGCCACAGATTCTCAATCAGAATCAAGTCTGGGCTTTGACTGGGCCACTCTAGGACATTCACTTTCTTGTTTTTAAGCCACTCCAGTGTCGCTTTGGCTGTGTGCTTGGGAGATTCGCTGAAAAGTGAATCTCCATCCCGAAGCAGGTTTTTCTCAAGTATTTGCCTGTATTTAGCTCCATCCATTTTGCCCTCTACCCTGACAAGCTTCTCAGTCCCTGCCGATGAAAAGCATCCCCATAGCATGATGCTGCCACCACCATGCTTCACAGTAGGGATGGTGTTACCTGGGTGATGTGCTGTGTTGGGTTTGTGCCAGACATAACGCTTTGCATTTAGGCCAAATAGTTCAATTTTTGTTTCATCAGACCACAGAATCTTTTGCCACATCTTTTCAGAGTCTCCCACATGCCTTTTTGCAAATTCCAATTGGGATTTTACATGTTTTTTTTTCCAGAAATGGCTTCCTTCTTGCCACTCTTCCATACAGGCCAGATTTGTGGAGTACCTGAGCTATTGCTGACACATGGATAGTTTCTTCCATCTCAGCCATGGAACGCTGTAGGTCTTTCAGAGTTGTCATTAGCCTCTTGCTGGCTTCTCTGACCAATGCCCTTCTTACCCGGCTGCTCAGTTTGGGAGGACGGCCTGCTCTAAGCAGATTCTGGGTGGTGCCGTATACCTTCCACTTCTTAATGATCGACTTGACTGTGCTCCAAGGGATATTCAAATGCCTTTGAAATCTTCTTATACCCCTCCCCTGATGCCTTTCCACAACTTTATCCCGGAGTTGTTTTGAAAGCTAATTGGTCTTCATGGTAGTATATTTGCTTTGAATGCACTACTCAACTGTGGGACCTTACAGAGACAGGTGTATTTAATCTGAAATCATGTGAACCACTTATTGCACACAGATGAACTCCATTTAACTTATTGTGTGAATTCTGAAGGCAATTGGTTGCACCTGAGCTTATTTAGGAGTATCATAGCAAAGGGGGTGAATACTTATCTAATGAAGACTTTTCAGGTTTTTATTTTTAATTGATTTGTTTTTTCAACCCCCCATTTTTTCACACATTGAAAGTGTTGAGTAGGTTGTGTAAATCAAAGGAAAAAATAACCAATAAGATTTCAGGTTGTAACACAACAAACTGTAAAAACGTCAAAGGGGGGTGAATACTTACTATAGGCACTGTATATATATTGATGCACAATGAAAACGCAACAGTCTAAGGTTTACATCAATAGCTCATTGGCAGCAAACACAATGTTATTTACATATTAAATAGTGAGCAGATAGGTTTGTTGATTGTTTGAGTAGTATTGTTCTTTGGGATAAAAAAATACTAAGCTTAAGTCATGCGATTACATAAAAACGGCAGGTGCTCAGTGTTTGGTATTTGAGTTGAGTTAAAATTGCCAAAATGAGTCGATTAAGAATCTGTATAACTAGCCATTTGAAAAGATATGATTTTAATTAACGCAAGAACAGTGAAAGATACAACCATGCCCCACTTGAGTAATGAAGATTGCCTGGTTGCTATCGGCATGACTGAAGGTGGCCTGTCTGTGACAGAAGTTGCCCGGAGAATGAGATGTTCTGCTTCAACAATCAGCAGACTAGTCCAGAGAAACCAGGAAACTGGCTCTGTGAGGGACAGTTGTGGTGAGCGCTATGCTGACTGTTGCGTTGTTCAAGCCAACGGTGGGGCGGTGGAAGTGTGATGATGTGGGGAGGAATCTCCTTTAACACAAGAACGGCTTTGGTGTAGATTGAGGGCAACCTTACTGCTCAGCGATACACTGACAAAGTCCTTGAGGCAACAGTTTTTCCGTTCCTGCAAGCCAATCCGGAAGTGTCAATTTTCCAGCAGGACAATGCAAGACCACACAGTGCTAGGATTACTATTGCATGACTTCAAGAAAACAATGTGTAAGTGTTGCCGTGGCCAGCTTTTTCTCCTGACTTGAGTCCAATAGAACATCTGTGGGACCAAGTCGTCAGTGCCATCCACAGGAGACAACAGCGACCAGCCAACCTTTGCCAAGGAAGAGTGGCAGAACATCCCACAGCAGTCTATCCAGAGGCTGATCAGGTCTCTGCATCAACACTGTCAGGACTGTGTTAATGCTCAGGTAGGTCATACCTGATACTAACTTTGTAATGCTTTCATTTTGATAGTGTGTCATGTTTCATACTGAAAACTTATCATGATTCTTTGATCTGTATTTTTGTTCACATTTTCTGTGATTTTGTTTGATATCTATGTTTAAAATATTTGATTAAATCCATTAGACCTGAGTGTTGTGTTTCTTTTGTGCATCAGTATATATATATATATATATATATATATATATATATATATATATATATATATATATATATATATATATATATATATATATATATAAACAAAAGTTCAGATAACACATTAGTTTCACATTTTTGGTAATGAAGCATGATCTAATCCATTCTGGCAGACTGTGAAAACTAAGAAGTGTCATGTTTGACTCTAACCTGTTCCTGCATGCTAACTGCAGAAATCTACAGAAATCCTCATCTCTCTTCATCACAAAACCTACTACTATTATTATTATTATTCTTATTATTATTACTACGACTAGTACTGCTACTACAGTCAAGCCTTTATATGCTCAGACTGGTTATTTAACGTTTCATAGTGTAACAGTCAAAACGTGTTTATCCAACCTCTCCTGTCACAGGTTCCCTGAGAGATGTTTTTATGAAGCATCCACTAGATTATGATGGTGAACCACAAAAAAAACACAAAAAAACATCATTATACCAGAAATAATCACTAAACGCACATATGTTTTGTATAAAAATGTTATTTCCAAAAAAACACTAAATTTACGATAACATGGATACAGTTTATAGTTTATCTGCTATTTAGTTTACAGTACTGGGGGGGGGGGGGGGTTCTGTACTGTATTTAAATGATATTTCAGCAACACATTAAAACAAAAACTGCAAACCTACAGCTTGCAACATTGAAACCTACAGTAATTAAAAACATAATAAAAGGCTGTATTATGCTTACAGTATAAAGAGCAAGTGCACTTATGATATAAGCAGTACTGTCAGCTTGTACTTGCTTTTACTTTAACTACAATTAATTACAAAAAATATATTTTGAATGGCTTTTCAACTGGTAAAACCTACATAATAAAGCAACAGGCAAAAATATCAATAGACTGCTTACACAATTCAAGCAGTTAGTGACGTGCACATTCCTGCTTCTTCCGGTTTGTTTTTAACCCAGACGAATGTCTTGGGATGGGTAAATGACAGCTGATAACAAGCAATATAGTGCTAGTGTACCACAAAAAAGTACAGACGGAGTCGGAAAACATGCGTGACAGTTACAGGTGGCATTCTATAATAGAGGCAATCTGTTACTGCGCTGCTCGACTGATTAATGAGAGGCGGATAAACAGATAAATGTTGTTTTGTTTCCATCAATGCTGTAATAAAAGGTGACCTAAAAGCGGACTAAAAAAAAAATCATGATAAAAGGGAGCAAAAATGTTGTAGACAAGTTAAAATCATTTGCAACGTTTCTGGAGATATAATAATAATAATAATAATAATAATAATAATAATAATAATAATAATAATAATAATAATAATAACAAGCAGCATTGATCACATAACTCAAAGTGCTTTACATATCATACACCACATCCTAAACCAGAAAACCATAAAGCCACTCTACCGTTTATACAATCCATGGCACTCATCCCAGGGAATTACAACTGTAGGGCTTTTGTTGTAAGAAAAATAATAAATAAATAAAACACATTATCCTTTGGCTTGTGCTGATGAAAGCTTGGAGCGAGGGTTCCTTTCAAATCCGAAGCAGCAGAAGGGTTTTATATTTATTACATTATTTACTACACAGCTGAAGAAGGGTTTTTGTCCTGAAATAAATTATTTTTTAAATCTTTAAGCCACCGCTGCCTATTATACCTGCAAACACTTCTGTTGAAAAGTTGAAACTGTATTTCTAATTTTAGAAAGAGAACCAGAAATGCCGTGGTGGAGGCCGATTCCTCCACTGCGAGGCAGGCAGTGGTTACCCCGCGTGAGTGTTTTCCTTTAAGAGGCGGATCCTCAGTCTGATTCAGACGGCTGGCACAAAGACCGGGTTAGACCCCTGTTTTAAATGCAGGTGGCACACAGACAGAATACCCTTGGGGGTGGCATCCCTCTGGGCCTAAATGACTTGCATTTTTTATCACTAAAAAACAAAAACCAATACATTTTAAAAAAAGCCAGGACCTCCTCTTAGTCCTGGAAGATACCTTAAAAAAACAAAACACAGAAACAGGAGCTCCTGTTAGCTTACCCGTATTACATGAGTTCCTGCCTCTGTCTCTTCTCTCTCTGTTTCTCTGAGCAAAGGGCTGGAAGGTTGGCAGGTATGCCCCAGTTCCTTTTTTAATTTCCCCTAGTCCAGAGGGGGTTTTCGAGGCCCAATTCCCCCCCACTTTCCCTCCCCCAAGCCAGTGCAAGGGCCGGTGCAAAAGGAAGTCCCCCTTCTTGCCTGGGCTCACATGAAGCCCTGCGTCAACAGCAGCTCCAGCGTGTTATGCAAGGGCACTACGCTGCCTGCCAGCGCTCCCCTACAGTACTCCAGTGTCTCTGCTCCTCCCTCTGCTCGCTTCATTAACTTCATCAGGTATTCATTCAAAAAACACACACTCCAGCTGGCAGCACGCCCAAACTGCACTCACAAGGAGGGAGGGAGAAAAAGCCAGTGAGAGAGAGCAAGAGAGAGAGAGACACACACACACACACATGCAGAGAGAGAGAGAGAAAGAGACAAACACAGAGAGAGAGAGAGAGAGAGAGAGAGAGAGAGAGAGAGAGAGAGAGAGAGAGAGAGAGAGGGAAAAAATCCTCCTGGGAGCCAGTCAGACAAAGCTTAGAATACTGAGGTCTGCTTCTCTCCATGGGGAGAGGGAGAAAGATAAATCCTCCTTCTCCCTCCCTTGTGCTGGGGTAGAAAATCATTTTCTGAGAATTGATCAATTTACTAATGCTGGAAGAGCATGTGACAAACATGTCCTTAAGTGACACAACACCATGGAATTATCAGCTTGTACCACAAGTGGCAACGCTGATAAAAAAAAACAAAAAAAAAACTCCCTGTCAGGCTTGTGGCTCAACCTTTGGGAGGCCAGTTTCTATTTTGTTTTCTCCCCCCCCAGTACAATCCCTTCCTGTCCATCTGTTTCTTGAATAAAACCTTATTAATACGGCTTCCTAAGACAAAGCTGCAGAAACATTAAAAACAAGCATATGGCACAATTTCTTAGTTTGCAATGTACTGTAACAATGAATGTATATGCACTGCCATACCAGGTAGCCATTACACCACTACCTAGTACACTGTCCTACATAGAGGTATGCAAATTAACCCTACATATTCTACTACGTAACTCATTTGCAATTGTTAAAATATGCACTAGGATATGTATAACAAAAAACAACACCTGTACATATACATACAACTTTTTGTTAAAAAGGTTGTACTGTAGCTAACAATAATTCCATGAATCTTACCAGTCCCGCACATCCCACACTTCACTATGTACATTTCAAATGTATTTTTATTTCAAAACATGAAATCTAGAACAACACTAGGTTAAATAAATCTCTATTTGCAAGGATTGCTTTTAAACAGGCTTGCACTTCCTTGGTCATCTCACCTGGAGATGGTCACCCTTTCACCAAGTCATTAACCAACCAGCAGCCTCCCCCTTGGAGCCAGTGACATGTTTTGACCCAAACTTCTGAGGTGAAACAGTAACAGACAAACTGAGTACTTTCTTTAACCTAGTGTAGTAATAACATTAAACACATTTTTGCTATAACATATGTTATTTTCAAAACAGCACATGAGACTTCTATAGTGGCTGGAACTGCATGATAACTACGTTTTCTGGAATAATTTTGTTAGTTACAACCACTTTGAAGTGGGCCTATAATTGGTACTGTTATTTTTTTGTTTGTTTTA
Organism: Acipenser ruthenus; assembly: GCF_902713425.1. Lineage (NCBI taxonomy): Eukaryota > Metazoa > Chordata > Actinopteri > Acipenseriformes > Acipenseridae > Acipenser > Acipenser ruthenus. Next base: position 28,145,048 of record NC_081191.1, read on the forward strand.
AGTGTCTTAAAAAAGGCCAAAATGACTCAAAGCAACTCCTATTAAATAAGTAAACACTTTCTACTCTCTCTCCAAAGCTATTTCCTGAGAAAGGTCTGTTGTCTAAAGTATTCTTTATCATTATATATTTCTTTTCATTCAGACAGAGTCTCCTGTTTTCTGGTGTGATGCCCTATCGAAGTAGCACTCCATTTAGAATTATACGTGAAGGTTTTTTTTTTTTGCCAGTTCAGACCTATCCCAATTAGTCTGCACTGTTTACCTTTTAAAACCGACCACTCTGAGGTCAATACTTGGAATTATCATTGGCACTCATCCTCATGCAACCTTGTACTCTGAGTCTCTAACCCCCACACTATCCTAAATCAAATATCAAGCTACCCTTCCATGAAGATTTGAATGTACTTTTTTTTTTTTTTTTTTTTTTAGTAGTTGCCAATTATTTTTGGTATTTTCTCCCAATTTAGAATATCCAATTATTTTTAGGCTCAGCTCATTGCTACCAACCCTTGCGTTGACTCGGGAGCGGCGAAGACAAACACACGCTGTCCTCCGAAGCGTGTGCCGTCAGCCGACCATGCAGCCACCTCAGAGCTACAATAGCCAAATTCCAGTCAGTCAGTCATAACAACCTCTATTTTTCATTTGCCTTAAACAAAAAAAAAAAAAAAAATTTAAAAAGAATGGTGTAGTTTTTCTCAATGACCAGTCTGTGACAGCGTCCTTGATTAGTATTTCAATTTTAAAAAAATGACATAGGATATTCTATTTTTTCAAAATAAGCATATGTTTTTAAACTTTCACTGGTATAAAATGTTAAAACATAAGGTCGACATTGCTGTGGTTCTTGCTTTACAAATGGTCCGCCAGTTCTTTTGGAAGACACTCAAAACAGCAGGGAAACACTGCCTTAATAAATAAAATACACCTTAAATATGCTATTAAACATATATCATAAAGTTTGGGGCCTGCTAGGTACACTTGTAGCTTAACAAATCAAGAATGTGTGAGGAATTATAAAATGCAGATTTGTCTTAATAAGAGCAGCTCACTTCTGGATGCTATTGAAATTCAAAGTGTTCATACTGAACATTTAGGGTCCATTGCAGCATACCAAATTTAGTCCACTTGATGTGTCTAACTAGCGGATTAAGCAGGTTTAGTCCACTTGCTTAGACTAAAATTAGTACACTTGCAAATCCTGATTGCAGCGTACCAGAAGATAATCACCACAGGTGGATCATCCGCTAAATCGGATCCTGATTGCAGCGTATCAAATCGGACGTGAGATGATCCTGTTCAGGTGGACTAACTTAGTACGCTTGCTCGTCCTACGTTTGTACAACACATTTTAACAGGAAGACAGCGCCATTATTCTCTGAAATGACGTCTAAAAACTAGTGAAGTGAAAAGTGAAGCCTTTTGAACCTCAGTCTGAACCCTTTTGAAGCATTTGGTTCAGTAAGGTTCGCTTGCCGAGTCACAGAAATATCCTTAATAAAATTGACAATTGCACTATGTAATGATATGATGTACCTTAATATATTGTTGATACACTATATTAAGCAGTTATTCATGTTATTAGGTAGACAACGAATGTATCCGGTAGTTTAAATAAACTACTATAGCAGTGGCACCCTTTTCCTTTTTGTCTAATTTATTATGGTTGAGGAACAAAGTGTTCCAAAGAGATTGGTTTCGTTTTATTTTTTATTAAAATATTGTACAAACTTTAATAAAGTGCTGCACAATAAGATACTGTGTATTTAAATAATAAAAAAGCCTGCATGTTTGATGTATTCAATTTAAACTGAAATATCAGTGTTATGTGTATTAAATATTATTATTTGTTTATTTAGCAGACGCCTTTATCCAAGGCGACTTACAGAGACTAGGGTGTGTGAACTATGCATCAGCTGCAGAGTCACTACGTCTCACCCGAAAGACGGAGCACAAGGAGGTTAAGTGACTTGCTTAGGGTCACACAATGAGTCAGTGGCTGAGGTGGGATTTGAACTGGGGACCTCCTGGTTACAAGCCCCTTTCTTTAACCACTGGACCACACAGCCTCCTAAATATAAACAACAAATGTAGAACTTAACGTTCAGTGTCAAACAGCAATAGGCTACCAGAAAGTAAAAATGCAAGTATGATCTGTGTGCGGAATGTGCATAAAAAAGACAATTATATTAAGAATATAGGTGTACTTTTACTTAAACATGTTTGCCCGAATCATAATAACAACGATTTAATCATTAATATATTTATGATTTGCTTTTTTCATATTTCTGACTTTTTTGCCGGTTCAATATCTTCAATGTATTTTTTTTTTTTTTTTAATCAAATTCTAGTAATGACAATGTACACCTAAATGTCCGAGTTTGTAGTTACACTTTAAATTGTGAATTTCCATCCGGATTTGTAATGGCTTATTATGGGTTAGTCCTCATTACCAGTCTAGCTTGTTCCACTTGTTCAGGTCAGCTAAACCAATTTTCAGGATTATCTGTTTGGTACGCTGCAATCAGGACTAATTTAGTAGAGAGCTGCAGGATTTGCTAGACCGCATTTTAGTCCACTTGATGCGGACTAAGTCACTGGTGCACTGCAATTAGATATTTTCCCTTAACACTAATGTTTTTGTTGTTTTTGAATTTTTCCCATTCCTGGTTCTGATGCAACTAGACTAAATTAAAATAATATGTCGAGCCCACCTTAAGGCTAGATACCACTGCATAAAAATTACATTTGAATTATTTACCGTAAAACTTCAAATAATTGCCAGGTCTCAAATAATCGCCTGTCTCCAATATGCGCTGGATCTGCTGGCAAAAATTGTTAACCAGTGCATATAAAAAATACTGTATTAATACTTTCGCTTTATACTTGAGTGTGTTTCAAGCTTATAGTGATAATGTAGGTAGTAGTCAGACAAACTCCTGACTGCAAACAATAACAAATAATACTTTATTTTCTACAGCCAGTTATTACAACAACACCGCTTTCTCTGCGTTCATATGTGTGTCACACTATATTGCTCTCAAAGGCTAGGAAGTAGGAACCTTTAAACAGGAAACACTATCCATAACAATAGGTTCTGCCTATATTGCTACAGAGGGTGTAAAATACAATGTATTTTTGTTATAAAACAAGATTGTTACTTAGTTCCCACTGACAAACAACCTTTTAACAAAGTTGCTGGAATGTTTAAATTGAGTTCCGATGTTGCTACAAGGTTGTGTGTTAGCGGCTTCTCAATGACCGCATGAAGCATGTGAAGCTGGTGATCTAATATAAACGTCGGTCTCCAATACGCACCGGGTCTGCTGGCAAATACTGTAAATAAACGTCAGAGGCGTTTAATTTAAGTTTTATGATATATAAATGAATATACACAAAACAAATAAGGCTGCAGCTTGATTTAATGACACAAGATGGCGCTGTGATTATAGCCTCGCTCTATGAGCCAGTATCTATTGTGATGAAATGCATGCATTCCAGTTGGTATAACAAGGAGATACTTTAAGAAGACCACGTTTACTAGTACAAGTTCATAAGAATGGGTGGCTGCTTCCAAAAATAAATAAAATGAATAATAAATACATACATGTTAATTCCAGGTACATTTTATTTATTGTTTTTTTTTACAGTACATATCTTGGCTGTTCAATTGGGCTTTCATTTTTAAACTTTTAATGGAAAGCAATCAAAGAATGAAAGACTCCCTTGAATGAAACAAACAAAACCTCTAAAACATTTTTAATACTGCTTTAGAGTAAAAAAGTCCAGTATTCTACATATAATATACCTTTTCTTGTTAAATATTCTATTAACCGAAACCTTTTTAACACATTTATTTGTATTTAAGAAGGTTGTTAAGTTGAAAATAGACGCCCAAAACAGGAAAAAAATAAATACAAAATTCCTTTCTGTTTTGCTTCCTGAGCTTGTGTCATTTATTGTCTCCCTCAGCTGCAGTGGAAGCAGGATCATCCCTATTTGGCTCACAGAGACCTAGTGGCAAATGAGGTTCAAGGAGGAAGCCTGTGACACTGCTGAAACTACTGTGAGGAAAGTAAGCAAAGCGGACTGTCAACAAGCTTTGCTTTCTGAGAAAGGATAATGGACAGAATACAAAACTGAGGGGAAAGAATAATATCTGAATGTAAAATTGACACTTGTTTGTATATCGCATCTTTAAAAATGTCATTTGAGCTACAGCAGCTCAGCCCCAGTCACAGATACAAATATAACCTGAACTGCAAACAATAATGGTATTGAACTGTGGATGAACAAGGTAAGAAGACAACAAGTCATCAGGGATTCCTTGTTTGTTCAGCCTGCCAGGCTTCTTCTGCATGGGTTCCTTATCTCTTGTTTAACGTGTACACAGTACAGTAGATCTACAGTAAACAATATGTTGCTTTAGATTTAGGGTTATCAGAAATGTTAGCTTTTGGTTTTTGCTTCGTCTGATCTGGTGAATGTTAAAGCACAATTTCAAAAAGGTAGGCGGTAAAGACTACCACTCAGCTATTTTTTTTTTTTACATTGGTATAAATAGCATCCAACTTCAAACACGCAGAGGATGTTATTTCCCTGTTTGCTGTACAAATTAATGGATAAGTCCAATAACTTACCCATGTTTACCCCCCCTGTTTAAAATGTACAAATACAGCATGGTCCCTAGCAACTGCCCATAACAGCTCAGAAGAATTTAAAGTTACTATTATTATTTATTTCTTAGCAGACGCCCTTATCCAGGGCGACTTACAATTGTTACAAGATATCACATTATTTTTACATACAATTACCCATTTATACAGTTGGGTTTTTACTGGAGCAATCTAGGTAAAGTACCTTGCTCAAGGGTACAGCAGCAGTGTCCCCCACCTTGGATTGAACCCACGACCCTCCGGTCAAGAGTCCAGATCCTTAACCACTACTCCACACTGCTGCCCAGGGTGGCCAAGGTCAGGGTGTGTCCTCTGATCCAAGCAACATGCCAATCACCTCTTTACCCCCAGGAGTTCCACAGTGGATGTCGGTGAGCTACCAGCCCCTGGTGGAAACGGTCAGTCCTGCAGGTGACGCAGTCCCTACAGACTTTACATTCCAAACCAGTAGGAGTATCAGGGCCAATGCAATGCCCCCTTTGGATACGCAGCCAAGATCGACAACTTGTGAATCGCTTAATAAAGCAGGTAAATAACGTTAGATCATCGTGACACAGCATCTTTTGTTTTTATCTACCCCTGATTTGTACATTATGAGGTAAAACTACAAAAGAGACAAATGCTTCAGATAATGCTTGTTTGACTGTGAAGTACTTGTATTATACATTTGAAAAAGCAAGAAGAGCTTCAAGCAAGCATTAAAGAAGGCTTAATGGGAAGGAGACTTGAGCTGAGACACAATATCCGTACAGCACAGATCAACAGAAAATATTACACGGCTGAGTCAGTTGAAAATATAACAGTCTACAAGATCAAAAGTCGTAATAAATTACCGGTAAGTGAAACGCCAATGGTAAACCAGATAGAGGCAGTGTAAGTGAGAAGACTTTGAGCCAGAAAATGGAACAATTACACAAACTGGGGCTGTCAAAGATGATTATCAAGAGAATGACCACAGAGAAAAAAGACAACAGACCTTGGCTAATGAAGTATAGGCTTCAGACAGGGAGGGGTTAGAAATATTTTTGGTTTACTGCTGGCTCTGTATCAGTTAAAAAATATCTTTGCAAATCCTTTTTTTTATATAGCTGTCCAATTTGAAAAGAAACCTTTAAAAAAAAAAATACTAATAAGGTTGTTATCCAAGCTTGGCTCTGCTTAAAATAATAATAAAAAAGGTTTATTTATCCTTGGTGTAAAGTACTTGTTTATAAAGTTGCATGTTAATTATCTTAAAATATGCTTTCTGCTTTAGGCAGCATATTTTTCAGTTCAATAAAAAATATATGATTGATGGTAAATGAAAGTCACCTGTAATATGTGAAAACTTGAAAGCTCATACATGCCTGGAATGTCTGCTCTCCCACATGATTCGTCAGTTTAATTCCACCTAACAATCTAGCAATTAAAAGCATTAGTTACAACAACTAATCAGCATTTGGCTCAACAGTAAAAGCCCCAGTGACAGTACTCTATATCTATAAACACTGCTTTAACACTGCACGATGAAAAGCAATCTGATCCCATCAGGCTCAAATCAAACTTATGTTAACATTGATGCACAATCCACGTTTTACAGTCAACTACAAGAAACTGATGAATCCACATTTGCTGGAATACCTTTTGTTTCTATCACAACTAGGCCTATAGTTATGTCTAACTGTTTTTATATTTGTATTCACACATTATGGGCGAAAGAGGAGGAAGAGAATTTGACCGACGCGTAGTGAACACAAATATCAAAACACCCAGGATTATGTAAAAAAATACATTGCTGATATATGGACAACACAGGATATAGCCCAAGGAAGTTAATGTATACAGGAATTCCATTCATTATCAGTATTAGAGATTGATTATGAAAGGTTGACATAAAACAGGAAGGGATACAAAACCATTTGTAGTATGCTGTAAAGGCTAAGCTCTTAGTACTACATAATACTGCATTACAAAATATATATTGGTATATATACTTTGTTGTTGGTACTGACAAATCAACCCATCAAGTATACAGACAGTTAATCAGCTGTGTCCACAGAAATGCCTTGTGGCCCAGTTAAACTATTCAACAATTATCTTTGATAATAAATACAACTATAGTAATGACTAAACTGCAAATAATTAAAAAGCTAGCTATGAACGATACTGTTAAGAACAGAACATACTAGGTTAGCTACACTGGAAGTTGGGTGTCAGGGTGAATGGTACATAATCTCTGTATCCTAATTATTGTGTTTCAAAAAGCATTCACTTAATATCACTTTCATTTCTGAACAGTCTTTGAAAGTATGACAGAATAATTATCTTAACATTGAAAATGCAGTATGTAAATGACTTTGAATGAATGCATGTACTATGCAAAATACTCTTTAAAAACATGACCTGCTCTGAATCAAAACTTCAAAAGACTACAAAATTAATGCTTTTTGCAAAATAATCAATTTTGATTTTGAAAATAAATCCATATGGCAAACCACTAAAGACTGCAATCAGGATTTGTTTCCAGACGCTGGGTTACCAGCAGACTTACACAGTAGATAGCACAATGTAAAATAACATACAGTTAACTTTACTTTGTTCTTTTACTATCAACTCAAGACGGTAGACGAAATACGGTACACGTTTGTAAATTACGGGGAAAGTTTTGTGCCTCTTCAGGAGTTTTTTTTCCTCTTTATAAGAGAAAAGTTGAAACACAGCAAATGAGCTGCTAAGGAGGCAGATATGAAAGAAAACGAAGAAAATTCTTTTTATACCCAGACTTCTGCTCTTCATCTTAGATATAGAAAAAAGCAGTAAGACATATTCCCTAGTTCAAGACTGTTTTAAAGGTATGGTACAAACAAGGCACATACAGCAGCTTCCCTCTGGAAACCGTGTATGACATGATATCTGACAGTAGTGATCCACATATTAGTTAAAAACCTAATTTGAGGTTATGTCTGTAGAAAAACATTGACATAAATATAGTATTTTGCTATATATGGGACCTTGAGAACTAATTAGCACTTTGAATATTCATTGTTTTTTTATGTGTGAGATTAAGGAAAAAAGAAGTAAGGACTTATGTATCTTGCGTAACAGAAAAGTGTGTGTTTTGTGTTTACAGAAAAGTGTGTGTTGCAACCCTGAGTCTGTTACCTAAAATTATTTTGTGAAATGGAAACCATATATGTTTGACACATGTAAACTGCAGCAGATTACTGGAAATGTATATTCCAAATATATCTTTGTTTGTTTTGGTTTAAAATTCTACAGTATAAACATGGCCTCTCGTTAACAGATTTTGTTCCATCAACTCCCTAAACAGTCGCAGTCATCATACACTTTGTATATTCACACTAAATTGAACATTAAACAACATCTTGCCTGAAGAGCCTAATCAAGAAGCATGCCACTACAGTTTAGCCACGGTCTCCAAAAAACACTGCACACAAACGTACACAAATCTGATATAAAAATACCCTTAAAAATGTTGTTAACAGGTCTGGCTCTGTGAATAGTAATAGTTGTTACATAAACATTATATATATACTTCAGACTGCAAAGTTAATGCAGGGCTCTACATTTAGATGTTTTACTACTGGCCTCTTGGGTCACTGAGGTAGTGTTTTTACTGGCCCGGATACAATTTTAGCTGTTCCAATAGTAAGTACAAAACTGCATCACCCTGCTCGGCAAGTTAATAGCAGAGTAATGTATTAGGTTGTGTGTTAGCGCCATTCAAAAATAAAACAAACAATCTTATGGATTATTCGTTTAATCATTCTGATTGTGTGTATACCATATGTTTAAATGGTAATAGCAGATCTATTTTTTTTAAATCTGGCTTTTTGTACATTTAACATGTAAGTATTAAAAGTATATTAAAAATAAATATGTGTAGATGTATTCTTTTTGAATGATTTACATGTTAAACCAGATGACATAAACATTCACTGTTAAATGACATTTTTTTAGTGTGTGGTTGTGGCGGAGTGTCCCGCCCCTATTTATTATTATTTGTATTTTTGTTTGCGGCGCGGGTAAAAGCGCCGCGTCTTTTATTATTATTTAAAAACCCCGTGAGGATGCATGGCTGATCAGCTACTGATTACTTTAAATAGCTGACAGTCATGCATCCTTACCAAACGCGTGCAGACTCTGGCCGGGGGATAATAAGATAATTACTAACTAGTTAATCCCTCGGCCAGAGTATATAAACCTGCAGCTCTCTGCACTTGATGTTGGGGTGTTGGAGTAGAGAGTACGGGGAGCGGAGAGAAGGTATAACATTTAAAAACAATTGCTAATACGTGCTGGATTATCCAGCACGGCACTTACTTGTTTGTTTATTTATTCGTTTGGCCCTCGTGCCCTTTTGTTTGTATTTTGTTTAAATCTGTTGTTTGTTTATTATTAAATACGCCGAGTGCTTTTGCACTCGGTTTCACCCGCCCATCCACTGTTTGGAGTCAGTTACTTCCTGGTCCGTGACGTCATCCACCACACCACTGCGAGCCAGACTGTCACATATGGTGTCCTGCGTGGGACAAAACAAACGCCTCCAATAGCCGGACCAGGAAAGAAAAGCTCGTTTTTTCGTTTTTTTTTTTCCAAAGTGTTTTTGTGTGTTTTTGGGGAAAAAAAAAAAAAAAAAAAAAAAAAAAAAAAAAAAAATATGGGAAGAAGCGGACGGAGGAAGCAGCAGCTACAGCAGCGTGGGGCCGGTCGCAGGTCCCACTGTAGCTCAACCATGCTGGACGTCTGCCCCACCTGCTTGAAAGGTGAGGAGTGGTGCTTCGCTGTTGGGGAGGTGGGTCACGTAGCACCCGACCAACCCCCTCCATGGCAGGAGAAAGAGGAGCCAGAGCGTCCAGTGAGGGAGGACCTGCATCCTCCAAAGAGGACGAATGCACTCTCCTCTGAGGGAGTCTGGGACTGGCTGGTGGAGCCGGGGAGGGATTATGAGGAAGCCCTCCCTGCAGTGATCAACCTCCTGTGGGCAAGAGATGGGGAGCGCTGGGAGGCCTGGGAACAGCAACACCACCCAGCTTCCCTCCCAGACATCGCAGCCATGGTGTTCAACTACCTGGCTGCGGATATGGGAGAGACCCTGCTGCTGCCATCTCCAGCACAAAAGGGAGAGGAGCCATCACTACCGTCTCCACCAGCAGAGGGAGAGGAGCCATCGCTGCCGTTTCCAGCGCCAGAGGGAGAGGAGCCATCGCTGCCGTCTCCAGCGCCAGAGGGAGAGGAGCCATCGCTGCCGTCTCCAGCGCCAGAGGGAGAGGAGCCATCGCTGCCGTCTCCAGAGGGAGAGGAGCCATCGCTGCCGTCTCCAGCGCCAGAGGGAGAGGAGCCATCGCTGCCGTCTCCAGCGCCAGAGGGAGAGGAGCCATCGCTGCCGTCTCCAGCGCCAGAGGGAGAGGAGCCATCGCTGCCGTCTCCAGCGCCAGAGGGAGAGGAGCCATCGCTGCCGTCTCCAGCGCCAGAGGGAGAGGAGCCATCGCTGCCGTCTCCAGCATCAGAGGGAGAGGAGCCATCGCTGCCATCTCCAGCATCAGAGGGAGAGGAGCCATCGCTACCGTCTCCAGCATCAGAGGGAGAGGAGCCATCGCTACCGTCTCCACCAGCAGAGGGAGAATGCCTGCTGGTTTCGCCTCCACAGCCTGGGGAGGAGCCCGAACGTCCTACGCCCGAGTGGGAGGAGCCCGACCGTCCTACGCCCGAGTGGGAGGAGCCCGACCGTCCTACGCCCGAGTGGGAGGAGCCCGACCGTCCTACGCCCGAGTGGGAGGAGCCCGACCGTCCTACGCCCGAGTGGGAGGAGCCCGACCGTCCTACGCCCGAGTGGGAGGAGCCCGAACGTCCTACGCCCGAGTGGGAGGAGCCCGAACGTCCTACGCCCAAGAGGGGGGAGTCGGTGCGTCCACAGCCCAAGAGGGAGGAGTCGGTGCGTCCACAGCCCAAGAGGGAGGAGTCGGTGCGTCCACAGCCCAAAGAGGGGGGAGTCGGTGCGTCCATAGCCCAAGAGGTGGAAGTCTGCGCTTCCACAGCCTTAGGACCCAAGCTGCAGTCCCAAGAGCCAGAAGGGGAGGAGTTACAGGCTCAACCCCCTGAATTTTTCTGGGGGGGAGAAGGGCAGGATGCTGGTGTTCCCCAGCAGCCTCTATTTATGCTGCTGAAGGGAGCACGGCACACACCAGCCCAGCCGCCACAGCAGAGGGAGCCAGCACCGCCACAGCCTCCCTCTGAGTGGCCAGCATCCGCCCCATCGCCTCTGCCTCCACCACCACCAGGAGCAGAGCAGCAGGAGCTGCCTCTGTCTCCACCACCACCAGGAGCAGGGCAGCAGGAGCTGCTTCTGTCTCCACCATCACCAGGAGCAGAGCAGCAAGAGCTGCCTCTGCCTCCGCCACCTCCACCAGCAGAGGGTGAATGCCTGCTGGTTCCACATCCACCGTCGTGGGAGGACTGCTTGCCCCTCCCACCTCCACCAGCAGAGGGTGAATGCCTGCTGGTTCCGCCTCCACCGTCGTGGGAGGACTGCTTGCCCCTCCCACCTCCACCAGCAGAGGATGAATGCCTGCTGGTTCTGCCTCAACCGTCGTGGGAGGACTGCTTGCCCCTCCCACCTCCACCAGCAGAGGATGAATACCTGCTGGTTCCGTCTCAGCCGCTGTGGGAGGACTGCTTTCCCCTCCCACCATCGCCATTGCCTGGGGATGGCTGTTCTGCATCGCCTGGGGCTGCCTTTTGTTCTCCACAGGACACAGGGTACGAGGGAGAAGTGGAGCTCCCGCTGCCGCCTCCATGGCCAGGGGCTCCCCTCCCGAGTTCGCCTTCCGAGGGTCCGCTGCTGCTGCCGTCGCCTTCCGAGGGTCCGCTGCTGCTGCCGTCGCCTTCCGAGGGTCCGCTGCTGCTGCCGTCGCCTTCCGAGGGTCCGCTGCTGCTGCCGTCGCCTGGGGTCGCCAGGGATCCTGCTTCGCCTGGGGTCGTCGAGGGTCCGGCTTTGCCTGGGGTCGCCAGGGATCCTGCTTCGCCTGGGGTCGCTACACGATGGCCGGAGCTCCATGAAAGGGAGCTGCCAGAAATGAAGAAAGGGGGGGAGGTCAGGAGACCAGCTCCCCCAGCCGCACTTTCGCGGCTGGAGATCATGTGGTCGGAGCCCCACGGAGGGGAACTGCCGGCCATGAAGAAGGGGGGAGAGGTCAGGAGACCAGCTCCCCCAGCCGCACTTTCGCGGCAGGATAGAGTGTGGCGGGAGCCCCGGAAGAGGGAACTGCCGGCCACGAAGAATGGGGGGGTGCCAGAGATTCCACCATGGCCACCCCCCAGAAGTAACTTGCTTCCTCCTCTTCCGGGACTTCAAGACTGAGGGGGGAGGTGGCCGTTGGGGCCATGTGTGCTGCGCACAAGGGGGGGCATGTGTGGCGGAGTGTCCCGCCCCTATTTATTATTATTTGTATTTTTGTTTGCGGCGCGGGTAAAAGCGCCGCGTCTTTTATTATTATTTAAAAACCCCGTGAGGATGCATGGCTGATCAGCTACTGATTACTTTAAATAGCTGACAGTCATGCATCCTTACCAAACGCGTGCAGACTCTGGCCGGGGGATAATAAGATAATTACTAACTAGTTAATCCCTCGGCCAGAGTATATAAACCTGCAGCTCTCTGCACTTGATGTTGGGGTGTTGGAGTAGAGAGTACGGGGAGCGGAGAGAAGGTATAACATTTAAAAACAATTGCTAATACGTGCTGGATTATCCAGCACGGCACTTACTTGTTTGTTTATTTATTCGTTTGGCCCTCGTGCCCTTTTGTTTGTATTTTGTTTAAATCTGTTGTTTGTTTATTATTAAATACGCCGAGTGCTTTTGCACTCGGTTTCACCCGCCCATCCACTGTTTGGAGTCAGTTACTTCCTGGTCCGTGACGTCATCCACCACACCACTGCGAGCCAGACTGTCACAGTGGTGTATCTAGAATATATCTTTGTTGTATTTATTTTATTTCGTCTCCACAAAAGGAGCAAAAGCAGACAGTTGTGTTTTTTTAAAAAAAATTGTATGTACTCGTGCAGTATTGGTGTCGCTTGCTTCGCTCCCGGTGTACATAGCCCTTAAGTTTAGGTAGGTGGCATAGCTGTCAGCCATGTGTAAAAATATTGATCCGTCACCAGCCCCCCCCAAAAATAAAAACAAAACATAATCTAGTGGTCTAGGTTACAGTTTTTCATCATTCCCAAGGTTTTTCAGCAGGGGTCTCACTGGTATGAACTCTTTGGGGTTGACATGTATGCAGTCCAGTTTGGCCTGTGGTACTTCATAACTACCGGCCAAACAGCGATCTCTACCGGCCCCAGGCCGCCGGGCCATGGTTAATGTCGAACCCTGTAATGCAATGGTCTGTAGTAGGGGGCAATGGTAGCTCAAGGCTAGCTACACATGGTATGAGTCATCAATACAGTGGTACTATGGAGTAGTGTATTTGGCCATACAGTATCAATAGTATCACAATAGAGTTTCAGTGGAATAATCCATGGTATAGATCAGTACCAGTGTGCTACCATCTTAAGAGCACTTTGCAGTAGAAATTCATTACATTGACCAATCATCATCACCCTTTGGGACTCACAGTGGGTTAAAGCACAAGCACCCGGGCCTTCAAAGGGACCAGAAAACTGTTTAAAAGAAAACAGTCTGTCTGCCAAAGCACATCTGTGCCTACGTGCTGTCCTGTGAGAACACGTTACAAAATAGCTTCTGAGGAAGCAAGCCGGGTATTTAGTGGTTCTGGATGGATTTGAAACATCAGAACAGAAGGAAAAGCTCGTAGCGGCTGGGGATTTCACTCAGATAGCAACAGCTGAGAAGTCTCCCATGTATTGTTATGACCAATGTGTAAAATAGCACCTTTTTTATTTGTAAAGAAAATAATACATCAGAGGTATAATTGTCATGTTTCTGGAAGTGAATGGCTAAACGTATCAAACTGTTTTCCATCTTGCTGTGTTTACATAGAACTCCTGCTGTACAAGTCAATTCCAATCTCATTCTTCATAAACAGCAGAGAGGGTCTGACTCACCAAGCTTTTCCCAAAGCTGCTCCAAGTCAGGGTGTTACTTTAGGTCAGACATGCTGTACCAGACAACCTTTCAGACCAAGACAGTCAATGAGGGAAACAGCTCGTCAGTTATTATAACTGACCTTTAATGAACACAATTTTAAACTTAATTTGCAGGGCATCCAAAACATTCCTAACTTCAAACACAATACAAAACATATAAGTAACTCAAGTCAGGTAGTGAAACATTTTGGCTAATGCCTTCTTCAATTTGGTTGACTCTGACCATGTACTAAATAACTGTACGCTAATATAAATTCCGTTATGCGAGCAACAGTACCTTTTAATAAACCAACTTTACAAGTTAATGTTTCCCCATCTTATCCATCTTTGAAGTGCATAGCTGACACCATTCGAGTCACTCTCAATGATTCTGTGTGTCTAGTGCAGCAGCCCAGGGAATGTGAGTGCTAACCGAGCACTGCAAAGTGTTATAGAGGGGGATCACACAGAGAACTGCTATAGGGTTTACTGCATTTGTTTCATATTCTCATTTTCTTCATCAACATGTATTGTTCTTATGTTATTATAAAACATTTATAACATAAAGCATATTGCAAAGCAATACTACCAAACCATACGTTTATGTACAAATGTATAACTGAACAGTTAAAGGAATCACACAATTATCCTTTCATGATATACAATTCTCCAACCACATCTGCATCTTTCTTAATCCATTATGAGGGAGCAGTGCTACATTTCATCTTACCCTGCTTCAGTATATTTTTAAATATATTTGTTGAAATGAAAGAGAAATACATCTTGTACAGTAGCACGGTGATTCTACAGAAGAAAATAAATTGGATGAAACAAACACAATTGTCAAACTCCTAAAAAAAGTGAAGGCTACAAGTTACTGAATTATCTTTAAGAAACTATTATCCTCCATGAGGAAGGGCCCACATAAACCCTCACTTACTACATATGCAAACATGTCACACAATACCAGAAAAATGTGTGTTACTAACCTTCTTTACGACACATCACTTCATATAGTTTTGCATATAGTATCCGCATTTACTACAGTATTTAAAAATACAAATTGTAACAATTTCAGCGATGACATCACCATAACAATATAATGCTAACATTTCTGGAGCAACAGAATTATCCCGATATGAAAGTGGAGCTTTCTTTACCTTTGCAGTAGTTTTCACTTCTCATCTGAAGGAGAGGCCTTCATGTTTGTGTATGAATATTTCAGCAGATCCTCTTGTGAATCAACAAATAATTTGTTCTGTGTATGGTATCACCCTAATCTAACTATTTAAGAAACAATTAGGTCACTGGAGGGCTCTACCAGTTCCAAACTCAACAAAATACACTCAACTCAATCAAAGGACTCAAAATATAGCACTGCAAATGCAGTAGCATTCTTACACTCAGATTTTAATCTGCTCAAAAACAGGGTTTATATGTTCAAACATATACTGTATTTCACATCATTCACATTTTGTTGGAGACAGGAATGCACTATTTGTCTAATTTTCTTAAAAATGCTTTATTCCAACTTTAATTCATTCGCATATATTTACCTCTTACTTTGTTTTCTACCAACACAGAGTAAACACTGGAATTAAATAGTGGTCTACAATCCTGCTTTCGTGTAGGTGGGGTTTAAAACTTGGCTAAGTTTTATTTCCTGCCTAAAGTATTTAAGAACACCGATCATTGTAAGTGAAATATGCAAGAGCAGATATAGAGTTTACATCCTCATCTCACCAGTAGGGGGTCACAATGACACAACACTCCCCTTAACCTCTGCGATCAGCACCCGCCAATCAACGAGCATCCAATGTGACAGACCACCAGGAGTTGTCGTATGACACAGCACATATCACTTGTGCTGCTGAAACGTACTAAAAGCTAAAAGGAGCTTTGTCATGACATACCATGCTAACAGTGAAATTAACGGCAAAAAAGTGCAATGTTATCTATTTTATTGGGTGTTTTACCGTAATTGTACAGCTTTCTTACAAAGAATTGTTCCATCTGCAAATACATGCTAAATATTTGAATGTAAAACCATTTAGATCAATTTCACTCTGAATGAAAACGACTTCCTAAAATAACAAGGAACCCATAAGTCATGACTGCAAACACAGTATTTGTGTTTGGTCTAGTGCCCTACAAGGATTAAGTGAGCTTCAGATTATTTTTTCCTCTCTCCATCAGTGACATGAGAGCGCTTAGACCAAACTGTACTATTAGAAACAGTTGCCATGGAGCCTGTTTTTGCAACACCTATAATGTAGTGGACTGAATATAAAAACAAACCTAACAAACTCCATCTGAGGCTGACGCATCCAATTTTCTCTCTTTTTTTAAATTACTGTTGTCACTTATAAAGCATTGAGATCCTGGGAAATATGTTAAGAATGTCTGGCTAGAAAAATGCTTTTCCAGTAATATCATAACAATACTTTAAAAGCTGTGGTACATGGACACTCTTGAGAACGACATTTTCTATAAACAAGAGATCCAAAACACATGTTTGAAAACAGGCAGAAACATATTAGAGCTGACGCCATTGAAGCTCTCAGGGGTCTCTAGGTGTCCACAATCCAAGTACCTTAATTTTAAGAATATTCCTAACACCCTTTTACACGTCAGAATACTGCAGCACATTATACATAGAATGCCATCCCTGAAATTAAACTGTTCCAGGGAAGACTTCATTCATCAGAGCTACATTTTATCTACATAAAGAACACATACAGTATAGAAGCCACCCAGCCTTTTAAAATGATGCTTTGCTCATCTGTGTCCTACCCCTGGAAATGACAGCTCACTCTTGGGATAGGTGATTAGGTAAGACAGCAATAGAACAGGCAGCTGTGTCTTTGTGTGAGAGTGTGGTCCTGAGGATTACTGAATGAGAGTAAAGCCCTTCTGTCTCTTGGTAATCCGAAGGTCAGAGCTTTTACACACGCATTGGCACGCTGCCGCCACTATTACTATTATACCTCCTGATATGTTACCTCATTCATATTTTAGCAGTGGGAGTGTGTGTGAAGGTTGTGTGACTGATGTTACTAAATGCTGCCTCTAGCTACATGACCCTATAGGGTCAATAGCTTGTTCTGGTATTTTTTTATAAATTAATCATTTTATATTAATGTACTATATTTACACACATGCAAAAAAAAAATCTATGTGAATTCAGTCTAGAAGATATCTGTCTCTGTAGGTAAATACACATTAAATAAACAGTTTTAAACAGTTGCCTGCAGCAGTTGATCCTCTGTGTATATGGGGATTTTTCTTTGCATGAAAGTTACTTATTTCTCCAACAGAGTAATGCTTGCTTATTTAGGAAATAGTGTATGACAATTTTACAGGACTCCATGACTTGAGTCACGTCTATTACTAAGACCGATTGAATTACATGGGATTGAACCCCATGCAGGCAAACCACACCCCTGGATCAAAAGCCTTTTTGAACTACGTTAAGCCCTTTTGATAGGGTGCAAGTTTGCTGACCCAGATTGCATAATCTTTGCTAAGGCATAGATTCCAGTCACAGCAAAGGCACACTGTAGGTGCACTACAGAGTGGATTATCTTAAAATTTGTGGGTGTGGGTTTGAGGTCTTGTCAGTTTACTGTCTCGTCATAAAAATATTGAACAATGTAAGTTGCATTTTTTATGTGGCACAGCTGTATCACAGACATTCTGTTTGTGTAGCAGTCAACAGGTGTATTTGGTAGTGTTCTGACTATCTGCTTGTGGCAAAGTGCCCCGCCCCTGTGCGTATTTTTGTGTTATATGTTGCGTGTGGTGTGTTAATGTTAGTGTATGTATTGGTGCACAGGATATAAATGGGTCTGTGTAACACAAGTGATTTTAAATATATAGTTGTAGTTAGGCACGGGGATTGCACAATTAATTCACGCTGGAGGGCTAGCACGATACTTGTGTGTTCATGCCCTGTTTGTTAGTGTCTGTTCGTTTTTTTTGTCTGTTTTGGCCAAAGCACCGTTTGTTTTGCGAAAGTGTTTTATTTTCTATTTAAACCTTTGATTTACAATAAACCGGCGCAGTCCTGTCTGTGTCCTGTATTCTTCCTGGCCTGTCGTCACCACTACAACCTGCTTGTCACACATGGTGTCATATCCGGGACAACTGCGCCTCCAAGTGTCAGACCAGGGATATTGTGGGTACATTTGTATTTTTCTGGAAATTTTTGAAAAGTGGGTTTTTGTAAGAAGAGGATTACAAACAAAAAAAAATGGAAAGCTTGGTCTGGGGAGACCGCAGCAATGAGCTGGAGGACCTCCTCGGTGGCCTCGAGGACCAAGGCTGATGCCTTGTCTGCGGGGTGTATGGGCACACAGTGGCTACCTGCCCCTTCCAATTAGAGGAGGAGGAACCGGCACAGGAGAGGAAGGTGAGGAAAAAAGGCAGAGAGGGGGAAAGGTGCGGAGGAAGGAGAAGGAGCCAAGGTGGTGCATTCAATGCATTGCCAATGGGCATGAGGAGGAGGACTGCCCAGAGCAGGAGATGGAGGATGAGGAGTCCGATGTCCCGTTGGGTCCAGTGCCCAAGTGGGTGGAGCACAAGCATCCATAGCCCAAGAGGGGCCACTGGGACAGCTCCTTCCGCATTGTCGAGGCCGTGAGTTGGTGCCCTTCCTGCGGTGAGGGGTGCCACTCATTCATCAACTGCCCCCGTCCCAGAGAGGAGGAGGAGGGACGACCAGAGGACAGCTGGGAGGCCTACCTCGGCACTCTCAAGGCCCAGAACCTGTGCCCTGCCTGCGTGGAGTGGGGCCACTTTGTGGTCAGCTGCCCCGCCCCCTCCAGGAGGAGGAGGAGAGAGAGCAGCAGTTCACAGCAGCCGAGGGAGACAACTGGCTGGACTTGAGTCTGACTGAGGGAGACGGCCTGCTGTTTCCAACCCCACCACCTGGAGGAGAGGACATGGAACTGCCTCTACCTCCACCACCCGAGGGAGACGGGCCACTGTTCCTGGCTCCACCGCCCTGGGAGGATTGTTTGCCGTTCCCGCCGCCACCAGCACAGAAAGAGTGCCTGCTGGTCCCACCTCCACCACCAGGAGGAGAGCAGCAGGAGCTGCCTCTGCCTCCACTGCCAGAGGGAGACCTCTGCCTCCACTGCCAGAGGGAGAGCAGCAGGAGCTGCTCTGCCTCTGCCTCTACTGCCTCCACCACCGGGAGGAGAGGAGCCGGAGCTACCTCTGCCTCCACCGCCTCCACCACCGGGAGGAGAGGAGCCGGAGCTACCTCTGCCTCCACCGCCTCCACCACCAGCAGGAGAAGAGCAGGAGCTACCTCTGCCTCTACTGCCTCCACCACAGGGAGAAGTGGAGCTTCTGCTGCCGCCTTCATGGCCAGGGGCTCCCCTCCCGCTGTCGCTGCCCAGAGATGCCTGCACGTTATTGCCTGGGGTTGCTGCCAGCTCTGCTTCGTTTGGGGTCGCTGCCAGCTCTGCTTCGCCTGGGGCCGCTGCCGGCTCTGCTTCGCCTGGGGTCGCCGGCTCTGCTTCATCTGGGGACGTCTGCACGCCTCCACCAGGGGATGCCGCCTGCATGCTACTGCTCAAGGTTGCCAGTTTGCCACTGCCAGGATTGCCACCGGTGAACCCCTTGAAGTCCCTGTTCTTGGCCCAGGACTTGAGTGAGACTTTGGGGATTTTAAGGGGGGAGGTGGGCGTTGAGGCCATGTGTGCTGCGCACAAGGGGGACGTATGTGGCAAAGTGTACCGCACCTGTGCGTATTTTTGTGTTATATGTTGTGTGTGGTGTGTTAATGTTAGTGTATATGTATTGGTGCACGGGATATAAATGGGTCTGTGTAACACGAGCGATTTAAAATATAGTTGTATTCAGGCACAGGGATTTCACAATCACTTCACGTGCAGATAAACTATGTAATAGTATGTGAGCACGGGATTACACAAATTAGTTCACGTGCTGAGTTTCAAGTGAATAATTGATTGTTAATTGAATCCCAGCACAGCTGTATAAATAGTTGCACAATTCACTCACTCAGGGTTGTGTATTCAAGGGCGAAAGAAAGGGAGAGAGAGATGAGATTAAAATAAATAAATAAATCACTAAAGGAAGAAAATAACAATTGCTATCGTGCTGGAGGACCAGCACGATACCTGTGTGTTTAGTGTCCGTGCCCTGTTTGTTAGTGTCTGTTCGTTTCATTTGTCTGTTTTGGCAAACGCTCCATTTGTTTTGCGAAAATGATTTGTTTTCTCCTGTCTGTGTCCTGTGTTCTTCCCGGCCTGACGTCACCACTATAGCCTGTTTGTCACACTGCTATAAAACTGACTTTTGATATTCTTCCTTACCCTAAACCACTTGTCTACAGTCACAGGATGTTAAATGCATCCAAAGAAGGCAATTCTTCAGCATATTGAACAAAAAAACGCCACTGGGTGCCAGTGCTTTAAAAAAAAAAAAAAGATTTCCAATCTGTTTTGGCAAAACTGACAGCATTTTAATGATCCAAAATAATAATAAAAAATGTTATTTGCACTTAATACATTATGCAGACACACATACGGTACACGGTACTGTACATCACACTCCCAGAGCCAAAATAACAAGTGTTATGTACAGGGCGGGGGCTGAAATGACTAGGAAGTACATGAAACTAAAAGTACCCATTTTCAATATCCAGATTGAGTGATGGCCAAATCCTATAACAGGTAATCACACAGGGTTCATGTACACTATGCCAAGTATGGTGAAAGTGCACAGTTCAAGTATTTGTTGTTGTAAATGCTCACAGAGTGTGTATTTAACTATCTGCAATACTTGGTAATCTGGCTCTTTGGCACTCTTGCTATTTTATTCGGAAATTAATTAGTCTTGTAGCAATCTGAAATTTAACAATGCATTGCTTAAAATCTGGGTTGACAGTATAATAATCACAGGTCTACATTACTGAGACATAATTTCCTCTCATTTTTTGGCATGATAATAGTGAGAGTGAAAGGAAACAGGAAAAAAAACCCTCCCTTGCTCCTTGCACTTCTAGAGAACTGAAGGAAACAGGAGAATAGGTAATATTCACAGCTCCCTGCGGTACTGGATTCATTCTAATCCTGGAAGTGAAAGGTTTATTTGGTCTGGCTGAGACATCATTTGGACTGCAAAGATAAAGGAAAGAAACAACCTTAAGTGGCTATTGAGACAGCCAAATGTCAGTCAAAGCTGCCACGTAAACAAGTGCAAAAGATGATGATTTTTGTATGTGTATTATTAAGCCTGCTGAATACTGTGGAAAGTTTTGCAAGCAAAACATTTAGGATTCAAATTAAAACATTCCAATAAAGTTATATGAAGAATGGTTTTGTTTTGTTTCGTGGAACTGGAAACACTGTTTGGT